>NW_015166428.1:107634-113294 GCF_001447785.1 Gekko japonicus
TTTATTGCAGTCGCACACTGTCTCGACATTTTCATTGAGTTATCTACTATGACTCCAAGATCTCTCTCTTGGTCAGTCCCTGCCAGTTCGGACCCCATCAATGTTTATTTACAGTTAGGATTTTTGGCTCCAATGTGCATCACTTTGCACTTGGCCACATTGAACCCCATTTGCCACACTGACGCCCACTCGCCCATCCTTGACAGATCCCTTTGGAATGCCTCACAATCCTCCCTGGTTCTCACCACTCTGAACAACTTTGTGTCATCTGCAAATTTAACCACTTCACTGCTTACTCCCAACTCCAAATCATTAATAAACAAGTTAGAAAGCATTGGACTGAGTACTGATCCTTGTGGTACCCCACTGCTTACCACCCTCCACTGAGATAATTGCCCATTTATACTCACTCTCTGTTTCCTATTAATTAGCCAGTTTTTGATCCACAAGAGGACTTGTCCTTTTATTCCATGACTATTGAGCTTACTTAGGAGCCTTTGATGAGGAACTTTATCAAAAGCTTTCTGGAAGTCAAGGTAAACAACATCTATTGTGTCCCCCGTGTCCACATGTTTGTTCACTCCCTCAAAAAACACTAACAGGTTAATGAGACAAGATCTTCCCTTACAGAACCCATGCTGAGTCTACCTCAATAGTTTTTGTTCATCAACATGCTTACTAATTCTTTCCTTAGTAACAGTTTCCACCAACTTACCCAGTATCAATGTCAGACTGACTGACAGTGTTGATGTCAGACTGACAGACAGTTGGAAAGTGCATTGAAAGTGGATTGAAAGTGGATTATTTAGTGTGTGTGATCGTAGCCAGAAAGAGATTGAGGCTGAGATCGCATGAGCATTTTGAGCGGGTTTTGCCCCAATTCCCTAAAGGATGTTAAAGGGATGGTCAGATGGGCCACATCTGTCTCCCGTCTGGCACTCATCCCCTCCTGCAATCAACCCTCTTCCATCACTGTTTTTCCAACACCGGGAGAATCAGGTACCTCATGGTTGTTTCTGGCTTCACCCCACATTTCTACCTGTCTGGACTGCCTCCTAGCGATTTGAAGCCATTTAGGACATCTGAACATTTTCCTTGCACTTCCAACAATTTTTTAAAAAACAGTTAGCAGTGTGCGCATGCCTGGATCATGTGTTTCAGTGCTCTCCTGCCTACAGCTTTGCAACACAGAGAGTAGGGAAGGGGTTAATTGACTCTGAGTTTGTTTCAGAGAGGGAGGGAGAGAGGGGTAGGGAGTCTGAGAACAAAGTCGGTGACTCCAGCTTTGCTCCAAGCATTTAAATAAAAACACCAGCAGACACAGAACACAGGACGAAGCTTCTCTATTCTTTCCCCGCCATCACCACTTTTAAACGTTTGAAACATAGAATTTCTCAGAAGCAGTTTCAAAAAACACTGTCCTCCAACTGGACCATTTCCCAGCAACCTCCTCCAGCAATCCCATTGACCACCAGCTGCCATCATTCTGCCAGGAGTTTGAGGCACTAATTCCCATAAGTGCCTTTGCGCATGTTCAGTGGAGTCATGATTTTAAAAAGCTGCCCGACTGCCCAACTTCCTGGCCATTGCATCTGAATGATTGAAGAAGGAATGAACATGCGGTGAGGAAGGTTAAGGGGGTCAGTCTGATCAAACTCTCCCATTACCAAAAAAACTGGATTTCTTAGAACTGGGGCCACACTGGATCAAATTGCCCATGTGACCGCAGCCTGACACTCTCAATCCAGGGAGCAGATGCAATATTGTAGCATGAGATCAGTCAGAGTTTTTGAGTTATTGTAGTAGCTTTAAGAACTGGTAAAAGTGACACTATGGTAGGTGTTCTCAGTCTTCAACCACACATTTAAACCTTGCTTATATGTAATGATAAAAAGAAACTCAGGGCTGAACTGGATGAATTTCTGAGAACATTAAGCAACCCAATCAAAAGCACAGCAAACAAACAAACACACAAAGCTAAATTCAGGTGGGTAGTTGTGTTGGTCTGAAACAACAGAACAGAGTTTGAGCCCAGTGGCACCTCTAAGTTTTTGTAATGTACTCCGCCATTACCACGTGCGCGACCGTTGGGCCATGCGGTCAAGCAAAAGCCTAAAGCTTCGTACATTTAGAACAATAGCCAAGCAGATCCTAGCCCGCACCAATCAGAGGGCCAGGTCCGCAGCCGAGAGCCTATGGGGCTCTCCGCTTCTGTAAATAACCTATAGGGTGAATAGAGATGTGTTTTGGTGGTGGGTTTCTGTGCATATATACCGGCCTGCGCGCCGGCTTACTTTGTCTTGTTCCTGATTGAATAAAGTACTCTTGCTGAAATCACTCCACATTTCCGAGTACTTTTCAGTTTTATTCTGGGTATAAGCTTTCGTGTACATACCTAGAATGAAACTTTGTTGGTTTTAAAGGTGCCACTGGACAAAAAAAGCTGTAATAATAGCTATTGAAAACTGGGACTGGCAATCAGTGTTCCCTCTAAGCTGAGTTAGTATGAGCCAGCTCACAGTTTTTTATCCTCCAGCTCACACCTTTTTGTCTTAGCTCAGGAAGGATGTCTCCAGAGCAAACTAATTTATGCAGTAGCCGCCAAATCACCTGCTCACAACTTTAATGCCAGTAGTTCACAAAGTAGAATTTTTGCTCACAGGACTCCACAGTTTAGAGGGAGCATTGCTGGCAATAGAGGAAAATTATGCCCCTTGCAGCATGATTGCCAGTTACATGTACAGGTTTTTCCCCTTTTTGTCTTAAAGCTCTAGTCATTAACTTGCTCTCTTTTGGTGCCGTTGGTAACAAGGCATTGATTTTATGTTTTGTAATAATCTGCCTCGCGTGTCAGTGAGAAAGGAGGGCTAAAGTGAATAAAACAAATAGCTTGCATCAACTCAAAGGAATCCTTGATCCAAGTTCCCTTGCCTTGCCGCAGTCATCTAAGACATCTTATCCATTTGGATTGGCAGTTGATAGGGTGGGTTGAGTCTAGGTCCTTTAGTTGCTAATCCTGATATGGAAAGGTTTTGTATAGTTTTATTTAAAGGGTATTGTGTTCTGGCTTTGAGACTGCAGCCGGGGTAGTTCCCAGGGCTAATCTTGGCTTTGAACAACCGGCATTAGTTCCCTGGATAGGAAGAGTGTGCAAATGGGTACACTGGCAAGGTGCAAGTTACAAATTTGGTACTCATTTGACTGCTGCTGCAATAGCTCCTAGCTACAAATAATTAGATAAGTAATAGACTTTCTATCTGCCTTCTCAAAGCCTGAAGTTGGGGGTATCATCCAATAAAACAGACCGAGAAATGAGTTCAGGGCATGTAAGAGGAAGTATCTCTTCCTACGTACTTAACATGAGCAACTGATTGGCATCAACTGTGTAAGATGTATTTCAAGAAGGATTAGGCACATGCACAGAGGATTAAGTACATTAATTGCTATATAGTTCTGAGTGGAATCTCCATGTTCTAAAGCAGGATATCTGCACACCAGATTCTGTAGACAAACAAACATCTGGAGATTGCTGTCTTCACCATGTGCTGTGTGTGAACTTCACAGGGGCAATTGGCTGGCCGCTAGTGAAAAATGAGGATTGATACCTCACTCAACAAATCTGTTTATTTTTGCCCTGTGCTGCCTCCATATGCTTTCCAAGGAAAATGAAGATGTGGCCATAAAAGCCAGGTTTTAATACACACATGCTCAGTAATCCTCTTTAGATGAAGCATGTTTTCTTGATTTCAGAAATATTGACCCTGAGTAAGGGCGTGGGTTGCAAAACATCGGTAGGCCCTTCGCGAAAGCAGTAAAAGGTATTATTCCAACCACATGTTTGATCATGGCTCTGGTACATTCTTTTCTAGGAATGCTTGGAGAATCCAGTTTCTGAATTATCTAGTGTTCATGGGCCTGGAATGTCCAGAAGTTCCAGGGACTAGGTGGCAAAGAAGCTGTTATTTTATTGGTATTTCTAAAAGGGTAATGATATCCAACCCAGCAACTTGAAATGGCAGAACTGAAACTTTGATCTTACTCAAGTTCGTAGAAATGCAAAAACAAAAATGTTGCAAAGAATTAATGCTAAACAGGCCCTGCTAAACAAAAATTTACACACTTAGTTGACAAAAATAACTGGTGGGTTTGCTTGCTGAAGAAACTGGTGGGTTATACATCACTTTGTTCTTTGCAGTTGTCTCGGGATTGGTTTGCACAAAGTTCCGTGAATGCAGACACTACATATTGTGGGAAAGAAGGATTGCACCCAACCCAATAGGATGGACAGTGAGATCCCATTCACCCTGTTTCACATAATTGCAGCTCACTATTATTCAATAATGATTTTAAGTGTGCGGATACTCTGGTTTGTTGTGGTTCTTGATCTGCTAATCTTTTAAAAAATGTATATTGCTTTGACATTTGAAAAAGTGGTTAATAAATGTTCAAATAATTTTTTAAAAATCACAATTTAAAAAATACCTGTAGTATAAACTCCAGCTGAAGTCATGGTCTTTTTAAATGGTGAGACGGAAGCAATTTTCTCAGCTTCTAATTCCTGGACAGTTTTTTGTTTAGCTGGGGGTGGGGGTGGCAAGGTTTTAGGCAAAGGTGCCGGAAACAAATTCTTTCCTTCCTGTTACAGAGAAAGATACCCATTAGGATGGATTTTGAAGGAATCTTGCAGAAACTTCTAGTCTTTCTCTGCACTGATATAATTCATTGAAACAAAAGCGCACATTAAAATATGCCTTTGTAGGTAAAGCATAAATAATAAATAATTCACTTCCATTGTTGCATGGATTTTACTTATTTAAATAAATGTTTGTATCTGGCTGAATCAGTGATGTTCTCATGGCTGCTTCTGTACCCGCGATACAGCCTAAAATCCAGGTGTTGGAAGCATATTGCAAGAAGTTAAAACCCCTTTCACAAGCCAATAAACAAGCAACCAAATAAATAACAGCAGCTCAGTTAGATTACAACAGAGAGACTGACCAGTATGAAAAGGGAAGGCAAAATAATCACACTCCATTAGCAAAACTGGAGGGGACGCGGGAACAAAGCACCCAGATCAGCAACAGGATGAACAAAAAACCTGGAGAAAAATTTAAAATGCCCCTGTCATAGTATCTGCCACATTTAAACTCCAGATCCCATACTATGAATGTGATGTGTCCTCTGCATGGTTTGAGATTGAGGATTAGAGTATGGATTAAGACAGAGGTAACATAGGCTGATTCTGCACTCGCTTTTCCCTCCATTGTTTTACGAAACCCTCGTTGGAACAGAATAGGGATGTGCATTCGGTTCATCCGAACCGAATGCACCCCTGAAAATGGCCCATTCGGTCCCCTTTCGGGCTGCTGCAGGCTGATTCAGATTCTCTGATCTGAATCGGCTTGCTGCTGAATTGCCGCCGAATTTCGGCGGCAATTCGGCCCCATTATATCCTATGGGCCATTGAAGTCAATGGCAAAAACATGGGGTATATTCTGGAGGCTAGAGGGGAGGGGGGTTGAGGGAGAGGCTCCAAACTCTCAGGGTAGCTGCTGGCGCCTCTCCCCAAGATACCAACCATGTTTGAAGAACATTGGACCAGGGGGTCCAATTCTATGGGGCCCCAAACAGGTTGCCCCTATCCCCTCCATTGTTCTCTA
>NW_015166428.1:113903-119810 GCF_001447785.1 Gekko japonicus
TGAAGTCTGTCACTACTTCCATGACTTCCCCTTCTATTTGCCAAGGAGTGATGGGGCCGGATGCCATGATCTTAGTTTTTTTGATGTTGAGCTTCAAGCCCACTTTTGCGCTCTCCTCTTTTACTCTGAGCAAGAGGCTCTTTAGATCCTTTTCACTTTCAGCCATTAGAGTGGTATCATCTGCATATCTGAGGTTGTTGATCTTTTCCCCAGCAATCTTAATTCCCGCTTGTGATTCATCCAGGCCAGCATTTCGCATGATGTACTCTGCATATATATTAAATAAGCAAGGCGACAATATACATCCTTGTCGTACTCCTTTTCCTATGCGAAACCAATCAGTTGTTCCATATCCGGTTCTAACTGTCGCTTCTTGGCCCATACGATATAATGGGGCTGAAATTGACATTCGGCTGGCCGAAAGACTCCCCAATCGTCTCTTACTGACAAAACTGACATGCGGGAGTCTTACTGCCAGCCGAAATTGATTCTGCCCGATTCTGCCAAATCCGAACCCGCAGAATTATTATTTTTTTTGCACACACCTAGAACAGAAATTCCCCTCTGCATTGCATGCTAGTTTCACTTCTTTTGATTATCTGGGTTTATGATAGCTTCCACACCCCATGCCACTTTCGAGTCCTTTGATCCTTGGATTTTATTGTACCTTCTGCATAGATTTATGGCCATTTTATGGCTGTTCAGAGGTGACTTTGCAGTCAGTACAGTGTTGCCTCAAGGTATCTGAATGTGGTTTTGAGCTGTACTTTTCCCTCCCAGTTGAGAAAACGTGGAGTGAACGCTAGGTGCAGAATCGCCCATTGTTAGAGCAGTGGGAATGATCTGAAAGCACCTTCATCACATTAAGTACAAACATACCTTTTTCTTTCCTGGAGCCGTTTGTGGAGAGCACCAACTGGCTTGTGCCTATAGTGCTACCAATGCTCATCTTCCCAGGGACAGTTTTGCAACTCTATTTTAAACATATGGAGGGAGCGGGGACCAAGGCAAAAGATAAACAATCATGCACAGGCCACTTTAAAAAAATTAAAGGTGGGCAATGAGTGCTACATGAGAAACAGGATAATACTGATGGCTGAGTGCTCTGATTGCTGGAATGCAATTTGCAAGGTCTGGTTTACACCACAAAAGAGCCCACCGTGATTGCTCTTAGAATGTTTTCTCTCTTCTGAGCTTCATTCCATGCATTTTCATACCTGTGTTAAAGTATTCAATAACACATTATGGGGTAAGGGGGAGGAACCTCACCTTCATCACCATAGTCCCTCTAATGACATGATCAATCGTCCCATAATCAAAATCATCCTTTGGCTCAAAGTAAAAGTATTCTTTGCTAGGAGAAATCGCTTTTAACAACTTCAAGATGTTGTTGGAATAAAGGCTAGTGGCCTGGGTAGCCATGCGACTTGGCAAGTCCGTGTAACCAATGTGTACCACACCCTGGAGGAGGAGGAGGAGGAGGAGGAGAGGGGAGGAGGAGGAGGAGGAGGAGAGGAGGAGGTAAGGCAGTGAAATAAAGAGACATAACATCTTTCTCATATATTATTTTGAAACCTTTGGATGCATTCTGCCAGACGCAGTGCATCTTTCACATAAACAGTAAATAAGAGCCTGCACACGACTGCAGATGTGCCTCACCAATCTTCGCTTTTACAAATTATGGGGTTACATTTTTTAAAAGATGAACAGTTTGCTCTGATGCGCAGGGAAAAAGGATTTACTTTTGACAGAAAGCCAGTGGGAGAACAAGCTGGGAGGCCAGTTGGGGAACCAGCTCTAACACCATATGGTGCTTATTTTGAGAGTTAAGAAGCAAAAAAAAAAAAAGCATTTTAAACTTTAGGGGGGAAAACACCTCTTGTTCATCGGATGCTATCACGGTTACACAGCATGCTTCTCAGATTAACTATACTCCAATTAACCCTGAAAAATAAGTTATGGTTTTAGATAACTCTGTTTGTTTGTAATATTTTTGTAAACAAAGATGTCTGGCAAGGGAGAAAAGTGATAAATATTCCCTTTCCATCATTTCATACGGATACAAAAGCAAAAAAAGCAAAAACCTAAACCCCCCATCCTGAACATTCTGATTTCTTAAAGGAGCTATGCATGCTTTGGTTTTGAATGACACACCTTAAATACTCAGTGGATTTACTAATATAATAAATCACTAGCAAAATGCTTGTAATTGTGATTGGTGGAATCTACATATAGAATGGAAAGTCCCACTGAGGCACAATGTGCACTCTATACATAAAGATCTCAGTAGGAATTGAGGCCTCATCAGGTCCCTGGTGTTTTTTAAAACTTTTTTTTTTTTGCATCCCCCTAAGGGGAGTTTTTTATTGTTTTTTTCACAACACTACAAACTACAACTGAAAATATAGGAAGGGAAACTACATCTAAGGAGAAAGAAAGTAAAGGTAAAGGTTCCCTTGCTCGAAAGCCAGTCGAGTCCGACTCTAGGGTTGCGGTGCTCATCTCCGTTTCAAAGCCGAAGAGCCAGCGCTGTCCGAAGACGTTTCCGTGGTCATGTGGCCGGCATGACTAAACACCAAGGCGCACGGAACGCTGTTACCTTCCAACCGAAGTGGTATCTATTTATCTACTTGCAATTTCTTGCTTTCGAACTGCTAGGTTGGCAGGAGCTGGAACTAGAGACGGGAGCTCTCTCCATCATGCGGCCCCCAGGTCTCGAACTGCTGAACTACATAGTATACATATTTGTTCAACCTGTCATACTTGGATATATTATAACCCACAAAACCCCAAGTTTTTGTCTAGCTCAGAGTATTCAGTGCACCTATGATCCACCTTCTGCCGATTAGGTGCTGAAAGACAAGTTCGTGTACAAAAGTTATTTAGTGCCAACTGCTCGTTCTCAATGGAATGATCATTGATTGCCATGATGAGTATAACCAGATCATGTGACCAAGGAGTCATACATGCCCATCCATTTTCAAATCAAGATGAGGTGACAGTCAATCCCTCCCCCCTCCCAACTATGCCTTGGTTATGGCTTTTATGGAGCTAATTTCTATTTCCCTCTCAGATCCTGTATGAGAAGGACATCATTCATCTTTTATTTATGAGCACTCGCTGTTAGTGTATGTGATGGAGTTCTTCAGTATTCAATATGTTTTCATATTGGGAAGTAAGTTGTTGGAGCTAGTAGAGTCTCATATGAGTTAGATACAGAGAAGGACAAAGTGATGTAAAGGGAATGTGAATTCACTTCTTACCCAACACACCCCAAAGAAATACCACCCACACCTTGAAAACCCATTTAGTATTTTTAATAAGTCTTTCTTTTCCAGTTATTGGGGTCTTAAGGGTTCTTTCATGCAACTGAAAGGACTATGTGAAAGAAACAAATGGGTAAATTGTATGGCCCCCTTCCAAGTTTCCAAACTCAACAAATTTGTATTCCAACCATTACAGAACTGACCACTGCTACTCTGCACACCTTCGTATATACTTAAATTTGGTCTATCACTTGTTTAGATAATATTATCATCTGCTTACATGTTTATGCTGCACTTAAGAAGAAGGGAGTTCAAGAGGGATGGGAGTTTCTTAAAAGTGAAATACTGAAGGCATAATAACAAATGATTCCTATGAGAAGGAAAAATGGGAGGAGCCTAAAGAAGCCAAGGTGGCTCCATAAACAGCTTTCTAAAGACCTGAGAAATAAAAAAGACTCATTCAGAAAGTGGAAGGAGGGCCTTATAACCAAGGATGAATATAAACAAATAACCAGTGCTTGTAGAGAGAGAGAGAGTTAGAAAAGCTAAAGCTCAGTATGAGCTTAGGTTAGTGAGAGATACAAAAAACAACAAAAAAGGGTTCTTTTCTTATGTTCAAAGTAAGAAAAAGAGCAAGAACATGGTAGGCCCATTGAGGGAACAGGAAAGTGAAATTGTAACCACATAGAACCACATAGAACTATCCATTTAAGAAGCAGTCGTCTGCTAAGTCATTTCACTGCTACATTCCACGAAAGTAATAGCCTCTCTACTTGTGTTTCTGTATTGTTTTGCTCATATGGAGACTGTGTTGTTCTGAGCACCTCAGGGTGAACTTGCCGGTACTTGGCCTTTGCAGTTCAGTACACTGCAAATGTACTATGTGCAAATGTCTTTGCTGCATTCCTAAGTTGCCTCCTCCTTGTAGCATTGGTGTATCTGGCTCAATGTTGGCCAGGAGGTTTCTTGGGGGCAGTAAGAGGTGAGAGGAGTGAGGGGGAGTTGGTGTGAGGGAGTGGTGATGTGGTGGACGTTTATTCAGGTTCATGAGAAAGGCATGCATTGAAATGGCTCCTAGAAATGTCCTTTACTATTTCCCCATAAACATTCTTACCCTGGCCCTGCTCCTACACCTGACAGACACCGGCCCATCTGGTGTTTGGGGGGATTATAATTAAAGGCATCAGGGAGGCTGGGCCAGCAGCAACCTCCCCTGCGGCTGTAAGCATCCTAATTCCTCTTCTACACCGGACAGGTAGCTGCGTCCGGTGTAGGAGGGGGAGGGAAAGGAGTATTAGAAGCCACTGTGGAGGTGGGGCTGCACCTGACAGACAACCGCCTGTTAGGTGTAGGAGGTGGGGGGAGTGTGTTGGAAACCATCCCACCTCCTCTCCTATACCTGACAGGCAGCTGCCTGTCCAGTGTAGGAGGGGGGAGGAGTATTAGAAGCCACTTTGGAAGTGGGGGTGCACCCAACGGACAACTGCCTGTTAGGTGTAGGAGGTGGGGGGAGTCTGTTGGAAGCCATCCCACCTCCTCTCCTACACCTGATAGGCAGCTGCCTGTCCAGTGTAGGAGGGGGAGGAGTATGCAGCCACTGTGGAGGTGGGGCTGCACCCGACAGACAACTGCCTGTTAGGTGTAGGAGGTGGGGGGAGTGTGTTGGAAGCCATCGGAGAGGCTGGACCAGCAGCATTACTGAAACACACAGGTGCTCCCGATTTCCTCAACTGTCATTAGCTGTCTGCAATCCTCTGTAACTGTTGGCTTTTTTTACCTCAGAACTCTGAGATCTGCAGCTGACCAATGAGAGTGGGGGGGTGCAGGGAGAGAGCTGCCTGGCAGCTGCATAGGAATCAATGGGGGGAGCACATCTTCCTCCTTTTGACCCACTTAGGGGTCGAATTTCTAAAAATCCCTACGCCACGGTGGGAGTGCTCTCCCCGAATTTGGTGTCTCTAGGTCCGGCGGTTTGGCCTGGGTGTTGATTTTATGGTCAGGGGATTTTTTAAATTTATATATAGAGATGATGAGAGTTAAGGAATGACATAAAAATTGCAGAAGCACAATGGATAATCCTTGGCAAGTAGTGACAGCAGGAAGTGGCACATCTACGACATTTGCTGGTGGAAATGGCAGACTAGGAGAAACTCCAAGTGTCCAGGGTTACTAATAGCATTTCAAAAGGTTACAGGTGAATAATCCATAGCAAGTAGGGCTAGCTGGAGACAGCATGTCGCACATGGGAATGGGGACTGAGGGAGACCAAATTCTCTTAGTTATTGATCCTTTCTGCATTTGCCTGCCACTCCAGATTTTCTCAGTGTTCGATTTGAGGCAATTTAAGTCCACGGCAAAACAGCATCCAAATAACCTAGGGCAATGGCAGGCTGAAACCGGGCTGACTACTGAAGGGAGGGAATGTAATGCAGAATGGGGGGGAAACCTGGAATAAAAAGAAGTCTGAACTTGATTTTAGTGCAGAATGGGGGGGGGGGAGCCCTGGGTTAAAAAGAAGGCTGAATTTGATTTTAGTGCAGAACTGCTTGGAGAACACCGTGGTGAATATGGATTAAAAGGAGAGTGCAGAAACAGCCACTGTTATGAAAATTCTGTGTGCCGTCTGAGCGCTCCTTTCAAA
>NW_015166428.1:120316-142279 GCF_001447785.1 Gekko japonicus
GGATGTAAACCTGAAGACAGACAGGCAGATAGAGGTAGGCTGATGGTTGCCTGGAAAGGACATAGGGTTGCCAACTCCAGGAAGGAAACTTCCAGGATATTTTAGGGATGAAGCCTGCTGTGGGTGGGGTCTCAGGAGGAGGAGGAAGAGGGGGACCTCAGACAGATACAATGCCATACTCCCCACCCTCCAAACAAGCTGTTGCCAGTCTCCAGGTGACAGCTGGAGAGCACTTAAAGCTCTGGTGCTAATTCAAAGTGTTACAATGTATCGACAGAGTAGTGTTTTGGAAAATCTTTAGGAATTGTTTGGTGCATTGCCAGCTTTAGGTATGGAAATTCCTGGAGATTTGAGGGGTGGAGCCTGGGTAACAATTGTTGCCACTCTCCAGGTGAGGGCTAGAGATCACTCAAAATTACAACTGCTCTTCAGGTAGCACAGATCAGTCCCTCTGGAGAAAACAGTGGACTCTATCATTATACCCTGCTGAGGCCGCCACAGCAAACTGACACTGTTTGCCCAAAGTCAGCGCACTCTCCAAGAGCCTCTTTCTAGCTCCCATTGTATTTATTTCCACAACGGGCCTTATTTCTAGTTCTTAATAAAGCAGTTGAAAATAAAATAAAAATTCTGTGTGCCGCCTAGACCACTTCTGCATCTCACCAGTAGTACACGCAGCACCAGCTGAGAAACAGACCACCTGCCCTAGAAGATCCCGGAAAAGATGGCGAAAAGATCTCCTCTAGGCTTAATACTTTATTTCATAGGATTGCTTCCTGTGCTGCCTGCCTTCATTTCTGTATGGTACTCTTCTTAGTCCATGTTCTGTTTCCAGGACAGAACAAAACTTAGTAACATGCTGGGTGGGAGAAACTAGATGTCCAAGATGATGCAGGAGCACTGCACCTACCATCCAAAGTTCAATATAGCGTGGGTATTTTGAAGACTATGTACTTCATGCATTTATTAATTTCTCACCTTGAGAAATTTCGTGGATTTTAGACCCTTCATATGACACCACCATAATGAAGCTACAGTGACCCCTAGTGACTTCAGATATGGGTGTTAAGCTCTGAGGAGTTGGGGAAGGAGAAAACAGAGGTCAAGAAAGTCACTGACTTTCCTAGGAGGCAAGCTTCTCTGTAAAAATGCATCTCCACAGGACTTGAAGAAACACACCATTGGGCTTTCAAATGCAGACAGACATGGAAAAAGTGTTGGTTTTGTTTTTTAAATGAAAGCATATGCAACCCCTGGACAATGCTAAAGAAAATTTGATGAGACAGGAAGTGAAGTCATAAAGCATCACTCTGAGTAAGGGTTGCCAGGCCCATCTTGGCAACTAGTGGGAGACCGGGAAGACATGGGGGAGTAGCCATCTGCCAAAGCATGACATCACGTCCGGGAAAAACTGTGACATCATGCCCCTATAGGAATCACACCATCTGCCTGGTGGCTATTTTTTCCCCTCCCACCACTGCTCCAAGGACAGTGAGAGATGAAAAGCAGGGGCAGGGAACTTCTGACCCCTGCCGGGGGCTGGCAATCCTACTCTAAGCTAAGCGATGGAGGAGCTCCTCTACTAGTTCAGAAGTAAATCACATGCTTTGCATGCCTAACAGCCAAGATTCAGTCCATGGCATCACCCATTAAAAGAATCCTAGGATAGGCTTGGAAAGACCTCAGCCTGAAATCTACAGCTGGTGGGTCGAGTAAACAGTGCTGAGCTTGAACTAGTTCAACTCTCTGATTCAAAATAGCTTCAGTCAAGAGGTCTTCCACAAGAAGCCAAATAGGTCCTCTCCCAGACCATTTTTGCTTGGGATAACAGGGCCTCATCTGGAGCAGGAATGGAACACAGGAGCACACTCAAACCGTGTATGGATGTGTGACTATTCATAGAGTGGGTCAACACCTAGAAAGACCACTGGTTCACCTAACCTCGTATTGCCTACTCTGACTAGCAGCAACTCTCCAAAATCTTCAACAGAGATAACTCCCAGGTCCAGTAACAGAGATCTTTTCTTTTGTACTGAAGATGCCAGGGATTAAACTTGGGACTCTATACATATAAAGCATGTTTGTTACTCTGGAAACATATACTTTATTTGAAGGTTTGGGCTTGATAATACCTCTACACTGAGTTTTAAAAGGTTTTCTCTCTTCTACCTGGAGACAGGCATGAGTGGGGACATGAATGACATCCAAGTACTCCCAAATACTAACCATCAAAGGGATGGTGGCAACAATTTTTCTTTTCTTTTTTTTTATGCCCCCTGAAGGGGATTTTTTATTTGCATTTTCTATAAACTACAAAAACTACAACTAAAAATTGGAAGGGGGAGGGATACTAGAACCCTAACACTCTAACTATGGGAAGTGGGAAAAGGACAAACTAATACAATTTTTCTTTTATGAGCAGCTAAATCAAATAAATAACAATGCCAATTTCCCTTCTCACATAACATTGGGCTTTGGATAGTTCCAATTTCTTGTTAATAAAACTCTAGAGATTAATTCAAGGGTCTCTGTGGATCTAGTTATTTGTAAAAAGTGTGCAGCCACACTTATAAAAACTTGGAAGCATAAAACGTTCAAAAAATGGGGATGCATCTGAATAATAATCTAATTTGTGGTCCCTTTTCTAGTTATACTACCACACTCTAGGCAGTACTGCAGGGCAAATGCAACAGGGGCCCTTTCCACACTCTCCTTTTAATCCATGTTCACTATGGTGTCCTCCAAGCAATTCTGCACTAAAATTGAATTCAGCCTTCTTTTTATTCTGTTTATTCCCCCCCCCCCGGTTCTGCATTACGTTACCTCCCTTCAGTGGCTGGCCCACTTTCAGCCCGTTGTTGCCCCAGGTTTTTTGGATGCTGTTTTGCCATGGACTTAAATCACCTTGACTCAAGCACTGAGAAAATCTGCGGAAAGGACATGGGTTTCAAGAGGAGGAGGCCAGGTCTTTGTTAGAGCTGTGGTTTGTTGATGTTATATTTCATTCAGTGACCAGTGCTTTGTTTTGCAGTTTCTGCACTTGCAGCTCTCCTCATAATCAGTTTGCAGCGCTACAGAAGGAAGCCACTTAGTGGCAGTAGGCAGTTGATCAGGACAGTAATTCAAAGGAGATACCACATCTACTATGGTAGCTGCTAAAAGGATAACTCCTTTCCCATCATATAGGGTTGTCAGCCCCGCACCAGAAAATGCTAGGGGATTCATAGGGCAGTGCCTGGGGAGGGTAGAGTTCCAATGGAATTTATTTATTTATTTATTTAATTTTCGACTTATATACCGCTCTGACCCTGAAGGGTCTCTGAGTGGTTTACACAGCTGTTTATCCCTGCATCACTTTAATTGCATCACTTCTGGGTGACACTCCAGGAATTTACCACAGAGATTGGGGGGAATGTCTAGAGCTTCACCATCAATGCCACTCCCTTTTCTTCCTCTCCTTAAATTAGCAAGGGTGGGGGACTGAGAGTGGAAGAGGTAGAAGACTGTCTGGTGCCACCAGACGAATGGCCAGCCTACCACGATAAGTTCATATTCTTCTTCTCAAAAACTGGCAGGGGGATGAGTAAAGGAAAGGTATGTGGATCTGACATTACAGAGACACTAGGAAGGAATTTAAGGTATTTTCAGTGGTATTGAAAAATGAGAACCTGGCATTCGAGGCTGGATGAGAGTCATGGATGGAAGAGCAGCAGATGGCTGGGGTAGAGAGGTTAAGGCTTTGTAAAAACATTATTTGTGAAGGAAGAGCTGGGGTAACCACTGCTAATTGACAACAGAAGTGGAACTAATGTGAGCAGGTAAAGAAACAAATGCTGGGATTGATCAAGAAGCACCAAATCTGGGAACTCTGTGATCTAGTTGGGAAGCAACTATTTCAGCACGATGTAATAGTCTGAACACATTTGATAACTTAGTGTTTTAATCAAATTATTATTATTAATAATAATAATAATAATAATAATAATAATGTGCATTCACAAAATTAATTATGTATTTTATTTGTATTGCCATCTTTTATTTTACGTTACTATTGCTTGTTCAGAGTTCTGTGTTATGTATGTCTGTTGTACTATCTTTACAGTTTTGTATTCTTTGAGTAACAGGTACCTGGCATCATAACAACCACTATTCATCCCAGAAAAACCTAATTTAATCTCAGAAATGAAAAAAGCTCTAGGTGGGAGACCACTTGTGTACTCCAAGGATGATGATCTGGTCATATTGAGCAAAAGAGAAGGATAACACACTTTATTCTGGGGTATCAAAACTACCACAGTACTCTTTGTACAAACCTTGTGAATGTGAAGTTCTCCAGGATGGGTGGTCTCCACATTGCCACCAGCCTCAGCAGCAAGATCTACGATTACTGAGCCATCCTTCATGGACTCGACCATACTCTTGGTTATCAGGATGGGAGCCCTTTTCCCTATAGTACATTGCAAAAGAACAGAAAACAAATACTGGATTTCTCATCCCCTCAATAGCTTTATATGACACATACTCTTTTACAAAGCCCAAGAAGATGCAACAAAAACACAAGATTTGAGATTAAACATAATTGGGAAATAGTGATGTTCAATGCTTCGCCTCACCAACAGTTGTTTTTTTTTAAAGGACTTTCCATTTAAATAATAAGAACTTGTTTTCAGCTATGACAAGGTGCCCTGACCTGTAGCCCAGCCTAACCTGTTTTCATCAGATACTGGAAGCTAAGTAGGGTCAGCTCGGGTTACTATTTGGATGGGAGACCAACAGGGAAGTCTGCAGAGGCAGGCAATGGCAAACCACCTCTGAACATCTCTTGCCTTGAAAATTGTATAGGGTCACCATTAAGTCAGCTGCAACCTGACAGCACAACCTAACAACTAACAACCTAAAACCTCTTCAGGTTGGGCATGGATCTTTCCCTGCCAGGCTGATTTTCCCATCCATGATCTCACAGCTTCACCTCTACCCACAAATTGGCTGGGAAGGCTGTAGCCTTACTTAGAAATCTGGAGCCCTACCACTAGTAAAAAAAGGTTGGCTGTGATCCTTATGGGGAATGATTTCTTTTGCCACAATTCCTGTATTTCTTCATATTTGGTGGAGGTGGAGAGGTTGTTGGCCAGAGGTAGGAACAATGCAAGTGAAGGCTTGATGCACCATACAAGTAGTGTTGACAAGTCACACTCGAGAGAACCCTGCTGTCTCTTTGGCACCTTTTTGACTTGCTTACTGAAGTTCTTTTTCTTGCACTTTGCACAAGTCTTCAGAGAAGGAGAGACGGTGGTCTGAGACCCTCTTCCTGGTTCCCTCTACAAAGTGACTGATTGCTCTTCTCAGAAGTCTGGCACAAAATGAAGCCTTGGCACCTCTCCCCAATGTGTTCTGCATCTTGTCTCTCAGAGCTAGGCTTTGGCAGATTCTGCATGAATCTCTCTTCTTCTGTTTCTCCAACCCCAGTGCAAAGTGGGAGAGAGAGAGCAACCCTCTGTGAGTGCTAAAGAACTTGGGGAAGAGGAAAGCTCTTGCTGTGCTCAGCAGACAAAAGAGCCTCCCAAGTCCCAACCCAAGATCCCCGTTGTTCCCAGAGAACTCAGAAGGGGGGTAGTTTCTATTAACATGGGACTGCACCGACTCCTGATTAGGATTGTATTCTTCTAAGAGTGCCTACAATTCTTATAAAGTTATACGGTACCTGGAATAAGAGCAGTGCTAATAACAATATCCACGTCTTTACACTGTTTGGCAAATAATGCCATTTCTGCCTCAATAAACTCCTTGGACATCTCCTTTGCATATCCCCCGACGCCTTCTCCTCCTTCAGCCATGTCAACTTCTAAAGGCTCTGCACCAAGGGATTTGAACTGTTCCAAAGCCGGGGGCCTGCAAGCAAAAGGCAGACAAAACCGGACATTTTCCAGGCTGCAGATAGTTGATGACACCAACAATACACACTTTGTAATAAATTACAGAGGGGTAAATGTGTGTCAGTCACTTACAGCAAAACACAAAAAGGAATCCAGGCTAATGGATTCATTATGTCATGAATCTGTAGGGCTTCTGTCCCCTGGACTTTCAACAGTGAAGAAAACAAGAATTGCCACACCAGTAGGCAGGGAAAAACAGGTGGAAAAATTATTTAGTACTTATGGATCCCTATGTGTCTCACAATTCGCTTCATCATAGAATCATAGAGTTGGAAGTTTCAAGCAAGAAGAAGAAGAAGAGGAGGAGGAGGAGATTGAGGGGTTTACAGTCTCCTTTCCCTTCCCCTCCCCACAACAGACACCCTGTGAGGCAGGTGGGGCTGAGAGAGCTCTTTCGAGGGCTGCTCTTGAGAGAACAGCTCTGAAGGAACTTATGACTGACCCAAGGTCACACCAGCAGCTGCATGTGGAGGAGAGGGGACTCAAACCTGGTTCTCCCAGATTAGAGTCCGCGCTCCTAACCACTACACCAAACTGGCTCTACTACACCAAACAAAACCACTACACCAAACAAACACTTTTCCATTTTACTCCTGCCTGACTCTCAATTAATTTCTACTGTGCTTGAAAACATGGTGGTACCAGTGGGATTGAGAAGGGGGAAGCATAAGCACCCTCTCCCCTCATGCTATGGTGGGGAACTTGCAAGTGTGCATCTGACTGATGGTTCTTTGTGGTGGACAAACAGACTTGGCCCCCAGCCTGGGTATTTCAACCCATTGTTGGTTGGGTTTGGACACAGTGTGGGCTGCAGATGGGTGTGGGCTCAGTTTGTGTTACAAAAAGTTACCATACCTGGTGTCAAATCCTCGGACAATGGCTCCCATTGATTTGGCTGCTCCAGCTGCAGCCAAGCCTGCCACACCCCCTCCAATTACCAGAATCTAGAAAGAAAGGAAGAATTACAGGAGTAGCACTATTTAGGAGCCCAATTCACCACACCAAGGAATGTGGAATTCATCACCACCGGATGCAGTGGTGGCTGCCGCTTGCCTTAGTGGTTTGAGGCTACTCTGGTCTTTGGAACAGTAGCCATGGTGGCTAAATAGAAACTTGTGGGTTCAGAGGCAGTGTGCTAGTTGCCAGGGACAACACCAACTGGAAAGCTGACCTCTGTACCCTGCTTGTAGTCCTTCTAGTAGCATCAGGTCGGTCTCTTGGGGGGAAAGAGAACAGTGGCTTAGAAGGGCCTTTGATATGATCCAGCAGAGCTCTTCTCAAGTCAGGTGCAACAAGAGAGTGGGGTCTCCCATATGTTTACGTATAAGTATAGTTGAAGGAATTTTAGCAGAGTAGCAGAAAAGCTGCACCTGCCAAAGCTTTCTCTTTGACACAGTAATAATAAATGATAACCACTAGGTTTCGAGTCTTCTATTACTGATTACTGCCAACAAGGTGTAGTGGCTAGACTTTTGGACCAGGATCTGGGAGACAGGGTCTGCTTCCACACACATTGAATAATGTACTGTCAATGCACTTTAGTGACCGTTTGCAAGTGCATTTTCCTTTTCTCACTGGAAAATCCAGTTGAAAACGATCACTAAAGTGCATTGAAAGTGCATTATCCCACAGTGTGAGAAAGCAGCCCCAGTTACAATGGAACTGTCATGTACTTTAACTTGGCAGAATGCCTGATTTTGAACAAACAAGTAGTTCTGCTTCCAGTAGGCTTTCTTTTTGGCTGCCAATAGATGTTGGGGATTTTTTTTTTTTTAAGTTTGGTTCTTTTTTTTAACAATTTTATTTTATACATAAGGCAAACAAAGAAAAAACAAACATACATACAACAAAAAGGGGACTCAGTTTACAACATTATTGTGTCTGTTAAATTACCTCATACATTGACAAATTGTATTTTTAATTTTTTTTCTTTGTTTTTAACTAAAAAGATAGTTGTAGTTCATGTTTCCTTGTACTTCGGTTGTATGTCCAGGGGTCATTTCCTGCAGGAGTGCACCAGAGCGGAGCTCCGGCAGTAAAGAGCCTAGGGGGCGGGCACAGGCAACAAGCCCCATCCCCTGCTCCCAGCAGCCCTCAGTCAGAGCAAGAAGCAGCCAGGTAAGCTGCAGAGCCCCCCCCCAGCCCCCCGGTCCAAAACAGTCCAGTGGCACCTTTAAGACCAATTTGTATTCAGGTACAAGCTCTCTCTCCTCTGCGAGGACAGATCTGCACGTTCCCCCCCTCCCAATAGCTAGCAATCCAAAACAGTCCAGTGGAGCCTGAGCGGTGGGTGTTGCCATCTGACACACTTCCGGTGATGTCAGGGGGTGTGGCATATGCAAATATGTTATGCTAATGAGCTATGCTAATGAGCTCCTGCACCTCTTTTTCTACAAAATGACCCCCATGTATGTACATATGATTTATTTGTTGGTCTCTTCCATCCAATTGTAAAATCTTGACCATGTATTCTCAAAGTTTATTTCATTTTGTCCTTGCAAAATTAAAGTTAATTTATCTATCTCTGCAGTTTCAAGTATTTTATTCATAATTACTTCTTTTAAAGGAACCTCATTTTTCCTCCAGTATTTGGCATATAATATTCTTGCAGTTGTCACTACATGTACAATAAGATAAGAATCTTGCTTTTTACAATTTTCTGGTAATATATTCAATAAAAACGACTCTGGTACATAAGGTATTTTACATTTTAACATTTTTTGTAACAATTCATGAATCCAAGACCAATATTTTTGACTCTATCACATTTTTTTTTTTAGTTTGGGTTCTGAATGTGTGAGGTGCTAGAAAGCGCAGATGAGTGAGTGCTTGGAAAGAGCTGGAATTGGGGGCCTGCATTGATTCCATCTTGGTAGCACAACTGCAATGTAAACTGCCATATATTTAACGTTTTGTAAATATGTTAACATTTGTATACTAGCAAAACTAGTTCAGCGCAGAGGCAAATGATATGAGTCTCAACGGTTGTTTAAACATTCACTCCAAGGGAAATCATGTTACGATACATACCTTTGCTGGAGGAACCTTTCCAGCTGCAGTAATTTGCCCAGTGAAAAATCTTCCAAAATGATTGGCTGCTAGGACTACAGCTTTGTACCTAGAAAGGGGGGGGGGGAGAGAGAAAGCCAAAAGGTACATATTGGCTCATTACCATGTAGCAGGAATAAATTTCTACAAACTTACAGAAAGCAATCAAAGGGACAATTAATAGGCAACCGAAGAAAACAAACTGCTATATTGCAACTCTAGCAAATAAACTGCCTAAGTGAAAAAATAAATTCAGCTGTCATAACAATTTATATCAATGCTTATAACATACTTGCAAGTGCCTAATAGAAGATTATTTTGGGGGGGCGGGAGACATACTAAGGGTGTGGCATAAGGTAGAGAATGAAATGTTTATTGCAGTCCTGTTAACCTTGGCTGATGTTAAGAATGGGGGTCAGCTCTGGCCCGTAGCTAACATGGGGCCCACGGGGCCCGGCCCCCTACTGTTTCTTCTGGGCCCTCTCCCTCTCAGGCTGCCCCCGAAGTGCTTCAACTTACCACCTGCACTGTACTTTCATTTAATTAGCTGGCAGGCCCCCCGAGGTCCCCTCCCAAAGAAATCCCTAGCTACGGGACTGGGTCAGCTTAAAGTGAAAGTCTTCCTTTTGGATTTTTTTTTTGGGGGGGTAAGCCTTATACCATGGACCGGTTAAACTAGTCCCCACTGGTTGCACAAGTAAAAGCTAGTAAGAGTATGCTATCCTCATCCAATGGCCAAAGAACAAGGTTGAAAAAATAATAAAATCAGGAATGGTGACAACATTTCCAGTGCATCCATAGAAAGTGTGTGTGTCTCCCCCAATCACATCACCACCTCTTGGCAGTCACACCTATTAGATCGCGCTAACAAAGGACTCGCAGAGATTAAAGCACCAATCGCTACACAGCATCTAACTCATGGTTGATGGCAATTTCCACCTTCACAATCAGTACTTTTTAGTCTGACTCACAGATCATATGTGAATCCCATCCAAAGTATGGAAATAACATTAGGACAAACAAGCTCTGGAGGTATGGTGAATGTGTTTGATCCCTAAATCTTTTATCATTATAGCTCCATTGAAGTCTTTGTATTCCTACAGGCTGGCTGGTGAAAAGACAGACAAGAGTCTTGTTGTACCTTAAAGTTTAACAGGTTTTTATTCTAGCACATGATTCCATGGACTACAAACTGCTTTATCAGATGACTCCGAACATGCTCCATTCTTATTTTATCAAGGACAGTGCATAATGTTTGAGGGTATTGCTGGATTTATAAAAGTCCAGTGGCTCACTACAGTGGTATCAAGCTAAAAAAGTTTAGCTCGGATGTTCAGTCCTTTGGGCTTCAGTAACCATGTAGAAACTACTGTTGGGCTTGTGATTATGTTTGCGAAATCCAGCTTGGGAAATTCCTGGAGATTGGGGGGAACTGTGCATGATGAGAACAGAGGGCTCAGCGGGGACATGAAGCTTCTCCAAGTCTTCTCTTTCTCCTAAACGCTATGATATACCATAGAGTTTGCTCTCTGAAGTTCCATTTCCTCCAGGGGAACTGATCTCTGTAGCTTGAAGGTCCGTCGTGATTCCAGGACCATTCCAGTCCCCACCTTGAAGATGCTAACCTTATTTGTGATGAAGTACTGAATCATAATTTCTATGATTGTAAACTTAGTTTAGAATCATAGAAATGATTCAGTACTCCATCACAGGAGGGACTGAGTGCCCCTTTCCAGTTCCAGTAACGAGATACAAACATGCAAGAGAGAAAATGGGGAGAGTGGGAAGAACATGAAAATCTTTCTTCTAATTTGATGAGGGATCAGGCCAGCCTGATAAATAAAGGCATATCTAAGGCTGATTGGATCAGCTTGGCAGCCTTTATACTGGGTTTGTTCCAGTTCTTTGTACAGAGAACATGAAGTTTAATTTTTTTTTTTTTAAGTAACATGGGGGGAGGAAGAGAGATACATTCTGGAAAGATGCTAAGGAAATCCACAGCCATGGATGCTACCCAAATATTCCCAACGTAAACATTCTTTTGAAAGCCAGTGCAGTGTTTGCCTTATTTTTTCCACTTTATACAGGGTTTACATGATCACTAATTAGCAAGGGATTCCCCGTTTTATATAGTCGAGGAATAATTACAGCTGTGTCTGCACTAAATCTGTCTACAAAATCATGTAACTGAAGCAGTGCGACTTCATGGACAGCTGTGGAAGTATTTATTTATTTATTTATTTATTTTTGGGATTTATATCCTGCCCTACCTGTACAGCCCAGGGCGGCAAACAAGCGACAATTGCCGAGAATAAAACATAAGTTACATTAAAACCTCAATAAATACAACTAAAATGGTGCTCAACAATTCATTTCCAAAATTCATTTAAAATTCAGTTTAAACATTCAAGATGGACGATATCCCTCACTGGCGGCCGACGATAGAGAACGCAGGAGCGCCAGAGTAATGTTCCTCGGTCTGGGCAACGTCTACTCCCCCCCCAAGGCCAGGTAGATGGTAAAGCAGTACATGGTGACAGATGGAAATCTTTGCGGGCTCCCTGCCAGGGATGCTAAAAAGCACTGTGGTTCTCAATCAAGTCCTCTGGCAGCAAGGCCAAGTGCCTTCTCCCTGGTACCAGTACGGCAACTTGCAGAAAAAAGGAACCTATTGGACCAATCTCCATTGCACTTCAGCACCTCCATGGCATGTGGTTAGAAGATGCAAATGCAGCTACCAGTCCAGTGGAGATCATGTGGCAAAAGGTGCAATAGGGACCCTTCTGACCATATAAAACTCCTGTTTCTGGCCCAGGCCTCTCCCTCAGCTATTCTCAAAAACTATAGTAAGTTGGAAGTAGGTCCCTCTTCAAAAGTTTGAGAACCATTGAGTTGGAGGATGTTTGGGCTGTGAACAGACTTTGCCTTTGTACAGAAAACAAGAAGATGCACTTCAGAAAGAGGTCCGACGTTAAGGGAAAAGGTTAACATGGGTGATTTCTGCAGCAAATTTTTGTATAATGTAAAGCTAAAGCATTCAGAAATGTTCCCCATTTGGAATTTTGTTTTCAAATGGTATGCCCCCCTGAGCCTTTCAAATAGGGTGGGGGATTTTAAACAAACAAAGGAAGGAACATAACATGCAAAGCAGCTTCAGTCTCTAGGGTCTGATGATGTAAGTACTCAGGAATCCTTATCGCAGAGTTAGGAGATGACATCTTCTATCTGTAATGCAGCAGAGGCACCAGGGTGGTTCAACTCTACTCCCTTGTGGACTTCCACAGACTATTCACAATGATACCTAGGGGCCTCCCAGCTCCACAACACCTCTGCAAACCAGAACTAACAAGACTGCTTGTTTTCACATTATTATTTTTACACAGAAGCAAATCAGAATCTTTTGTGTGTATAAGGCAGTGCAAGCTCCAGACTCTGGAGAGCCCTTGGGCATGGCTTCCAAAAGAGCCAGGGCATAGAAACATTCTTTCATACTGATTTCTTGGGTACAAAGCCAGAATGGTGGCCATGATGGGTTGGTGAGGCAAGGACCTCTCTTGGGGCCCTACAAATACCAATTTCTAGCCTCTTTCACAAAGTCATATGTTATGTCCACTGACCGCCACCAGGGGCCAGCGAATACTCCTGCGCTTGAATCTGTACAAACAATAGGGACTAGGCTCCTAGTCTCTTCGCTTGGGAACCAATAGGACCATGGCGGGAGATTTGAACCCACCAATCGGACCTAGGGGGTGTCCCCCAGGTGTGCATATAGTTGGCCACCCGGCCAGTATTCTGTGTTCTTGTTGTGTACTAGTAAACCATGCTGATCACTGCATCCATCTATGTGGTTTCTACATGCGTCTAACCCACTACACTTCATCATAGCATACTGATTACACCTGTGTCATATCAAAAATTGCCATTACTTTCTCAAACACCTGTATAAAAATAAGAAGCTGAAGTAACTTTCCCCCCAGGGCCAGTTTGGTGTAGTGGTTAAGTGCGCAGACTCTAACCTGGAAGAACCAGGCTTGATTCCCCACTCTTCCACTTGCACCTGCCGGATGATCTTGGGCAAGCCATAGTTCTGTGAGAGCTGTTCTTGAAAAAGAGCAGTTTCTGTCAGAGCTCTCTCAGCCCCACCTACCTCACAGGGTGTCTGTTGTGGGGAGGGGAAGGGAAAGGAGTTTGTTCCGTCTGACTGGGAACCCTGACACTCTGAGACTCCAAGTGAAGGGCGGGGTATAAATCCGATCTCCTCCTTCTCCTTCCTCTTCTTCTTCCCTTCATAATTGTGTGTGTGTGTGTGTATGCAGGGTAGCCACTTCATGCATTTGCTGAAATGGACTCCAGGTAACAAAACGTATGCTAGAGCAAAAAGTAATTATTAAGGTGCCAAAAACATCTACTTAATTTTTTTTGTAGAATCATAGAGTTGGAAGGGACGATTTTCGGAGGCATCTGGATCGAGGCGGATTGGCAGTGCAGTTGCTGTTGGACCTGTCAGTGGTAGTCGACACAGTCAAACATCAGCTACTGATTCACCACCTTGCCGATACTGGAGTTCAGGGGCTCGCCTTACAATGACTTGCATCCTTTCTCCAGGTCTGGGGACAAAGGGTGGCACTAGGGGATCAGCTGTCCTGAAGGCATCCACTGTTGTGTGCAGTGCCCTAAGGGGCAGTTCACTCCCCAATGTTATTTAACATCTATATGCACACCCTTGCCCAGATTGCCCAAAGACATGGGATTGGGTGTCACCAGTATGCAGATGACACCCAGCTCTGTTGTTGGACGGCCAGTCTGACTCCACACCGGAAGATCTAGACCGAGCGTTGCAGACTGTGGCTGGTTGGCTTAGACTGAGTCATTTGAAATTGAATCTGATGGAGGTCCTGTTCCTAAGTCAAAACGGTCCAGGGGTAGGGATTCCACTCCCAACCTTTGATGGGGCTCCGTTAGGAGCTTGGGAGTGCTCTTGGATGCCTCAACAATGGAGGCCCAAGTAGCAGCCACTGTCAGATCAGCTTTTTACCATCTTTGGCTGGTTAGGCAGCTGATTTCCTTCCTCGAACATAACGACTTGGCAACAGTGATCCATGCGATGGTCACCTCAGGACTGGACTACTGTAACACTCTCTACATGGGGCTGCCCTTGTCTCAAATCTGGAAGCTGCAGTTAGTGCAGAATGTGGCAGCCAGGCTGTTGATGGGTATCCCCATGTGGGAACACACCCAGCTGGTACTGAAAGCACTATACTGGCTGCCAATAACATACCGGATTTGTTTCAAGGTGCTGGTTTCAACCTTTAAAGCCCTATAAGGTCAGGGTCCGGCATATCTGAGGGACTGCCTTTCCCAACATGTTCCCCAGAGAGCACTGCATTCAGGGGCACAAAATCGGCTAGCCCTCCCAGGCCCCAGGGACGTCAGACTGGCGGCAACCAGGACCAGGGCCTTCTTGGTGGCTCCATCCCGGTGGAATGAGCTCCTGGAAGAGATCAGGGCCCCGCGGGACCTTCTACAGATCTCCAGGACCTGCAAGACGGAGCTCTTCCACCAGGCATTCGACTAAGGTGCCGCACTACACACTGGGGGAGTATCCCTGTGCCCTGGCTTTCCAACCTGTAACCTGGGTCCTATCATCATGGTTCCTAGCCTGTGCTCGCCGCATAATAAATGAGAACAGCACTGGTGTGAAAGTATTGACATCCAACAGTCACCTAAACTATGTTATAAAAACTGTTGTGCCTGTTGCTTGAGTCTGTTCCAGCGTTTTATGTGTTTATGTTTTAAATGACTATTATTTTAAGTAATTTATATGCCTATGATAGGTTTTTTATTGTATTTAATTGTATTTTATGAACTGTTGTAAGCCGCTCTGAGCCTGCCTCGACGGGGAGGGCGGGGTATAAATTAAACAATAAATAAATAAATAAATATCTAATCCAACTCCCTCCACAATGCAGGAAATTCACAAATACCTCCCCCTCCACACACCCATGCCCAGAAGATGACAAAAAACCTCCAGGATCGTCAGCCAAACTGACCTGGCAAAAAATTGCTTCCTGACCCCAAAGTGGCGATCAGTATTTTCCTGGGTGTGTAAGAAAGGGCCACAAGAACTAAGCACTTATGCAACCTGTCCTCCCTCTCATGATCTGCCTAACTTCACAGAATCAGCATTGTTGTCAGGGTCCGCTCTAACTGTCAGGAAGTTCTTCTGAATGTTTAGCTAAAAACTCTTGTGATTTAATTTCAACCCGTAGGTTCTGGTCCGACCTTCTGGGGCAACAGAGAACAACTCTGCGCCGTCTTCTATATGACAGCCCTTCCAGTGCTTGAAGATGGTGATCATATTACCTCTCAGTTGTCTCCTCTTCAGGCTAAACCTAACCAGCTCCTTCAACCTTTCCTCATAGGACTTGGTCTCCAGACCCCTCACCATCTTCATTGCCCTCCTCTGGACATGTTCCAGCTTGTCTATATCCTTCTTAAATTGTGGTGCCCAAAACTGAACTCAGTACTCTAGGTGAGATCTATCCAGAGCAGAGTAAAGTGGTACTTTGCGTGATCTGGACACTATACTTTGGTTGATACAGCCCAAAATTGCATTTGCCTTTTTAGCTACCGCACCATATTGCTGACTCATGTTCAGTATATGGTCTGCTAAGACCCCTAGATCCTTTTCACACATACTGCAGCCAGGTCTCCCCAATCCTATAATTATGCATTTGATTTTTCCTACCTAAATCCTGACCTTTACGTTTATCTCCTGACTCTGCCTTCTATCATATTTGCTACCCCAAGCGGTTGTTCTCCCAGGATAATGTGATCCATATAATCAGGTCCAGAATATGTTACTGCCATCTTATAAGCCTTCGATTCAAACCTAATCCTAATGACTATAAATTGACTGAAAAACAGTGACAACCCTAGTTATTGTAGGAGCCTTTATCTTAATATTAAAGCACCAGAAACAGAACCCTCATGGAAACAAAGCCGGCTCAACTGATGGTCTTGTGTAGATTGATCTAAACTGTCTCTTGAGAAGATCTTTCTTCTTATAGCCAAGGTGTTTGGTGTAGTGGTTAAGTGTGCGCACTCTAATCTGGGAGAACCGGGTTTGATTCCCCACTCCTCCACTTGCATCTGCTGATGTGACCTTGGGTCAGTCACAAGCTCTGGCACAGCTGTCCTTGAAAAAGAGCAGTCTCTGTCAAGAGCTCTTTCAGCCCCCACCCACTTCACAGGGTGTCTGTTGTGGGGAGGGGAAGGGAAAGGAGTTTGTAAGCCGCTCTGAGACACCTTTGGGTAGTGAAGGGCGGGGTATAAAATCCAATCTCTTCTTCTCTTCTTCTGTACCAGAGCTCCAGCAGCTCAATTCAAACCACCTTTACACAAAATAACTGATTTTAATGGGACTTAATTCCAAACAAGTATGTGTAAGAGTGAAGCCTCAATATCACACAGACTATATCATGAGCCAAAATGACTTTGAGCCAGTCACTGCCATTCAGGAATAAACACATTTTGAATCAATCCACATTTGGAAATGATTTCAAAGTTGCAGTATTTTTTTTAAAAAAGCAACCAAACTGGTTTAAATGCTGCACCAATTATGTTCAGAGCCTGCATCTTGAAATAGTTTAGAATTCATTCTACTTCATATCCATCCAAATCAATTTGGTCAAGATACCAAGCCAGCCTTGCCAATTCTGGCACTTGAATCCTGGGAATTGCATATCTGAGGGGATGTTAATCTCTCTTGCCATGGTGCTATGGAGATAAAAGAAGCTTTGTCTATCACACAGCCAGTCCAGGTTTCTGTGAGCCCAATTTTCCAACTCATTATACTAATTCATTAAACAAGTCCATCTTCCCATACTCTTGGTTCATTCCCTTAGCATCTTTTAAAGTTCAAATGACTAGCCTACTGGTTCCCAACGGGTGCATTGGTACCAACAAATATGTCAGTTAGTGCCCACTTGCTTTTTCTGCAAGCCATCTGTTCCCCAAAGCAAAGAAGAGAAGAAGAGATTGGATTTATACCCCACCCTTCACTACCAAAAGGAGTCCCAGAGTGGCTTACAATCCCTTCCCCTTCCCCTCCCCACAACAGGCACCCTGTGAGGTAGGTGGGGCTGAGAGAGCTCTCTTGAGAACTGCCCTTGAGAGAACAGCTCTGAGAGAATTTGTGACTGACCCAAGGACACACCAGCAGCTGTATGTGGAGGAGTGGGGAATCAAACCAGGTTCTCCCAGATTAGAGTCCACGCTCTTAGCTACTGTACCAAACTGGCTCTCAAAGAGCCAATCCTGGCTTTCCTTCACTTTTTTGAAGTAGGGGGTAGTTCAGAAGAGCCTGGAAGCATGACATCTTCACTGTGTCTGCAGGGAGCATCCATTCAGAAACAGCTGCTCCCATCATTAGGAGGAATCAGATGATTGGCTTGGAGCTTCCTAAATATTTTGTAGAATCTTCCAATGTTTTAGGTGAACGGGCCAAGCCCCTTTGGCAGTCATTTTGTGATTAGTCCCACCACTATCCTTTGGAAGCCATTTTGTTGTGGTGCGCATTAACTTTTTAAAAATTCCCAAACTCGCAGGTTCAACAAGAACAAACTGGTACTAAAGTGTTTTTCCTCCACTCTGGCAATGCTAAGAGGATGATTGTTTTAGTTCTGAAGTAATAAAAGATTATACCAAAAAGAAGGCATCTGTATTTAATTAACTAACTGGTGGCTTCTCTTAGACTTGTGCTGTTTGCAAAATAGAAACCCATTGAGAAGTGTGCAGACAGGATCATGACGGGTACATTAAAAAATAAACTCCTACCAAAGTAACAATGGTAACAGAGATCATATTGTGGATTCTCACCCTGCAATGTTGGCCATTGAACTTAGGGCATCATATCCTTGAGCAATGGTGACTCGAGGAACTTGGTCCATGGCCAAGACAGTGGCTTTGCGCTGAGCAAGTTTGTCCAGGAGATCTGGATTCTGTGCTGGATAGATGAAGCTGACCAGAATCGCCTTCTCTTTCAGCAGGGTTGCTTCATGTACTCCCAATGCTTCATTTAAGACCGGAGCTCTGACCTTATGGGAGAAACCAAATGCTGCATTTTATTGCTTCACTGAAACCAATGTCTCTTTTTCCTAGTTATTTAAATGTAATCTTTTGCAAAACATATAGACGAAGCCTAGGCAACCTGCGGCTTTAGAGCAAAATATGGCTTGATACAGAACCAGATATGGCTCTTTAAAAAGAAAAAAGAAATAAGTTCTATTAGAGTGGCTGGGAGGATGTGAGAATAACCAGCATGTAAAGGGCAGGGCAGGGCAGGGCAGGGCAGGGATGCTCCTTAAAGCTTGCCATAGTCCTGTGAGAAGTCATTTTGACTGCTGCTGCAGGATCACAACCATAAATGGCACAAGGATGGTAATGGTTCCAAGCCAAGGTGGATTTGGGGATATTGTAAGTATTACCTAAAGATGATATTTGCTTCCTTCACCAGACAGAGGAAGAGAAGCAGATTGTCTAACATTGATCAGCAAAATGCCAAAGATGAGAACACCATACGGAACACATGAAGGTGTCTGATACTAACAGTGCAGTCCTAAGCAGAGTTACTCCCCGTTTAAGCCAATGGGCTTTGAAGTGTGTAACTCTGTTTAGGACTGCATTGTAAATCCATCAGGCCTAATACTGTCTACTCTGGGTGACAGGACAAATTGCCTGCACATCTTCCTTAGGCGCTAGTCTACAGATGACTTGAGAGCCAGTTTGGTGTAGTGGTTGAGTGTGTGGCCTCTAATCTGGGAGAACCGGGTTTGATTCCCCACTCCTCCACTTGCACCTGGCTGGATGACCTTGGGCAGGCTTAGTTCTGATAAGAGCTGTCCTTGAAAAAGAGCAGTTTCTGTCAGAGCTCTCTCAGACCCATCTACCTCACGGGGTGTCTGTTGTGGGGAGGGGAAGGGGAAGGAGTTTGTAAGCCACTCTGAGACACCTTTGGGTAGTGAAGGGCGGGGTATAAATCCAATCTCTTCTTCTTCTTCTTCAAAATGGTGGGGGACCATGGCTTAGTAGCAGAACATCTGCTTGGTGTGCAGAATGTCCCAGGCTTATTTCCGAGCATCTGCAGTTAAAAGGATCAGGTAACAGGCATTGTGGAAGAGCTCTTATTGAGAGTGACTTGGCCTGGAGACCACAGCCTGTGACCCAAGAGAGCCTCTGCCACTCAGAGTAGACTACTGACCTCGATAGATCAATGGTCTGACTTAGTGGGAAGGCAACTTCATGTGTTCACATGAACACATGAAGCTGCTTCATAATGAATCAGACCACTGGTCCATCAAAGTCAGTACTGTCTACTCAGACCGGCAGAGGCTTTCCAGGGTCTCAGGCTGAGGTCTTTCACATCTCTTCCTACCTGATCCTTTTAACTGGAGATGCCAGGGATTGAACCTGGAATGTACCACTTCATATTGCAAGTGAAGTTATTACATGTTTCAGTGCTCCTGTATGGAGAACATCCCTGCACATAGGATATTTTATGTCACAGAGAGGACAAGAATAGATCTCCCTTTTCCAAAACAGTTTTCTTCACAAAGAACAGAAATTTTCAGAGGTTTGTCCATCATCTTGATAACTACCTCTTGCAAATCTTTGGGGAACACAAGGTCCAGTTGGGATCATTGTGCTTCAGAACTTTGAAGTCCTATTGTGCTCATGTCTTTACGGATACATCCAACAAAGGTTTATTCAAAGTATGAGCTTTGTTGGTCTCAGGGCTCTTTTTGTAGAAAAAGCCCAGCAGGAACTCATTAGCAAAATAGGCCACACCCAACAGCAGAAACTCATTAGCATATTGGGCCACGCCCCTGCCAGCACAGCTCATTAGCACATTAGGCCACACCCCCATGTTACCAGAAGTGTGGTTATCCAGCCACACCCACCTTTTGCTTGTTATTCTGTTTACCTTGTTTGTTGTCAAAACCCAGGGCCTTTTTTTTATAGCAGGAACTCCTTTGCATGTTAGGCCACACACCCCTAATGTAGCCAGTCCTAATGAGTTTCTACTGTTGGGTGTGGCCTATTATGCCAGCCGGAACTCCGTTCCTGTGCGTTCCTGCCCAAAAATAGCCCTGGTTGGTCTTAAAGGTGCCACTGGACTCTAAATTTGTTCTATGTCTTTACAGAAACACTCTTCCTCATAAAAGATAAATATATATGGCATATTTGCATTATGGCTGGTAAAGGTAAAATTGTCAAGATATGGAAAATTTACTTAGAAATACAAGAAATAATGCAGAAATACAAGAAGCAATGCACCATCTAGCCTGGATTAACCATTTTTATGTTCTATTGATGTTAATGAGGAATTGTGCTTAATCCACTCACATTAAAATCAGGTTCTATTAATATTTATTTTGTGGTAGGGTCTGAGTGAGTCACTGCTCATTTCTTCAGATACAGCTAGAATTGTGAGCAATGTTCCCTCTAAGCTATGGAGTCTTGTGAGAAAAACTTCTACTTTGTGAGCTACTGGCATTAAAGTTGTGAGCGAGCCATTTGGCTGCTGCATAAATTAGTTTGCTCTGGAGCCACCTCTCCTGAGCTAAGACAAAAATGTGTGAGCTGGAGGCTAAAAAACTGTGAGCTAGCTCACACTAACTCAGCTTAGAGGGAACACTGATTGTGAGTCCATCTGTCCTATATATTGGAAGGTGGAGTGATTTCAGATGCCAAATGACATTAGCAGGCAAATGTGATACACAGAGGTAGTAGGCGTGGAGAAATTAGCATTGGTAATGGTGAAGAAGTAAGCAGTGACTCACAAAAACTCATCCCTTACCACAAATTTTGTTAGTCTTTAAGGTGCTACTGGACTCTTTTCTACTGCTACAGACACACTAACATGGCTACCCATCTTGATCTATTAACACTTATTGTAGGTTCCATGGAAACTAAAATGGTATTTACTTCTGAGTAAACATGCTTAGGGAGGCATTGCATAGTTCTTACTTTGAGCTGGATGAGTCCTAATGATGAGACCAAAGGTCATTCTGGTCCTGCATCCCATTTTTCTGTAGGGGCCACCAAAATCTCCCTAGAAAACCTACAAGCATGGTATAGAGGCCAAGCTCTCCCCCGATATTGCCCTCTCACAGCTATTATTAAGAGTTACACTGCTTTTGAAAGGGAAGTCCCAATTCATCCATGGATCCTCACTTATCCTCCATTAATTTGTTTGATCCTCTCTTGAAACCATCTAAGCTGAGCTGGCTGCTAATATCTCTCTGATACTTAAGTGTTCTGCCATGTTCTTATTACCACAGAGGAATCCTTCTTTTCTTTTGCAAAGGTACCTTTAAAACAATATCAGATCCAAACACAGATTTTAGCTCCCCAATTTTGGCTCCAGCCACTTGGTACTGCTCATCAGAGAACTTCGACTCTTCACCAGCTCCATGTTCCAACTGTACATTAAAGCCTTGCTTAACTAAGGCTTGGACTCCAGCAGGGGAAAGAGCGACTCTCTTCTCATTTTTGTATATTTCCTTGGGAACGCCAACAACAAGATCCTTGTAGCGAACTCCTAAAACAAATGAAAACGGACAAAAGAAAGAGTCAAAGTAATAACGTTTACCTAGCATATTGCAAATTTACAGAGTGCTTTGCATGCATCAGAGGTCCTCACAAACAGTCCAGGAAGCCCTACTGGTCCTGCCAATAGAAAACTGGCTACTTTAGATTCATCCCGAGTTTTCCTTCTCAATCAGCTTTGCCCCAAATTTCTTATATTTGGCGCCTGCTGTCCCATCTCCCCTCCCCTCCTCCCCTCTGTTGTTGCTTCCCCAACTCTGACTCTTGCACTCTCATGTAATTATGCTTTAAAGCAGTCTCCATGGTGATTTTTGTTCATCTCTGAATACCTCTGAATTCAGCGCTTTGTTTCTAAGTCCATAAAGTATGG
>NW_015166428.1:142330-189225 GCF_001447785.1 Gekko japonicus
TAGGTCTGAGATGAAGGTGGGGATTGGTACAATGACTGTGCATGTCACGTGAAGGCTCACTAAAGAAAAGGAAAGCAGTAACCATTCTCCTATGCAGTCATGAAAATTACCAGGTTAAATATTTTCTAAATGTGATCTCTCGTCTATCTCTCCCTTTCAGATTTCTGACAGTACTTCTCTTCCAATCAAGGAAAATAGCTCAGGAGGAGAAATGGGACAGGCAGTCTGTCCTTTGAATAAGTGAGACATTGTACAGTGGTTGAAATGGAAGGAATCTGTGAAAATATACTGGAATTTAAAAATCTCTTTTTAGTCTTCCCAAAACTATAGTACGGAGAAGCATGAAGGTGAAGTGCTTTTCCCTTCAACTATTCCTATTATAATCTGACATATAGTGAAAACCAATTGGCTTTTTTCAAATAAATCTATACTAGTAACGAATAGCCAGCTCTATAAGCTCTTACACGTTCCTCTTCATTTGCACCAAAGAATTCCAATGACTGAATCCACGGAGCTACACACACGAGGTGGGGTGTGTGAGTGTTTTGTAAGTGACACAGAAAATGGCCAGATGAAACATTCTGCCATCAAAAGATTTTATAGTGCTTAGTTCCACAGCCAACCCACATGGTCACACGAACACATTGGCGGATGCCAGAAGAATAACAAATTAAAGTTTGGTTTATAAAAGGGCTTGGCTGGGATGACTCTTATACAAGTTTTTCGTGCTGTTTACTCTGAGAAAGGTGTGGGATAGGCCAAAAGCAATGACGTGTCGACCTCAGCTCCACAGAACTCTTGAGGTGGAAAAACCCAAAACAGACATCAGTGTGAAGAAGACGCCCCCCCTCACTCCCTTGGCTTGAGCTAACTGCAGTTATTTGTAACAATAGAAAACAGTCATGATACAGACAAAAAGAAATGGATATCCTTTCATTTAGTTCTTCAAGGAATTTGATCATATAAAACCAGTACAATTATTACCGGGATTACTCCTTAACCTGGCATTTTTCAGGCGCCATTTGCACCTTAGATTGGTGAGCGAAAATTGGTGCCTCAGATTTTTGTGAAATAAGCACTTAAGAAATGTGACCAGTAAGTAAGATAAACATGTGTTTGGAAACACACACATGTAACCCAGGCGTTGGAAATAAGGGTGTATAGAAATATTGCTTTCTAAACTCTCATGCCTTCCCCTGTGATGACATTCTGATTGACATGCTGTGTCTTTATTTCCTGTTTCAGGCCAAATGGTGAGACCAAATGGCCTGAACTACCTAATAGCCATGCCATATACCCACATTCCTTAACACCTATCTGCAAAGAGCCAGACTTGAGGGCTCCTGGCCTAACGTCGAGTTCAAGGCTTAGGGCCTCCTTTCTTAAAGCCCCCCTCCCACTCACACATCTTGGCTTAAACAAAGCAACTATTTATTACAACAAGGAAAATACAGTTCTGCATACAGGATATTGTACTCCCCACCCTCAAAATCCTTTCCCTTCCCAAACCAAAGGTCCAGTAGTCAGTGATCTGGAAGTACTGTTCTCTTTGTTGGAGCTGGTCCAGCTGCAGTCCCTCAGAAGCAGGCCTCCAGTGGGAAGGAAAGTTCTCAGGGCCTCTCTCCTCACTATCCGAGAGAAGAAATCACCTTCAGTTCAAAGATAGGTGGTCTGGGGGCTACCCTCCTCCAGAAGAAGTGATGTCCATCAAGGGAGGGCCCACACCAGACGAGAACTTCTTCAGCTGAGGCCTTCAAGAGACCAAACGACTAGGCCTCCCTTTGCTCCAACTCCTACTCAGGTTGTTGTTTTCCACCAGTCACTCACTACACACACCCCTTCCAATATGCAAATTAAGGATTTCATTGCTCCACCCAATAGCCTATATCCCCAAAGTTCTACACACATCATACTAGGGATGCCAGTCTCTAGGTGGGACCGGGATAGGGTTGCCAGGTCCAATTTTCTCCCCGATGGGGGAATTAGAGGGTGTTCCAGGAGGGGGCGTGGCCACCCCAGCACAATGATGTCACTCTGCATGACATCATCATGTCCCCACTTTCTCTACCATTTAACGGGAAACTTCCCTTTAAATGGTGTGTGTGTGTGGGGGGGAAGCGAGGGCCAAGTGCTCTTGCCATGCAAAAGGCAAAATTGCCTCTTGCAAGGCAGGAGTCAACAGCCCCCATTTGAAAAGAGGGGACGCCAGGTGCTCCTGCCTTACAAGAGGTTATCTTGCCTCTTGCAAGGCAGGAGCCGACACCCCCAGCTTGGGAAGAACGGGTGCTGGGCGCTCGAGGTCCCTTTGAGTGCTTGCAGCCAGTGAGCCCCACATCCCTGATTTCCAAGCGGCATTGCCACTTGGAGATTGGGCACGTGGAACCAGTCCCCACCGACGGTGAGCATTTAAAGGGGTCCCTCTAAGTGCTCGCTGTGGATGGGCCTCACATGCCTGATCTCCAAGTGGCAATGCCGCTTGGAATTCAGGCACATGGCCTGCAGCCACCCCTCTCCCTTCCCTCTCTCAAGACAGTTTTCGAGCAGGCTTGGGGGTGGATTGAACCCCCCCAAAAAAGTGGGTAAACCCCACCAGACCGGGGGGGGTGGCAACCCTAAACCTGGGGATCCCCTGGAATTACAGCTCATCTCCAGACCACAGAAATCAGTTCCCCTGGATAAAATGGCCGCTTTGGAGGGTGGACTCTACGGCATTGTATTCCACAGAGGTCCCTGTCCTCCCCAGGCTCCATCCCCAAATCTCCAGGATTTCTCCAACCTGGAACTGGCAATCCTATCTCAACTGCTGCCAGTGGCCAGGGGGACCTGGCAATCCTTCATCACCCAGACACATTCATCAGACAGCCCCTGACAAAAATCATGCATTGGAAATGCCTAAAAAGTAGCAAATCTGAGGCATTATCAGATGCAATGGAGGCAGGTTTGAATGGCAGGCATAAGGCCACAGAAAAGAGCCCCACATTACAGTCCGCACACCTTCTGTTCATTTGCACACGGTTTGTGAAGGACATTCAGATTGTCCTCTTCAAGTTCAAAACCTTTATTGGCATAGATCATAATCACAATGAATAGACAATAATAACTAGTACAGAATTGACGCTTGATGATGTTTATAATTTCTATGTTTTCAGAACACAGGACGGCAAATACGGAAGGTGAGCGATACGAACATCTCGAGTGGTTGTTCGTTTCTAAATTCTAAATTCGTTTCTAAATTCTAAATTCGGACAACAAGAATTTAGAATTTGTTAGCCCTTGTGCTGTTAAAACTTGTTAGCCTATGTGCTTTACGGATGTTGGATAAGATTGATATCACAGCTAAACACAATAAGACAACCAGAGAACTGAATTTGGTTGAAAAAGAGTTGTCTCGAAACGAACAACCACTCGAGATGTTCGTATCGCTCACCTTCCGTATTTGACGTCCTGTGTTCTGAAAACATAGAAATTATAAACATCATCAAGCGTCAATTCTGTACTAGTTATTATTGTCTATTCATTGTGATTTGTGAACTCACAGCAATTTTTCATCATTATTATTGTACTGCTTTGAATTGCTGGTCCCCCTTGTATATATTTGTAGATCATAATCATACAGTCGCCATTCAGTTCATGGATTTGACACACAGCTTCCTCATTATAAGGCAGTTAGAGAACTTGGCAACCGCTTCAATAACCGCTATATTTTGTGAAGCCAGTAAACGATACAACCTTCTGTCATCGGATTGCTTGGCATCATTCTTAAGAATATCTTCTAGATAGGCTTCCCGAATGTCATCATACAAACTACAATAGAGGAATACATGTTCAATTGTTTCAATCTCCTCTGAATCACAATCACAGAACCTTACAGAGTAGGGGATTTTCTTAAATCTTCCTGCTAAAACTGCAGAGGGGAGCACATTAAATCGGCCCAGCATAAATGCTCTACGGAGCTGTGGGGAGGTCAGATACGCTAAGTATTGTGAGATTGTCCTCTTCAGTTACTGAAATATTTTGGCTGTTAACTCCATGTTTTAATGAAGCAAAATGTTATTTAAAAAAATCTCAGTTTACTACTCTTAACAATTATATTATTATACTGTATAGTAGTATAGTATAGGCTGCGGTCACACGGAGACGGAAGATAGGTGGATTTTCTGGGAACGATCACACCGCCACATCTGGGAAGCGTAGAGCTCCCGTGGCTCACCCGAGGCTTCCCGCTGAAGATCCGGGGCAAAAACCTAGTACCTCCGAGGTACTAGTTTCTGGAAACCGCGGGGCAAGGGCGGGCGTCTGATCGCATTTCCGGTGGCATCCGGCGCCCGCCCATGTCCCCTAGCAAACAGGTCATTTCTCCCCCAAGTCTCCACAGATGGGCACCAGCCCCCAACGGAGCATGCGCACACTTCAGTTTTAAAAAGTTTTTAAAACCCCAAAACCCCACCACCCCGCTTCTTTGCCTGTTGTGTGATCGGCCTCCCCCCTAGCCATGGGACCTCGACGGGACCTCAACCGGACGTCTGATCGCGCAGTCGCACGTTAGTTTGCCCCGGGGCAAACAGCCACTCTCCCCCCCCCGCATTTTCCAGCCCGTGTGACCGGGACCAATGTATAGTATAGTATAGTATAGTATAGTATAGTATAGTATAGTATAGTATAGTATGTTGCTCAGTCGCACAGTCAAGTCTGACTCTTCACGACTCTAGTATAGTATAGTATAGTATAGTATAGTATAGTATAGTATAGTATACAATTATACTACTCAACAGTATAATTGAATATGTAATGTAATTTGGAATGGTAGATTTAAATGTAATTATCTGTTCTATGGACAAGAAAAATACTCTACACAGACAAGATGCTGTTAAGTTTGCCCCCATGCTAGAAACGAGATGGATGTGACCTAAAGACTGGGTTCTCACAATTTAGGGAACATCAGTCTCCAATCCTAACATATTTATTATCTATGTTGTTCCCCCCTCCCCAGTTGAACCCAAACAGATGTTAACAGATGTTTTTAATCTGTTAAAAAACAGCTCCATTATTTTGCATGTTAATTTAATAAGCCACTCTCTCTGTACGTACAACTATGTCCTATTATTCCATTTCATTGTCTGACCAAGTGTGCTTTGCACACAAAAGCTAGCACCTTGAATAAAACTTTGTTGGTCTTAAAGGTGCCCCACTGAACTCTAACTTTGTTCTGTTGCTTCAGATCAACATGGCTGTCCACCACGATCTATTTGGGCTGTACGTTAGCACTCTGAACAGTGAAGCCCCCTGCAAAGCTACTCCATTCTAAGCTAGGGATGGGTATGAACAGGGCAGATGTGGTTCGGTTCATGGTCCATGGCAGACCCACAAACTGAACCACAGGCCATCATGAACTAAAAAGGTTTTGTATGAACTGAACCAGTCCATGAATTTTGTGACATGGTAGAATGCATCCCCCAGTGTGCTAGAGACACCAACTCAAAGGAGATCTCCAGTTGACTCTCCTCTACCTTTCTTACGGGTCCGAGTTATGGCCCTCCAAAGAAGGTGCTCCCAGGAAAGTGCTTTCTGGGCAAATGACAGGGGCAGGTTCAGGAAGTTCATGAGTGTATAGAACACCCCCCCACACACACACACAACATGGTAGAAGCACCAAACTCATAGTAGATCTCTGGCTGACTCTCCTCTACCTGCCCTCCAAGTTTGGTGAGGATTGGACTTATGGGGTCCAAGTCATGCCCCCCCCCAAGAAGATGCCACCATCTTCAATTTTTTCAATGGTGGTGGTGGTGGGAAACAGCAAAAAAAGCAAGAGCAACAGAAGCCCAACAGAACAGAATCAAAGTCCCTGAGAATCTCTGCAAGTAGAAACTGAAAGGGGGAGGGCATTTTTGCCAGCCCAGCAGAACCAGTGTAATGTGCTCTTAAACCACCTGAGTCCCAAACCCAAACCAGTGTGCAATGACATATTTAGACTGGGGTGTGCACACACCCACAAAAATCAGTATTTTTCAGGTTTGGATAAACCAAGCCGGGAAAATATCAGTATATACCGATATTCCTGAATCCCAATATTGGTAAGATACTGTGGTTCAGGAAAAATCAGTACTGCCGAATATATTCGACACCATTACACCCTATGGGGAAAGTCCCCATAGAGTATAACAGCACTGGAGCCTTTCCTTCCAGTGCTCTACTTCTGGTCAGTTTTGCTCCCCACTAATCAGCTGGGGAGTGAAATTGACTAGTGGAAGCAGGGCTGAGGAAGGGAAGACGAGGCATGCCCTCCCTCTGCAGCCTGCCTTCTCTCTGAGGGTCGGCTTCCCCAGGCACCCTGTGGCTGCGGGGCACCTGGGGAAGCCAAGAGAAGGCAGTTTAAGCGGCCTTCCCTCCAGAGATCAGCTTCCCCAGGCCCCCTGCAGCTGCTAAGTGCCTAGAGAAGCCAAGGGAAGGCAGTTTAAGCTGCCTTCCCTCTGAGGGTTGGCTTCCCCAGACATCCTGTAGCCACGGGGCGCCTGGGAAAAGGAACCTTCCACGGGTCAGCTTCCCCAGGCAACCTGCAGCTGCAGGGCGCCTGGGAAAAGGAAGGGAAGGTACAGCTGGTCAGTTGCACTGAAACTGACACCTCCCCCCCCTGACTCCAGCTGAATAAAAGCTGAATAAGATTGGCTTTTATTCGGGAGCACCTTATCAGCCAGCTGAATCATATTAAAGAATCTGATTCGGCTTTAAAAATACCCGAAAAATACCAACAAGGCACTTAACCACTACATCAAATTGGGGCCCAGCTGCAGTGCGGAGGCCTGTGCCTGGTTAAGCCCTTGAATCAGGGGGATGACTTGTCCCAGGCTGGCCGTGTGGGTGCAGAGCACAGCGATGGTGTCTTGGAAGGGCTTCAGGACACAAACCATCTGAGAGAGGGTCAGCCAGTCATTCAAGCTGATGCTGAGCTCCTCTTCCCCGTGCAGGATGGTCACAGAGGAGATTACATCCTGCACCATGCTCTTCTGCTCCACCAAATGTGCTATCATTGCGTAGGTGGAGTTCCAGTGGGTGGGTGGGTCCTGGATGAGCCAGTGTTCAGGCTCATCCCCCTCCTCTTGCCACTTGCTCCGCAGACGTGCAGACTTGATGCTGTGCAAAAAGTGGGCAGCCAGGTGCTGGCAGGTCTCGAATAGGGACCGCAGCTTGAGAGTGGTGGCCCTCAAAGTGCTCCCCATCCCCAGAGCATCCTTCACCACTAGGTGAAACATGTATGCCAGGCAGACAATACCCTTGAGGCGCACAGCCTTTACCGCTGCCAGCATGTTGTATGCTGTCGCCCATCACCACCTAGCCATGGACAATGTTGCGGCTGCCCACCCACCTCACCAGGCAACTCTGTATCCTTGTGGTTGATGTTTGCCGCCATGTGGTGTGCATCCATCCCCTGCACATGGAGTAGAACCACTTTATAGCCAGGTGGCAGGACTGCACCCTCCTGGGGCCTAGGCCCAACAGTCTGGACAGTGAAGTCCTTTGGTTGCCACCAGTGGACAGTGAGGGAGAGGTAGCTGTGCTGTCTGTTGGTCCAGAGGTCCATGGTGAAGGGGACAGTTTGGTCTTGTGCTCTGGAGAACTTGTCCTTGACCAGCACTGAGGAATGGTGTATGGCGGGCAAGATTCACTAGCTCATGGACCTCTGCGCGGGGACAGAGTATCAGGGAGCTAGGTGGTGCAGCAGCCAGTGAAAGGCTATGTCCTCCATTGAGAGAGAAGAGTTGGCCATCCTCTGCAATGATCTCACCAATGAGGTGAGTGCTTCCTGGGGCCCCCCTGCCCTTTTGGGTGGCACAGTTGGTTTTCCTGGGAGCATGGCCTCTTGGAGGGTGGCCTGCCTTGGGGTCCTAACCATGCCACCCAGAGTATCGGGAGCCTTTCTTGGAGGGGCCTCCTGCTCCCCCTCTGTTTAGGGATGCCAGTCCCCAGGTAGGGGTTGGGGGAATCCCCTAATTTTGCAGGCAGGAGCCCGCCGCCAGCCAGCTGACCAGTAGGGAAACACTGCCCCCAAGGCCCGCGCCGAACAGCAACCACCAGCAGCCACCCCTCTTCCTCCCCTCCTGTAAGATTTAAAGGTCCCTCCAGCTGATTGGTAGGAGAATGTGGCCCACTGGTCAGCTAAATGGCCTGTTAAATCTTGCAGGAGGGGAGGAAGAGCCCCCCCACTTCTTTTGGCAAAAAGCAAGGGGGCACCTGAACTCCAGTTGGCAAATTCACTGTCTGGAGTGCAGTCGTGCGGGGCCCCATCCCCAATGTGATGATGTCACTTTGGTGTGATGTCATCATGTTGGGGACATCCCCACTCCCTCCAGAAATGCCCCCCAAAGTCTCCCACCGGGGACTAGAAAGGACCTCCCAACACTACCTCCTCTTGTCCTTGCTGAGAGGGAATGGGCCTCTTCCCCCTCCCACTGCCCACCACCCCTTCCTCTGGTGGCAACAAAGTGGGGTGCACCCTTTGCAAGTGCCTGCAGAGAAGGGAGGAAGACAGGTGTTGGGTGTTTGCTCCCTTGTGGACACGGTTGTGGCACATCTGTGGCACTCCACCACATAGGGGTCACTGGGAAACGTGCAAAAATGTTTCCCCAGGGTGGCTTGGAAATGATTGGAGCAGGTAGGACTAGGCACAGCTGCTTTCTGGTGCTGGGCTGGGAGGTGCCAAAGGGGGGTCTACTTGGGGCAGCAGGAGCAGCATAGAGTTGGGATGTGGAAGGGGAGGATCCTTTCCCACCAGCTTAGGCAGATCATGAGAGGAAGGGTTGCATCAGTGCTTAGTTCTTGTGGCCCTTTCTTACACACCCAGGGAAATGCTGATCGCCACTTTGGGGTCAGGAAGCAATTCTTCTCCAGGCCAGTTTGGCCAGGGATCCTGGAGGCTTTTTGTCATCTTCTGGGCATGGAACAGTGGTCACTGGGAGTGTGGAGGGGGAGGTATTTGTGTATTTCCTGCATTGTGCAGGGGGTTGGACTAGATGACCCTGGAGATCCCTTCCAACGTTATGAGTATGATTCTATGATTCAATCTCTGACCCACTGCTGTCAGAATCTTCTCCAAAGACTTTCAGCAACTGCTGGTGTCTGGACATTACTAAAATATCTGTTTCCTCTTGGGAGAGCCACAACAGCAGAACGAGGGAAGAAGGCTCTGAGACCCCTGGTAATGCCCTGCCGGGGCAGGACTCTGGAGAGTGTGGCAGGCTGGTTTGGTGCCTGAGGACAGGGGCCTCTGGTAGGTGGTGAGGAGGACTTCTCCCCCCCACAATGAGAACTCCTTCCACCCACTTTCACTCTCATGGTGTGCACAAGCAGGAGAGGTGGGGGTATATAAATGTGAGTCCTCTGGGGAGGCACCCAGTAGCTAAGCCCCAGTGCTCAGGATGAGCACAGATACTGTGTCTTAGATCCCTGAGTCCACCTACCTACATCCAAACCCCAGCAGCAGAGAGCAGATCACAAGCAAGAGGGGTGATGGATATATAAATGTGTGTCCTCTGGGAAGTCACCCAAGCTAAGACCCAGTGCTCAGCATGAGCACAGAGACTGTGATTCAGATGTCTGAGTCCACTCCACACCCAACCCCCAGCAGCAGAGAGCAGATCACAAGCAGAAAGCAAAGCAATGACTCTGCTCTGCTAGCTCCATGCCTCTCTTTTGATTCACCAGTCAACAAACAAGAGGGAGGGAGCAGAGCTGGCAAATATATAGCCTTCTTTGCTCATATAGCAGATTGGGAACCCTGTAATTGGTGGCCAGCAGTGCCTGTTAAGGTATGGAGAGCTCCTATTGGTGTCCTCAAGGCTGGAGAATTCTGCCCCCCTTGTTGCTTTGGTGTTTTGTAAACAGTTTAAATGATTGGCACCAGTCCATCTCTGTTCAGAAACTACCATGAGCACCGCTAAAAGTTCATGAAACTTTGTGTGGCAGAGCTGCTACAAACTTGAGTTTGCGAACCACAAACCGGCTAAAGTTTTTTACGAACTTTAGTTCATGAGCCAGTTTATGCCCATCCCCAGTCTAAGTCCATGCAGAGAGCTGCACTTGTAAAGCTATAGCATAATATATATAATTTCCTCAAGCGACCATCAGCATGCAGACACTGTGAAGGATGCCAAATCAGGGCTGTTTCCGAAGCCTAATGCTGTTACTAGTCACAATCCAGCCCTCCAGTATGTGAGAAGAATGATGATAAACAGCACATAATAGAACACAGAACGGTGGAAAGAACGTCGTTGCAGTAGCCCCCCTGAAGGGCCTTCACACCCTTTAAATCTTAAGTAGGCCCTCGAAGAAACAAAGCTGTCAGCATCAGTGTCTTGTGAGCTACTTTTCCTGCCAGCCCAGGCCTTAGAAATTTGCACAGCTGTCAAAATGGCACCACAGTTATGCAGTGGGATGACACCGTTCCCTCCCACACACAGTTCAATTGAAGATCTATCCCTCCTTCCCCAAATGCTGCCTCTCTAAACATAGAGCACAATGGTTTTAGTGAGTTTTAGCATGCGTAATTCTGCATAGCATTGCAGCTCCTCCTCCTCACATCGAGAGGCCTATGGGTGGAAACACCAAGAAAAAACTGGTGTGCAGCTTGAAAGAGCTGGAGTTTTCATAACCCTGGAGTTTTCATAACCATAGAGTTTTCATAACCATAGAGTTTTTTCTTAAATGCTAGCGCGTCCCCCCACAACATGCCACAAGGTATAGATAGGAATTCTCAGTCTGGGGCAAGTAACGCTCTGTATTCTTGGTGCTTGGGAGGGGGCAACAGTGGGAGGGCTTCTAGTGTCCTGGCCCCACTGATGGCACCTGGGTTTTTTGGCCACTGTGTGACAGAGTGTTGGACTGGATGGGTCATTGGCCTGATTCTTATGTGCCCTGAGCAATGATGTCACCTCCAGGTGACGTCATTGCACCAGGCACATTGGCACTGACAGGGCTTTTGGGGGGCGGGGATCCCCCCACCGGCTGGCTCGGTGGTGGCAGATCAGAGCCCCTCAAAGCAGGTAAATCCCCGCCCCCATTGGGAAAATGGCAACCCTAGGAGCACCATCATGGTGGCGGGGTCACTGTCAGTAACATTTTCCCATAGCAGGCTGAGTTATGATAGAGTAGTTCAGGGGTGATCCAGATCAGAGTGATGACTGACTTTACAGTGAGGGAACTGAGGGCAGATGAGACAGAATGCAAGGTGGGTGCTTTGCTGTCTGATGACGTTGCTAAGAGTGTCAAAATGGTGCCCAAGTTCTCATGAGATGAGGCAATCTCAAGAGAGTCCAAGGAGCCTTACTGAGCATGTGCAACCTGCCACCCAGTGTGCAAAGAAGAATCCACAGGGCGAAGGATGAGACTGGGAGCAGAGAGGAGGTAAAAGGTATGAAGGATCCAAGGTTGCATTGCAAAAAAAGGTTAAGTTTTTGAACCCACAGTTCATGAATCCACAGTTGTTCTGTTCAGGAACTAAACAGGCAGAAGGCAAAACTGTCCTTTGCTTGGGGTGACAAAATTCCTTGAAATGGCCCTTGGAGGGAAAATTAATAAATTAATAAAGGTCAGAGAGATTTGAGCACACTGTGGGTCGTAGACAGAAATATGAGATCTAAGAGAAAATATTGAGCGAAATTTGTGACAAATGTGCCTCCCCACAGTTAACCTACAAATGCTTCAGTCGGCAAAGTTTTAAAAGTTCATCCCTGTTCAATCCTATCTTTTTTTTTCTAAACAAGAAAAATCCCCATTTTACACCTTCCTTTCCAGGAAAGAGGCTGTATCCCATTTGTAATTTCAGTTGTCCTTTTTTGTACATTCCCCAGCTGTAATCTTTTTCAGATAACCTTGCCCCTTTCTGCTGGCAATCCCTTCCCAATCACTGAGAATTTGGATCCCAAATGCTTTAAAAAGTGCCTTGTGACATTTTCCCTGTTTTTGTTGTATAATTAGGATGTCAACGTGACATTTGCAGTAATCTCCTCTGACTGTCTGAAATCAGTTCGTTTATACACAGAGTTGTCCAATATTTCTCAACTACAAATCCACCAACGCACATTTCCAAACCCAGCTTTTTAGCAATTAAACTGTTACAAGTTGACTTTTGCTTTGCTTACTTTATCTCATTGGGCAATCATTTTCTGGAACACACTAAAATAAATCTAAACTACTGTTTTTGTAAGCGTAAACTAAACAATATTTAATATGCCATTGTTTCCTTACAAGTTTCTTTTTTTACACAACTATAACAAGTAAATTGGAAAGGCAGGAGGCAATAGAAATCAAAGTCACAGATTAAGTCTTAAGTTTCATGTGATGCTCAGCTGTGGTAGCCTTTTCTTTCTCCCAACGTGGTGGAAGGTATTTAAATGAAAAGTAGCCTAAGAGGCTGTAATTGAGATCAGGAAGAGCGACTGAGGGTAGCTGCTGCTAACTTCCCCTTTCTATTATTTACTTAAATTCCTCTTCCCCCACTTCTTTCTTATGAGGGAGGAGAGAGGAGTTCCGTGGATCTTTTCTAGCACATAGGAAGAAAAATCAGCTGAAGTGTATGATTTTCTGAGCAGAGAAATGGCAGGATGGGAAATATTAAGCAGCTCCTGCCTCCCACCATATTTTTATGTACTGGCGCCCTTCCATGGCTATTTCTCTCTTTTTTTAAAAAAAAAGTTATGAATAATAAGAGGACAGAACCATGCCGTATGCTATTTAGTCATAAATTGAGCAGGGGGCTGCTGGAATGCAGGACCACCTTTCAAAAACCTCTTGTTCAGAGGGATGACTAAAATGTATGTGCAAGACAGGAGTGTCTCTCTCCGTGCTGGGAACCAGGGTTGGATTGCCCTTATACTAGGAAGCCCATCGGGTAGCCTCCTAAGGTGTCTGCCCTAATGGGTGTGCTAAAGGTTTTACCATTTGCAGTTCAGCTACTAAATCTTTTTAAATTCAGTTTTAAAAAAGAAAGGGGGAGTTTGCCTAATGGCTTTCAGGTAATACAGAATATAACAATGATTGCCCATTAATTTTGCAATGTGTGATGAGGCTATTTTATTTTACCTGTGCCTGGGTGATGCAAGTTAAACTGAGGGGAAAGGGGTTTCCTGAAGTTCGCCTCTTGAACTTCACAGCTGCCCTGTTCTAACAGAAGAGGACATTTCAGAAGGAAGCTCCTCTCCCGTTATAGAGTTCAGAGACTTACTGACTTGCTGTCCCCTTTTCCCTTCTTTCACAACTGCCGGGCAGCCCTGACAGTGGACTCTGGAGACCTCCTACAATGAGCAAAGGGATCTCCGCAGCACAGGATTGATCACATTATTTCATGTTGCTTTCCTTAAGGGTAAACAGACTTATTTTGTGCCACAAACTATAATTTGAAAAATCTGCAGGCACACCCTTGGGTCTGGCCTTGAAAGGTAATGGCTTCCAGCATTCTTTCCAAGATATGTGAACTGGTTGCTAATGAGAAACAGAAAATAGCAGCTTTTTTAAAAAAAGCCATTAATCCCCTGTAGCAGGCTGCAGGTGGGAAAGAGGCGCTGGCCCTTAAAAAGAGCCTCTTGCAACAGAATACCAGCTACTTGAATTAGCAGATGGGCAACTGCTGTGTTCTGGCCATGAGACGAGAAAAGCTGTAGTAAAGATGGGTGGGGTGGGAATGAACAGGGGGAGAAAATGAATTATATCAACTGGCAAGAGGCCTGGACCTCCCTGTACACTGCAAGGGCAAGATACTCTGCCATCTTAACCAAGAAGAAATTCAGAAAACGGAAGGTGTTGTTGAAACCATTCATAGGTGGGACTTTTGGCAAATGTTTCCCTGACTTCCAAAGGAAAGGCCAAGCTGAGGCCAATTTAGGCTCCTCCTAACAGTTCCTGATCTCTGTGTCCTCCAATGCAAGCAATAGGGATGCCAGCCTACAGGTGGGACCTGGGCATCCCCCAGAATTAGAGAAGTAGAAGAGAAGAGATTGGATTTATACCTCGCCCTTCACTTGGAGTCTCAGAGCGGCTTACAAACTCCTTTCCCTTCCCCTCCCCACAACAGACACCCTGTGAGGTGGGTGGGGCTGAGAGAACTCTGACACAAACTGCTCTTTTTCAAGGACAGCTGTGCCAGAGCTTGTGACTGACCCAAGGTCACATCAGCAGGTGCAAGGGGAGGAGTGGGGAATCAAACCCGGTTCTCCCAGATTAGAGTCCGCACACTTAACCACTACACCAAAATGGCTCTCACCTGCAGACTGGAGAGGTCAATTCCCCTGAAGCCACCAGTCCCCCTGGAGAAAATAGATGCTTTGGAGGGTGAACTCTTTGGCATTGTACCCCACTGAGGTCCCTGTCCTCCCCAGTGTCCACCCCCCATATCTCCAGGAATTTCCCAACCTGGATCTGGCAACCCAACTCCCCACCCACCCCGACTGGTGGCCAGTAGGGACCTGGCAGCCCTGTGCAAGTGTGAGATCAGATCTGGCCTAATTTAACAGGGATCTTTGGTTATTGCTCCCACCTTTGTAGCAGACTGCCAGAATGGGCTCTCCTGACTGGCCTTTGGAAAACTGGAAGGCAGGGCTTCCCATTGAGCTTATGGATCAGATTATTTTCCATCTGATTTGAAGATGGTCTGTTTGGGGTGGTTTTGTTGTAGATTTTTTAATTAGTTTTGTGAGCCAATTGTGAAAAGTTTTGCCTGCTTAATTTCAGCATATTCGTCCACTGTCAAAAGGCCCAGGAGCAGGTCAGTTCAAAAGCTGGAAATTTCAATCCATTTTGAACAGAAAGGGTTTTTGAAACGCTATCCGTGCATCAGACTTATGAAAGTGATGATCTTTCCAAAATGAAGATCAGTCCACAAATGGAGTAAAGGGAAACATCGGCCCCATTCACACAGAGGATTTGCCATGGGAGAGCCACGAGTGCATGGCGGATTATCCGGGCATGATCACACCGCAACATCTGGGAAGTGGAGTGCACCCATGGCAAACCCGTGGTGTACCGCCGAAAATGTGGGATTAAAAACTGCTTGGAGGTACTAGCAACCGGTTTGCCATGGGCTGCCTCCGGAGTCCCTCGGTGTGATCGCGCCAGCCACGGCTTTTCCCTCCGGCCCCTCGTTGATGCGCAGGCGTGGAGAGAAGGAACCGTAGCGTGCTGCTGACGCATGGGATCACGTTATGGTGGCTCTAATTGTGGCGGTGCAAAAAGCCCCCCCCCCCAGATTATCCGGCCCGTGTGACCGGGGCCATCCTTCACTATAGTTGACAGCAAGCCCATTATATTCTGTGTCCACAGTATCCACATGCAGGTCTGCTCATGTAATTATGCAGGAATGAAGGAAGAGTGTAATATAAGGCTGCAGCTGAAAAATTCAGCTTCTAGAGGCTTTTAAAAAAAAAAAATTTAAACCACACAACTGCCTAGTCTATTTCCAAATGCATAGGCAAGGCCTGCTGGAATTGGCTGAATTTCCAGTAGTCAGTAGTGACTTCAATGACCTGCACAGTGCCCTTCCCCTATGACTAGCAAAACAGTCGGCAATGAACAATAAATCATGCAAGTGAAAAGAGATCATGACAATTCATTGTGGAGGGAGTTTTGCATGACAGAATCTTGTTTTTTCCTGGTACTTGGATACAGAACTTAAAAAAAAAAAAAACCTCTGAAGAACATACAGCCCTGTCTGTATGAAATAAATACATCAGACTAGCTGCACATCCTGTCTCATTCTTGAGGCTGAGCAGATGACAAGAGGCCCCCAAAGGTTCACCTGCCTCCTAAAAGCAGAGCTACAGAAAGCCCCCTTCCCATGAGGTTGGCGTATCAGTTGGCAGCAGAACACTCAGAGTATGGCTTCCCAATAAAACAATATAAATTTCCCCTTTGATGTTAGCTCTGGCAGCCTCTAGCCTGTATGTTTCATTATGCGCCATACCATCCAAAGGAGATTCACAGCTGATAGCCTGTGTAATGTTCAGGGTTGGTTGAGAGAGGCACAGTCTGAGTCTACTGATTCCCCCCCCCCCTTTGCTGGTTAAAGCTTTAAGAAGACAGAGAGAGAATACCATCCTGAGGTCTACCGTATTACCAATCTGCTATAAAAACTACCTGTTGGACACCTCAAAAGCTGGGTAACAAGAGTTGCATCAGGTATTTTTGACACTGAAAATATCAGAAATGTGGCAAAAATAAGAACAGGCATTCTCTCATTGGGAGTCTCATACTGCAATGCTATGCAGTTACTCCAGTCTAAGCCCCTTGATTTCCCCCTTTCCACAGGATCGCACTGTGAGGTACTCAAGAAAGAGAATGAAAGAATGGCCAAGGTCATTCTGGGAAAAATATATATATATATTTACAATGTGCCTTCTAAGCTGTGGAGTGAGCAAAAATTCTACTTTGTGAGCTACTGGCATTCAAGTTGAGAGCGAGCGATTTGGCTACTGCATAACTTAGGCCCCATTCATACGAGGCGGGAGCCGGGAGCGGGCCGGATTGGAGGCGCATCAAACGGGCGCGATCCCATGCCAACATCTGGCTGGCGTCGCGCTCTCGCCTCCAACCCGGCCCTTCCCCCGATGAAGCGCCTCAAAGATGAACCACCTACCTTCGTTGGTTCATCCAGTTGAGGCGCTTCTTCCCGGCCGTGGGATCGGTGGCGCGTCTTGCCGCCGTCGCATTCCCGGCCCCCCTGCCGTACTGCGCATGCTCGAGCATGCGCAGTACGGCAGCCTCCCCTCCGAGTCGTATCTTCCTCCCCGGCATCTGATCGTGCCAGGGAGGAATGGAGCGCGGCAACCGGGATCCGTGGGATCCCGCCGGGGCGTGTTTTGTTTGGCGTGGCTTTTAAAAGCCGCACTTTGCCCCGTCGTTTCCCTGCAGTATGGACGGGGCCTTAGTTTGCTCTGGAGCCATCCTTCCTGAGCTAAGACAAAAAGGTGTGAGCCAGAGGCTAAAAGACTGTGAGCTAGCTCACACTAACTCAGCTTAGAGGGAACACTGAACACCTTGTAGGATGGAAGTGTGGCAGAGAAATAGCGTTGGCATTACCAAGAAAGGTGTGAACTGAACATCAGTTGAACAAGCAAGTTGTCTTTAAAAAAAATAATGCAACTGTCCAGCCCATTCATTCCAGTTGACCTTGTGCCATTGGCCTCAATGGAGAGCTATTTCTGTCTTATAAAAGATGGAGATTCTGTTCTAGACCAATAGTCAATCTTCCCCTGCAGAAGAAAAGCATTTCTACTGTGTCTCTGCTCTGTACCTTTTGCTGTTTGACATCAATAAAGCAGGGAAAGTTTGAAAGAACCGTTGCCCAGCTGATGGTTGAAATGTCCTAGCATTTATAGTGAGAAGGGAGGGCAGCGGCCAGACGGTAACACATCGTGCCAAGCCTGCCATTCTCCACAGTTCCAAGAACAAAGCCCTTGATGTTGGTCCAGTTGCCCTGTAAGTATAAAATATGGTTTTATTGGTCGGTGTATTCAGTCCACATTATGCAGCAGAACCATAAAATCACAAGTGTTTGAGAGTCACTCTGCAAATATGTGCATCTATGAAATTGTCATATGTTGAACCAGAAGTAGAAGCCACAAACAGCTGGCTAGCCTGAAAGGCTGACATGCAATGAACTCTCCACTAATTTGTGTTGGAAAGCTCGATCATCATGGCATTGTTGTGACTGATTATTAATCTATATTTAGTTCAAAAGCTGTTATACAGGTGCAGTTCAAATTATTATCTGAAAATGTCTTTTTCTTAGTGAATATTTGTTTGTTAAACTGCTCAGAAAGTAATGTCGATATGAAAATAAATAATATTATTAGGCTCCTAAAAAAAAAAAAGAACTCTCCACTAATTTTTTTTCTTGGGTGTTTCTTGGGTTTTTTGGTGTAGCCTCCCAGCCCCATCTTCCAACTGGCTGGAGGACAATACCCAGAACTTTCATAAACTAATTATAGAAGTGGAAGCTGAAGAGTTTTTTGGGCCTTTGCCAGAATTGTGATATATTCCAAATTACAAACAAATTGGGCACATGGCCTCCAGTTAAATTCTTATTCTAAAGGTTAGCATAGTTATTTTTTTTGGAAACAATCCAAATGCAGAAATTCTTGCAACACAAAATCATTGTATGCAAAGGAATTATTAGACCAAAGAAGAGTGTTGTGACGCCCTCCCCACCTTTTTGGAAATCGCCTGAAGTTTCAAGTTGATAGAAGTATGAAATGAAAGCACCGAGTTTCCACAGGGAAAAATTATCCCTAAAATAAAATCTTTACTATGGCTGGAAAAAGACTGCAGCTTTAGAAATTATTCCAGCCCAAAATAGCAGTGTGCCAATGTTAGGGAAGCACATGACCCCCATCTTCCTCTTTTGTATGGATGAAATGTTCACAAACTTGCGATGCAAGGTTTTCCTTTTTAAAAAGTTTAAACTTCAAGTAAGACCTCTCAAGGAAGGAAACAAATGCCAGGGATAACTTCTCATGAGGGAGGATGGGGCAGGTATCATTGAACATAGATAGGGTTGCCAACCCCAAGGTATGGCCTGGAGACCTTTCCCAGAATTACAGCTAATCAACAGACTGATAAGATCAGTTTCCCAGGAGCAAATGCCTGCTTTGGCAGTTGGGCTCCATTCCATTGTACCCCACTGAGGTCCCTCCCCTCCCCAAACACCACTTTCCCCAGGCTCCACCCCCCCCCCCCCCCCAATATCCAGGAGTTTCCAAACACTAAACTTTGGTGAAGACCTGGGCTGGAATCTATATCTAACAAGCTGAAGACCATGCCCGTCTACATCAATTTTGAAATGGTTTGCTGTATGTGATGTCAACAAAGGTGCTGAACTGTTACCATAGCCAATTTGAAGCATTTTCCCTCTAGTCCTTAATTTAGACCAAAACTGAATGAGAGCAGAGGCCCACAAAACGCACTTAGAAAGGCAGAGTTCCACATGGACCCATTAAATGTTTTTTCTTCTTCTGTTTGTTTCATTGCTTTGTTCACTACAATTTGACGTGCGTGGTTCTTGATTTTGCAGTCTTGTTTCATTGCATTGTTTTTTGTATGTACAGTATTTTCATTTGTGTTGCTTTTAATTGTATTTACTCTCCTTATTGGCTTTTACTGGTACGGCTTTAATTGTGTGATCCACCTTGAATCTCAGAGAGAACGGCAGACTGTAAATAGAACGAATGAATGAATGAAAATAGTCTTTGTGCCCCACCTCACTGCAGAACAGAGGGACCTGTGAGAATTATGGTTGGCCTGCCGTGGTTTGACAAGCAGTTTCCTCTTGGGCTTAGATTAACTACACAGTGTTCCAGTACATTAGTTAAAGGGTTCTTAATTCAGGCAAGGGTTCTTTTACATGCAACTATTTGCATGCCAGCATAGCTTTTCTGCAGGATGTAATATTTCGGAATACAAACACACTGCATACAAAAGAGGCAGCATGGGTTTGTGTGCATCCCAGATTTCATAGAAATGCGCCGACAGATATGTTAGCTCGTGGCTGGCCACAGTTTATGTGCTTTCAGGGGCACCTTTGTTTTCCAAAAAGAGAGCCATGTTAGAACATGCATTTTGAAACACAAAACTCTCATAGTCTGGCTCCATAACAGAGATTCTGACCTGCTGTGAAATGGAACTTCAATGGTTATTTCACATCTTTGCTATGATTCTTACTGGCAGGTTTTGAGAAAATCCATATCTACCTCACAGGCTGTTCTGGGGACAAAATAAGGGTGGGGCCAATGTGGTACCCTGAATACCACGAATGAAGGACAGGATGAAACTCAGTCAGTCATACGCGCTCAGCCGCCCTAACCTATCCTATAGGGTTGTTGTAAGGATGAAATGGAGGAAAGGAAACCATGCATACCACTCTGAACTTGTAGGAGAAAGGCTAAAACAAACATGTCATTTATTTAGATGTCTCTGCTCTGCTTTTCGCAATGGGGACCCTCCTCCATTTTAACCTCACAACAACTCTGTGAGCTAGGCTAGGCTGAGAGCACGTGTCTAATCCAAGGTCAACCAGCAAACTTTCATAGCAAAGGAGTGATTTGAACCGGGTCTTCCAGGTCCCAGTCTGAGAGCTAGGTAGCTACATCAAAAATAAAAGCCTCTTCTCTTTTGCACGTGGACATTTTAGGAATGATCTTTGTCATACCTTCTTAAAGTAAAAGTGAGGCCTTCCTTTCCTAGGTAGCTTATAAATAAATTTCGGATCAGTCAATACACAGAGTTTAAGCACACAGAATTAAAAAAAATGGATTTATTCAGCTATTACAAGTCTGCGAAACAAAGGCTGAGTTCAGACTGCCAGTTTGAAGCACGAGGGAGTCGTGGCAGGTACTTATTTGCATATTAAGCGTCACACCCCTAGTGTAGCCAATCCTCCAAGAGCTTACAGTAGCTCCTGTAAGAAGAGCTCTTGGAGGATTGGCTACATTAGGGGTGTGTGCCTTAATATGCTACAAAAAGAGCCCTGGACAAGTATTCCCGGTCACACTGCACCAACTGATGCGGGAGCATACTGGGGAGGAGGCGCAAGGCAGCGTTCGCACTGTTGGCCCACCCCTGACGGAGGCGCGGCTGTAAGGCTTTCTTTTTGGTAATCCGGAGATATGCACTTATGTGCATATGCGCATCAGCAGTTGTGGCTTTCTGCGTTCACACGTCCAGGAAGTGGGATGAACGCACTCTCAGGGTTTGATACCACTTTCACCAGGTACTTTTTAAACTCGGGAGGGAAGCGTTACAAGATGGGCTGGGTACGGCTGGGGAACGCCGGACAGCTGTGCCTGTGTGAACGGCCCCTTCAATCCGGTCGAGAAACGTTTCTGAAACGTGCCTGTATCAGGCCAAACTGCCAGTCTGAACTCAGCCAAAATATTGTCAAGGTACCTCAAAATCTTTTCCAAGATATGCTGAATTCTGCCACTGGTATAAAATTTACAAATTCAAGCTTGCATGGAGTTTCCTATTTCCTACAAATACTTCATCACTCCTGCCTGGCCTCTGAGGTTCCATCAGCTCTTGCTCACACATCCTTTCAAGCCAGTCTTGCCAACATTAAGGGCTAGAGTACTGTTTTTTAAAAAATAACAAATGACTGAGAGCATGCTGAATTCTGCTGCCCATACCCAGCTTGTCACACACAAGTCCATATAAACCCCTCACTCCAAGCACCCACTAGGGCTGCCAGCTCTGGTTGGAAAATCTCTGGAGATTTCAAGGTAGAGCCCAAGGAAGGCTGGGTTTAGAGAGTGGAAGCAGCTCAGGAAAGTATAATGCCATAGAGTCCACCCTCCGAAGCAGCCATTTCCTCAGGGGAAACTGATCTCTCTCATCTGGACAGCAATAATTCCAGGAGACCTCCAGGTCCCACCTAGAGTTTGGCAACTCACACTATATATATTCTTTTGGGAGGAAGTAGCTCTCTCCTTGTCTCCACCAGCTCAAACTGAGGCCTGCATGTCTCCTTTAAGGATAGGAAGATTCTGTCTCTTTCTCTTTTCCCCTAGCTGGAGATGTGCTTTAAAGCTTAGCCTTTTCCCAGTGTTGCATGGGATATTTCAGCCCTCATTTTCACTTTTCACAGCCGTCTGTCTGACGACAGGCCAGGCTTGAGGGCAGAACAATAGACGGGAGCAGATTGCTCTGCATACACAAGGAAAAGAAGTTTCAGGATCTGAGGAATAACGGAGGCTGGTGAGACACACATACACGCTGGAGAAACAAACATAAATGTGAAACTAACCTGAGACGGGTGTCCTTCGGAGATTTCACCGTCTCCCATGAAACACCAAAGGACAGCCCGAGGGACTGCTGGTTCAATGACCTTCACATTACCAGCTCACTGGTCGAAGAAAGGAGGGTGTTCGTGGGGTCTATAAATAGGTGCCATGTGATCCCACAGCAGGCACATTCCACTGGGCACTGACAGCATGGAGACTTTAGCAGCAACAGGGCCTGCTGGAAAGTTGCCCACTGCCCTGACATTTCCGAGTCTCCTTGCCACAATGGGAGAGTTCAACCTTGTGGCACTTTGCATGAAGGAGGACTAGGCCTTTAGGTGCTGTCCCTAAAGAGGCTGGAGCCCTGAGTGCCTCCATTAAACGAAATAGTACCATAAACTCAAATAAGGAACTGGGATGGCGGAAGGATGGCCATCCATGGATGAGAAAGGAACTAGATAAGAGCCCTCAAAAAGAAGAAAAAAAAACTGGTACAAATTGATTTACCTCCATGCACGCAACTGTATACATTTTAATTTAAATAGAAATGAAACTCACACCACATTGCTGGCTTTGTCTGCTATCTAGGTGCTGAATTTTGACTGGGAACTTGCAAGGCCCCTTGTCAGCTACGCTGCCATGGGGGTTGGGGAGTTCATTCTGTGTCTGGTTAATTGCTCTTGCATTCCTATCCCTGCTGTTCTCCCTTTGCTGAAATGCTTATCTCTACAGATGTGCAGGAGGAGGTTGTGTTGTCTGGAGAACTCCTATGTACCGTGAGAGACTCCGAGTTCTCAGCTTTAGCCACCTAACGGTTGCCTGACTTATCCCGCACGCGGGAGGGTGCCTAATTGGCCAATGTCATGGGGGGTTTGCATATGAATACCCTATATCCTATTAGGGTCTACTGGCTGTGGCCATTCTTAACAGTGCCTGTGTTACTGCATCTATAGCTTTGCAATATAAGTATAATCGTTCCTGAATGCGTGTACTTCATTGTTAGCTATGGGTTCTGACACCCCTGCTCTTTTCTTCTTCTGCTCCTCAGGAGATGGCCTTCTTGGTCGTAGCACCAAAACTCTGGAACTCTCTCCCCCAGAAGACTCGTCTGTACCCTTCTGTTGCCATTTTCTGCCAGCGGCTGAAGACTTTTTTGTTTCATTTGACATTCCCTAGCATTTATGGCTGCTTCATCCAATCCTAATGGACAGACGGAGGACCTGGACGTTTCAGGGGACAGGAAAGCAGCCTGTCCTGTGAAAAAAAGAATGCTTCTGGTTACCATAGAAAATGGTCTAACATATTGAAGGGCCTGAAATAGAATATTTCTATTTTGTATCTCCCACCTAGTAAAAGGATAATGAAAAACTAAAACACTTAACCACTTCCCTTTAATGGTAGACAAAAATCTACCACCTGAGGGTAAATTGAAAGATTGGCCCTAACACTGGGAAATGGCCTTCCCATCCAAATCTTACCCCCTGTTCAAAAATGTTGCTTATTCTAAGAAAATGACTTCCATCTCGGGGGAGGGGGAGAGAATGTGCACATGTGTGCTAGAGAGAGGGGGAGCATGTGCAAGTCTTTCAGTTCTGAGGCAACAGGTCAAAACGATACAGATCACTCCTCTCCCTTCACTCTTGCTGAATTTAAAACAAATTATTTTAGAATTTTACAAAACTACAAAAATTATAACTATTACATCATCATAATAAAGAGCGAGGTAACAGGGAGTGTGAAGAAAGCTAATAACAGTGTGGGCACTTATAATACTATCTGTGGAAACAAAATATCTAGAAGAGCAGCAGCCATAATCTAGCCCAGTCTAATGGGAGGTTGGTCATGTGATTTAGGAAGAGTTGTCCATTGAGGCCAAAACTACATGCCCAGCACTGCAAAAAGAAGCTGCCTTCTCGTGTCCTTTTCCCTGACATATCCAATGTCTGATTTTGTCCAACAGATGCAGGAAAACTGTGGAACCTGTTGCTGAAAGCAGAAAAGGGGAAGTTCTGAAGGTTTATACTTCAGCAAAGACCTCCAGACCTCATGCCTTTGTGACCTGGATGGTTAAAGTCACACTTCACTCACAAAAAAGCCCAGTTTGTACCTAGTGCAAAGATAGCTTGAAATCTGGAAGTGCAGAAAGGAATTTTAGGATCTTATACTTTCTAGTGTATCATCAATGGTAGGGTAGGGACAACCAAGTCCATAAAGATGGGCAATCTACAATAGCTGATGAGTGATAAAGGCTGGAATTTTAAGAATATTTTCCTGGGAGTAATTCCCACAGAATAAAATGGGACTGACTTCTGAGTAGATCTGTTGCCAAAATCTCCTAAGCATTTGAAAGGTAATCAAGCTATCCCAGGGAAAGAAAACCAAGGCCAGAATAAGCTTAATCATCTGTATAGGCTCATTTATGTAGAGGCATTGTTTATGTATACTATTTTATGGGACTGTGTGCTGTCTGGGGAAAAAAAACAAAAATAGATCCAATCCAATCCAAAGCCTTTTATTGGCATATAAATAAAAATACAGTAATCTAAGTACACACAGAGTCAAATTAAAATTGCCGAGTAACATCACAGAGTATTATCATAAAGAAAAACCTAATTCATCATATCATTTATCAGGCCGTAGGGCCATGGCACTGCAGAGAAACTTTGCTGTTATTTCAGTTATTTCTGTGTCTGTGTTATCGAGCAAGAAAAGAAGCTTAAAATCATCAGGGGACTCTAAAAAATGGCCTAATATGGGATATAGAAGATCCCGACGGGACACCCATATGGACGGACAGAGAGGGCCCGCATATATTAATGGGGACAGACAGTGGCAATCTGCCACAGATAATGTCTGCCCCTCTTCCAGACTGGCAACCTGCATCTTCTCAACTGAGAAACTGTTAGCGAATTGATCACTGGATAATGTTTGAGTCGTTGCCAAATAAAATTTATGTGCTGTTGATCCTTGCAGTCAGCCAACACCTACCTCACTCTTTACAGGAGGGGAAATTGTGACGTGTACTCCAGGATACAGTGGAAACGTGACCAACTGGGGGGAAAATACAAATACCAGATTTCTAATTTTTTATAGCACTCATTCAAAGGGCTTGGACACAGATGTTGCCAAGGACAAATGAATAATCCACATCGGACAACCACATCCTGCCTGTAACCCTGTACAATCTCATGGCAGAAATATAATTTGATGTGATTCTTTTGTAGTAATTAATTGTTTTGTAAAATTCTTTCATTCTGAATAATAAAAGGGTAAAACCAACACGGTTTGCTCATTAAGAGAGCATCTGCAGCTCACTTGCAAGACTTTTTCTTACTGTGATTAATATCCAGATAAAGCACTTCCTATGACATATTGTTATGTTTTTATCACATGCACTGGCTGTTCCTTCTGTACCAATTTACAGCATGAAGAACAGATACATATGTTGCTCACAAGACTATCTGGGATCAGTCACTAACTGAAAATGTGAGCAGGAAAACCCCATATATGCCACCCTGAGGTCCTTGGAGGAAGTATGGGATTCATGGGACAGAGAACCTGCTTACCTCCTTAACAGCATCCCACTTCCTTACAGATACCTTCTTGGTTACAACCCCATTACCTGTCTTCCACATTATACCTTGACTATGCTTCAAACTTCCAGTCCTGACACTGACAACTAAATTCTTCTGGAACAAGGCAGAGTTCATATGAAAGGATGCACTGCACTTCCTTTGACCAGTTGTAGCTGATGTGCTTTCCCTGTTCCAGCTGCAGGCCATGGGCCCATGACACCAACAACATCCAGCTCCCTACACAGCCCTCACATGTCACCGTGAAACATCATCCTAAGGTGAACACCAGGGCTATTTTTGGGCAGGAACGCAAAGGAATGGAGTTCCGGCTGGCTCCTGAGTTGGCCACGCCCAGCAGGAACTCATTAGCATAATAGGCCACACCCAACAGCAGAAACTCATTAGGATTGGCTACATTGGGGGTGTATGGCCAAACATGCAAACGAGTTCCTGCTACAAAAAAAGCCCTGGGTTTTGACAAGGTAAACAGAATAAGAAGCAAAAGGTGGGTGTGGCTGGATGAGCACACTTCTGGTAACATGGGGGTGTGGCCTAATGTGATAATGACCTGTGTTGTCAGGGGTGTGTCCTAATATGCTAATGAGTTTCTGCTGTTGGGTGTGGCCTATTATGCTAATGAGCTCCTGCTGGGCTTTTTCTACAAAAAGAGCCCTGGGACCACAAAGCCAAGCAGCCCTCACCCTTCTTATAGGGGCTATAGCTCAGTAGTAGAGCATCTGCTTTGCTTGCAGGAAGTCCCAGATTCAACCTGCAGCATCTCCAGTTAAAAGGATTGGGTAGTAAGTGGTATGAAGGACCCCTAGCTGAGGCCCTGGAGAGCCGCTGCCAGTCAGAGTAGACAAGATTGACCTTGATAGACCAATATCCAACTCTGTATGAGTCAGGCAGATGCGTTCTGATGAAGTCTTGCAAGAGTATATTTCTAAGAGTTATTTCCTGGCAATGGAAGCACTAGAGTATGAAGCTGAACCAGACTTCAAAGTGCCAGGAGGAGCTTTGGTTATTATCTGTATCAGGTAAGTGCATAAAGACTGCAGGATCTTTCACTCCCCCCTGGGTAGATAACCAGTATAGCCCTGTCTTTTAATGCCTGAATTTAGAAAGGCACTTAGTGCTGGTCAGTACAGACTGACAAACTATGGAAGGATTATTACCTGTCTGTTCTGGAAGTTAAGATGGAACAGGGTCTTTTTATAAATCTTTTTTTAAAAAGAGGAGTGAAATTCCCATAAGGAACAAGATGAAAAATGCTGCCAGGAAACAAAAACATCTGGATGAAGAAACACTACAGATCTTGCGGAAATACCAGTTGCGCTGTTTTAAGTGATAAATGGTAGACTTCAAATTATGATCACCAAACAACAACAAAAAGCTGGGAAAGGTAAAGTTTGTAACACGAGGCTTTAAAGCCCTGTCTGGGTTGTGGGCTGCACCCAAATTTGGAAAAGGCTAACGTCAGAACAATCAGAATGCTGGGAGATCTGTGATCTTAAAATGTGATTTTAAAAATGCTAACAGAAGCCATATTGGGGCCCAGTTAAAATCTGGGAGAAGAGGAGGTTTAATTCCTGCCCTGTAGTTTTTTTTTGGGGGGAGGGGGGATTTGCCAATCAAATTGGCCCCTCCTCAACTGCAATTAGCAGGGGGGGGGAAAGGTTAATGAAACTATCTGCTCCCTACTGTGCTGATGTATGCCACTGGAACTGCAACCCACTTAAAACATCTCTGGTTGCAGGCTTTCTCTGCGTGTGCTGTCAGTCACATCAAACAATAACTGAACAAGATGATCTAATAGACAGCCAATTCATATGTTCATTGTATAACCTGACAAGCTACTGACATTTACTAAATCAGTGGGATAAAATCAGCTTAGCAAAGCTCATGCACAGGCAAATCATCACATCTTCTTCATGGGGACTAACAGTGCAATCCTAAACTGAGTTTTACTCTTCCATTTCAGTGGTTGCGCCTTGCCTTTGAAATGCCTTTACCCTGAGGCTTGCCTGGTGCCCAACTTACTGTACTTTTGCCATCCAGCCAAAACATTCCAGGTCTTTTAACGAAGGGTTTTAATCCATTTTAGCGGCTTTATGGTCTGCTTCTTGCCCAAGGAGAATCATTTACCAGTTTCAGTTTAGGCTGTTTGATGTTTGTTTTATGCTGCTTTTATGCCCTGGTTTGTTTTTGATGCCTTCAGCTCATTTCAATGGCTTTGCTTTGTTTTTAATGGCTGTGTTTTAATGGTTTTGTTGTATTATTTTAGTTTGCAAGCTGCCTCAAGCAGGTTTCAGGACAGTCTTACTTTTCCAAACAATTTTTCTGAATAAACATAACCCTGCTTTGGCTGGCATTGCAATAGTCTTTATTGCTCCTCAATATTCAGTAGGGATATTAAATATACTTTCAATAGAGACACCATAAAAAGGCAACAATACAGACATCACTTTTCTACAGAACAACTTGTCTTTATTTTCAAGGATACTTATTTTTACTAGGGATGGGCACGAATGAATTTACGAACCAAAGTTTGTCATGAACCAAGTATGGTTCATGGTTTGTGAGCCTCAGTTTGTGCAATTGCTTCTCCCACAAACCGCCGATGAACTGAACCATTTTTCACGGCGGTTTGTGCAGTTCATGGGAATGGTTCGTGGGCCAGCTGGCAGCCATTACACCGGTCAGTTTTGCTGCTCCCCTCCCCACTTCCAAGCAGGGGTGAGCAAAACTGGCCCCTGAAATGGCTGCCAACCATTTAAACTTAACAGCTGGGCAAGTCCACCTCTCAGCTGTTAGGTTTAAATGGCCAGCAGTCATTAAACCGGTCAGTTTTTCTTCCGCCCCCCTTCCAACCTGTTACTCTTTGCCAGCTCCAGATTCCAGAATCCTTTATTTCTCAGGTTTTTGTAACTCAACAGCTAGAGCTCATCTGGACACAAAATGCTACCTTCACACACACACAAATGCCTTATCTATATCCATTATATGGGACATTATTGACGGTTGACTATATTCATTATATGTTCTTTACTATGAACAGAAGTTCTTCAATAACAAGCAATTCACAAAAAGAGGTGCGGATTCGAGAAACATATCAGTATTTGGGTTTGGTGCCAGTTTGATGTGGAGCCAGTTTGGTGTACTGGTTAGGAGCATGAACTCTGGGAGAACTGGGTTTGATTCCCCACTCCTCCTCATGTAGCTGCTGGTGTGACCTTGGGTCAGTCATAAGTTCTTGCAGAGCTGTTCTCAGGGCAGTTTATTTATTTTATTTATTCGTTTGATTTATACCCCACCCTCCCCGCGAGCAGGCTCAAGAGAGCTCTCTCAGCCCCACCTACCTTACAGGGTTTCTGTTGTGGGGAAGGGATTGTATACTGCTCTGAGATTCCTTTGGGTAGTGAAGGGCGGGGTATAAATCCAATCTCCTCTTCCTCCTCCTCCTCTTCTTCTTCAATTCTAGCTGAGGTTCTCCAGTATCAGGTCCATTTTACAAAAAAACACACATTCTTCCTTCTATAGGGCTCAGGGCAGCATAAATAGTTCTCCCCTTTGTCATTTAACCTTCTGATGGGTAGTTTAGGCTGAAAGAAGGTGACTGGCCCCAGGTGGTCTAATGAGATTTGTAGCTGAGTGGGGATCTGAACCCAGTTTTCCTTGATTGTAGTACCAACTCTCTGACCATTACACCTAATATCACACCAATATTCTTGCCTACAACAGGACTGCTTCATCTATGAGGAGTCGCCAGTACTGGGAGATAATGTGATTGGGGGAGGGGAGAAAACCCAAAACCATTTTTGAAGTGTTTGTGTTTCCTGTGGATCAGAAAGTGCCAAAGAGGGACTTCTGGGGCAGTGGCGCATCCCTGCGGGTGTGCGTTTGGTTTACTCCTGAATGGCCCCATCCTTCCCTGTCTTTTTGAGGCTCCACGGGTCCCCAGGTCCTCTTCGCCAGACCTCCTGGAGGCTGGTAGCAGGAAACTCGACTCAGTAAGTGGCAATGAACGGGGGCTAAGAAGAATGTTTCGACGCGGAGGCAAGGAATGGTGCAAAACATGTCCGCCATGAATTGCAAAGACGCGACCGCCCTTTTTAAAGACTACTGAAACTACAAAACATAATATTCAGCAAACCAAAGCAAAATAAGAAGCATAACATGAGTACGAATTCAAATTATAAAGCTTGATGCACAGTATTTAAAAACCCCTTTAAATGACCCTCATTATGAGAAAATCGGCCGGGAAGAGAAAAGGGGAAGAAAAATCACATCAAAGCTACTAATGCGGTACAAGGCGAAATAAAGAAAAATGGCATTTGAAAAGGAGGAAATGGAGGAATGGCAAAACACCCAAATTTTGCAACGTACTTGCTAACAGTTCAAAAAAATACTGTGTGAGGAGATTGAACAGGCAGTTAAGACAGCATTCGAGAATCTCCGGGACAGATCACTCGGTTCTGGAGAAAATGAGAAGGACGAGGGAGCGCTATTGTTGTCCCAGCAAGTTACTGACGAGGAGCCAGAATGTAACCAAGAGAATGTACCACGAGATATTGGGACTCTAACTATAGAAGGATTTGAGAGCCAAAGTGACCAAGGGGTTAGTGTAGAGAAACCAGCAAGGAATGATTTGGAGCTGGAGATGGAAAGGAGAGACTATCAAGATTTACCTTGTAACAAACTGAGTTAGGCGGGTTAAAAGGAAAATGGGAAGAAATACAAGGAAAAATATAAGGAAAGCTACCAAACATACCAGAGCTAAGAAAAGACAGAAAGCTAATGGAAAGACATACTTTACAAGAAGGTTGGAAGCAAAAAGCCAAGAGTTAAAAATCGAACCTCACCTCTACAAGGAACTAAGACATTTAAATATGGTTCTGGCAAAAAAGAAGCTACAGACAATCAAGAAAAGAATACTGCAATATGAATTAAATATTGGATTTTGTTCTCTATGTCTGTGAGTAATGACGAATGGTTGGAAAAATATTAATGTTAGTGGATGGGTTATTTAATTTTTACAAGAATTATGTTAAACACTGAATGAAAATAAAGCTGTTCCAGATCTAAATAAATACACTAATTATAGTAGTCTAAAGAGATATTAGGCTGCAAGATAAGAGACAGTGAAATAAGGAACTAGAATGCAGCTTTAGATTGAGTAGGAACTTGGGATTGTCTTTTCTTGTGTAATGACTAGTGTTATTGGATGATTTATTTAATTTATATAAGGATTATGTTAAATATGGAATGTAGGAAAATTTGAGCCAGATTTAAATAAGTATATTTCTTATACTTATAAGAAACAGAATGCAGCTTTTTTTTAAGTTGGAATTTTGGATAATATTTCTTTTTTCCTTTTTTATGTTTATGAGTAATGATGAATGGCTGGGAAAAAATAAGAAGGTTGTATAATGGGTGAATACTGAATGAAAGTTAATTTGAGTTGGATTTTAATAATTGTATTTGTTATGTTAGTTTAAATAGATGATAGGAAGCAAAAAAAGTAATAATGAAAAATGAGGTGATTATACATTGTTCTATAAGAAAAGGTGCAATATTTGGTAAAATATTAAGCATTAATTTTGGTAGGGGCAAAAGAAATATATTTGTTAAAGCTGTATTTGTTAAAGGGTTTGTGTTGAAGGCTCTGTTTAAAATCTGTTCTAAATTGCTTTTACATTTTTTGTTAATCTCTCTATATATAGTAAATTGAAGGAGTAAGAGTTACAGAACCCAATTACCATATTTGAAAGGAAAATAAATATTGACAGTATTAATTAACTGAAAATTAGAGTAATTGAAAAACATTATATAGGTGTATAGGCTTATATTCTGTAAACTAGAAAATGATGATAGAAGTAAATAGCAAGATTATAAAGTAATATCGGCTAAACATTATGTGGTCACATGTCAGGGATGAATTTAGGGAAAATAAATAACTTTGTTGTTGTTTAAAATTGTTTGAGATTAAACAATAAGTAAATGGTTTAGTTATGATAGGTGATAGCCATATCCTAAATGTTTATGAAATTAATTATTAGGAAGTCAGAAGTCCGACTAATGGGATGAAACTATTGGAGAAATTCGGAAATTTGTGGCATATAGATGAGAAAACTAAATTAAGTTGAAATAAGTGTTATGTTTTGTGAAAATATTTTGGAATCCAAGATGAACTAGTCTTATATCTGTATGTTATGTCTTGTTATGTCTTCCCCCCCCCTTGTGTGTTTAAAAAAACAATAAATATATTAATTTTTTAAAAATGCCAAAGAGCACTGTTTGTGTACTTGCAGCAAAATAAACATGCTGCGCTTCAGAAGACACAATGGACATGTTTTCACTACAAAGAGATTTTCTCTGGGCCAAGAAAACATCATGTGCAAAGTGGTCCTTTTGAGCCCATTAAAGAAAAATCCGCTTTGCAAATGTTGAGAGAAGACCACTGGGTTGCAAATACAGGGTTATCTAATATATGTCTAATGTGCACTTGCTCAGGTTTCCATAGTGTCTCCTGTGAGCGATGCCCTCTTTTTGTGAGGTTCATTTACCTTCTCTGAGAGCCATAGATTTCTCCATGGATGGCCGCCATCCTGTGAAACAATATGTCAAAGTTGGTGCATAGAACTCCTTTTCTGGCAAGGTTCTTTGGAAAGCGATGCTGTTCCTGTGTGCCTTCGAAAATTGACTTGGATGCCGATCTGCTTGCTGAATAATGATCTGGTTTGTCCAAGTCTTTGGTGTTTTTAATGAAGCCATTTGTGATAAACTCTGATTTTACTGAAGTAGGATCATGGATGTTTTTGGTTTAACTTCTATAAGTGCTAAGGAAGATGCAGGGTAAAAATGCTTTGATGAATGAAAAAGCCAAATCAATCAAATCTGGGTTTGTTTGTTTTTTAAGTTATACTCTGGGTTTTGCATCTGGTGGGAAGAAAGGGGGGAAAGGACAGAAAGAAGGGAGGGGGGATGAAAACTCATTTCTAGGGAGCCGATTGAGCATACTTACAGACCTGGCTTTGTCACCAAGTAAGAGGGCACTGCTGTCAATCTTGGTTCTCTGACACAGATACAGTATACAGATCTGTTGTATTTCCTCTTGACTTTTCTATGTAAAGACTGTAGGTAGCTGGTCCATTAAGAAAAAAAAGCACAAACTAATGATGGTGGCAGTCATACGTTCGAGATAACGTGGGGGGGGGGGAGCGAGGCTATTTCCTCCGGAGGAATTTGACCTGCGCGATCACACACTCCTTGGAAGCGGCGGGGGGCGGCCGCCCCTGAGGGATCAGATGCAACCGGGGTTTTTTTTGCCGTTTGTTCCTGATGCACTTAAATGGGGAATTGATGAATCGTATCTCAGCACTGAGGGCTCCCTATGGAGTGTGCGATTATGCGCATACTGAGAGGGGGGGGGAATCAGACCATCCCAATGCCATGAGAGTGCACAGGAGCGATCAGACAGGGCCATTCGTGGCCCGTAGCAACCCATTTACTACCGGACTTTCCCTGGTGTCCTTTTAGTCGGTTTCTGCGGTAGAGCAAAACAGGTTGCTGACAGGTGCAGGGCACTTCCCAGATGTTCGTGTCTGATCGTGCCCTTTAAATCCACCTGGCATTTGCGCCTATGGAGCAGCTAACTGTGCATGTGATCGCACTCTAAGGCTGATTCTGCATCTAGCATTTGCTCCACATTTTCTCAACTGGGAGGGGAAAGTGTAGCTTAACACCACATCCAAATACCTCAGGACAATGCCATACTGACTGCAAAGTCACCCCTGAATGGCCATAAATCTATGCAGAAGGTACAATAAAATCCAATAACTAAAGGACTCGAAAGTTGCATGGAGTGTGGAAGCTATCATAAAACCCAATAATCAAAGGAAGTGAAACCAGCATGCAATGCAGAGGGAAATTTCTGTTCCAATGTGGGTTTTGTAAAACAATGGAGGGAAAAGCCAATGCAGAATCAGCCAAAGAAGCAGTAATGCAATACAATTTCACAGCAGGACCAAACAAATGGTCACAAAATAGCAGGCAACCTTTTGAGTTCCTAGGAACTCTTGATTATGCTGAATGTTTAGTAGGAAAAAGAAGGGGGAGGTAACAGAAAGATAATTCAGGGCATGATGGGAAAGCTCAAAGACTTTTTACAGACTTACAAGCTCAGTGTTCACAGAACAGGCTTTTCACAACTGAAACTGCTTTGCAGCGTCCAACAGTTTCTTACACAAGTTCTCTATCTACCTATTCTGCATGGCTTTTCCCGTTCCCGATGCTGAATGTAGATTGATGCACACATTTCCCCCCAGATGTTACAAGTTCCCCATAGCCCTCTTGATGAGCAAAAGCATACACAGACCTTCGTGAGCTAGATCTGTGCATCTGCAGCTTGTATTTTTGTCAGGGTTTCTGTTTCTTTTTAGCTCGATGTAACAGCCGTACCTTAGGCAAAGAAACAAACCCAAAAAAGCTTATAATGATATGAGGAATCATTTTCACATTGCAAAATCTGGCTCATTTTGAGATCTTAGTTATGTTGATGTGTAAGATCTATACGTCCCTTTATGACTTGGAGAGGGGGGTGCTCCCAAGACACCAATACAGGTCAGAGAGCTCAGTGGTCTGCAAACTAAAAGCATATGGGATAACTGAAAGTCATGTTTAGAAGATTTTTTTCAAATTCTAGACGGGCTGTTAAGAAACCTAGAAAGGGGCTATTCACAACCGAATTCACCCATGCTCCTTTCAAGTCATTTATTATTTTATCACAAGTTAAGGACAATAGCAAAAGTATTTCTTTAAAGAACAAGGACAACAACCAACAACAACACCACATCATGGCACTTTCCAAATGTTAAAAGGTGTATTTGAATTACAGCTACCAGTGTATATCCGAAACTCTTCTCACCATCCTGCTATGATCTATGTAAAATAATAAGAGGCATAAAATGTCAAACTATATTCAGAGTTTGTAAGATTGTTTTAGGAACATCCCCAAATTGGGGATTGAAGGGAGAGTGAAGATGAACATTTTAAAAAAGGAGCTACTCTGCCGTGGAAAGTCACACTCTTCTGGCTGTTGTCACATGCGCCATCTTCTTTTGAGAGACTGTGCTCAGAAAAACGAGTCCCACCAATCTAAATCAGAACAGGCTGTGCAGAACTCTGATTAGCTGACCACCTGTGACATCATGAAATGCTATCCTCCGTCCTCCCTGCAGCAGTTTTTCAAGAAAGGTGAGCAAGTGGGATCAGCTTGGAAGGCTATAGTTGTACCATGAAAAGAAATGATAAACTGTAAATCCCTACAAGAGGAACTGCCCCTTTTAATTAGATACTTCCTGCAGTGCTTCTGCTTCCCTTGCTCCCTGGGCCCATCAGTCACCTTTTATGCAGCAACAGGCAAAGTTTTTTCCATTGTTGATATGGCCGTGATAAGGAAAGCTCCTGGCTAGTCATTCAACTATTAGACTTGGACCACTAAAAAGTTAGAGCAGTTAACCTACCATGGTCCCTGTGTGGCAGGGAAAAAAGCGCCCAAAGCGTGGCTTTTAAAAGCCGCATCGAATTAGAGACGCCGCGGCGGAATCCCATGGATCCCAAGCCGCGGCGCTGTTGCTCCCTGGCACGATCAGATGCCGGGGAGAAAGCGACGGTGAGAAGGGGAGGCTGGCGAACTGCGCATGCTCACACATGCACAGTTCGGCCAGGAGCCGGGGATGCACCGGAGCAAGGACGCGCCGGCGATCCCACGGCCGGGCTTGAGGCGCTCTTCTACAAAGAACCACCTAGGTCAGTCGTTCTTTTTTGGTGCGGGGTTTTGGGCAGGAGGGACGGATCGGGGACGGACAGGCAACGATTCCCAGATGTTGCCGTGGGATCGCGCCCGTTTGCTCCGCCCCCGAACCGTCTCTCTCCCGGCCCAAATCCACTCGTGTGACCGGGGCCCATAATAGCTTTTTGAATTGGCACGTGTGGTGCACAAGAGTTTGGAAGTGGTTTCTGATACCTCAGCATAGAGGGAGAGGTGCCAGGGGATCCCAGCTCAGTTCACAAATCTAGTGCCGGATCATCACCTATGCAGCAGACCAGAGTCTCCAGCTATCAGCAGGCTCAGCTACACAAAATGGATGACAGTTGCAGAAGCTGACTGCAAAGCTAGTGAGGACAAATGAGTGCCTACCTACTCCTGAGAGCTGCCAACTCAAAACGATCCAATGTGTATACATAAAAGGGACTGGGCTTTTGTTTGTTTTTTAAAAGAATATACAATCACACTGGAAGAAAGAGCCATACCTGATCACTCAGCATTGGACTTAAATCCACCTCCATAAAACGAAATGTTATCACAGGAATGACTGAAATCACAGTAGTCAAGAAAATGACAAGCCAGACATTTAATTGGCCCAGGGAGTTCCAAGCATTTCCTATTAGCACAGGAGAGCAAAACCTTTTTGATAGGAATTGGGGTGGGGCGGGGAGAGGTGGATGATAAGTTTGCAGTTGTGGGACATGCCAAGTTATCTTTGATACTTTAGGTTAACCATATGTTTCTCATTCCAAGGCTCTTTGATTTTCCTAGCCATACAGAAAACACTTACTTAAGGGGAAAAAAACACAAATAAATAAATGACAGCATTCTTTGGCAAGATCTAAAAATATGAGATCATATAATACACCACACAGATTCCAGAAGATGATATACATTGTGCGCTGGCACTGAGGGATACACGGGACAGGAAGAATCATGTGTTCTGTGCTTCTTCCCTTGTCAGACTGCTCATAATTACACATTGTTCTCTTTCATAGGAACAGCCAGACTCTCTTGTTTAAAAACGTAACAAAAAACACAGAAAAGCATATATATATATATACACTACAAAAGTGCATATCTTATGTTATAATAACAAAGTTAAGAAATCTTTGGATACTTAAATCTGGTGACTGGAGCTGTAAATGGGCAAGACAGATCTTTCTACAAATCTGAAAAGGGCTCCAGGTTTGCAGAAAAATGTGAAATCTTATATATATATATATATATATATATACCCCCGCGTCACCTGGAAGTGACGTCGGACGCTGGGGGCGGAGCTGAAGTTTGGTTAGTGTGTCAAGAGGCCATTTTTATAAAGGCATAAGAATTGAGGTAGAATTGAACATTTATTTATTTATTTATTTATTTATTTATTTATTTCAGCTTATATACCGCTCCTTCCCGAAGGCTCAGAGCGGTTTACCGAGAAGTATTAACGTTCTAATTAGGGCCACACAGTACAGGGGAGAATGAATGCCTACCAGGCACCCAAGCAAGGTGTGTTCATGGTGGGTTCTTCCTCAAGTCGATGGTGTCTCGGCGGGATCTTCCAGTAGCGACTCCTTCTGGGCGGACCTTCGTGGTGCGCGGCTCTTCAATGGTCACAGCACTGGTCTCTGTTCTTATTGGCTCCGACCGTGTTGCGTTGCTGCGTCGTCACGCCTCCTCTCCACCTGGGTCGTTCGTCGCCCGACTTTGCTGTATTGCTGTTCGTCCATCGCCTGTTCCCACCACATGGCCACCACCGCTGCTACACACCATCCATGGAAGGAGGGTGCCCCCCACTCTTCTAAGAGCAGGTACCCATTTGTCTACTTGCCCTAGGGCTTTCGAGCCACTGGGTAGGCGGGAGCTGGGACGAGGGCCGGGAGCATTTCTGGAGAGTGCCGATATAATGGAATAGGTTTGTAATCTTGAATTGTAGGTACCATTTTGCTTTGATGGCACTGTTTTCTACCTTTGTCATCCTACTTCCTGCATTGCTTACAGTATACCTGCCTTAGACAATTTGGTTTTTTGCATTATTTTCTAACTGCAAGCATTGTTCATTGTCTTATGGTGTCTGATTGCATCGTTTCGTATTCTATAATCCACCTTGAGTCTCAGTGGGCTAGAAACAAGAGTAAATAAATGAAAGACTAGGGCCTCAGAGATGTGGGTTCAAATCCCCACTCTGCCATGAATCCTGCTGGGCGACCTTGGGCTCATCACTTGTCCTAACCCATCTCACAGGGTTGAAGTGACGACAAAACAAACTGGAGAGGCTCTGAGCTCTCGGAGCGTAAGACAGATACTGAGGCACTGTGGCACAGAGGCTGGGTTTGCATGCACAAATCCCCATGACTATTTAGCAGCTTTATACTAGCTCCCAACCTGTTGTGAGGATGAACCTATCAAGCTTCCTTATACCAAGTCAGACCAAGTCCCTCTAGCTCAGAACAACGTGTTTTCCGTCCCGCTATCCGAGACGCTTTAACTGAAGGTGCCGAGGCTGGAACCTGGGGCCTGGAGGCATGCAAAGTACACGGCTCTACTCCTGAACCAAAAATTGGACATATTACAACACACCCAGTGGCTTTGCAACCTGAAATGTAAATAAAAGGTGTGTCTGCCAGGATGAGAGGTGGGGGCGTTCAGCACATGTGCTGTCAACCAGGCCAAGAAGCCTCTTAACAGCAACAGACCACAGTGGGTCATGCGGTATTCTCCTTCACCCTTCTAAACAAATCTGAATTTGCCTTGTTCATTCAATCCCCCCCTCCCATCCCAACTTGACAGAAGCTGGCTCTGACTCAGTGTTCAACAATGACCCCTGCTTAGTCATGATTTCTGTGAACAATACACTGTTTGGATAACTGTCTGGACCACTCAGAGTTTTTCATGTTTGTCTTGGGAGGTGGTGAATACACACTTTCTAGGCTTGCAGTGATCAAAGTCTGAGTGGAAACACAGAATACACAAGCAAAGAGGAGTTGGAGGCTGCTTAAGAAGCCTTGTCCAAGGGTAAAATAATAGGTATTACTACCCTGGAGGGTTTCCAGCCGGCCTCAGCTATTTCTGCAGATATAAACAGGCTTAACTAGAGGCTTCAAACCGCATGAGAAGCACACCGTTATTAAACGTATATGCATGTGTATATCCCTGCTTCCTGCTGCTTGGTTTTGGCTACCGGAACTGCTTTGTGAAAGAGTCATCATGTAACACTTGCAAATTCCATCTGGGGCACGGCAATTCTTGGCAGGTCTTTTCCCCCCCTTGGTGAGTAACATCCTCCAACAGCGAAAGGTCTCCTAACCACACTGTGCGCAGTATTACCAGAAACCTGGTGTGCAGGGAGGGGCCTGCAGAGAGGTCTTCCTCAATGGCTGCCTCTCCACTTTGGAATTCTCTTTCTTGGGGAGGGAGCCAGAGTCCCAGCCTGGACGTCCTCTGGAAGCCAGATAAGATGCAGTAGAATAATTACAGTTATCCACCCACAGTCCTTGGAGTAGCCACATACAGAAGGGGGGGGGGCGCTACTGGGGATGTGAGTTCAGAATGCCACTCTGTCATGAAAATCACTTACTGGATTTTTTTCATCCTTTCCTTAGAGAGTGTTACTGGGTGGCTAATGTTGCATTATCTAATATAATAATAATCTTTCAATTTATTGATCGCTCAATCCTTGCAGAGCTGCTGGCTCTGAGCGATTTACAGTTACTCATTTCACAAGGGACTAACAATGCTTTTATAGGGGTAAGGGAGGACAGCACATATAATCTTTTACATAGCACACGTTTTGCAGCCGACGGGGAATTGTTCAGTTGCAACTCAGACATGATCCGGACGGCATTTTCCCCACTCAGCTTGGCTTGGCTGGATGACGTCAGCTCTTCCTCTCCAGGACTCTTTGGGTCGCAGCTCCATACTGCCACCGCCTGGCCGGAACGGCCCATTACAGGCTTCTTGATGCCGAAGAGATCTAATATAATCTAATATAAAACAGCAGGAAACAAGTAGCACCTTAAAGACTAACAAACTTTTCCCATGCACCTGATGATGTAACCGCTGACTTACCAAAAGCTTATGCTAGAATAAATGTTGTTAGTCTTTAACGTGCACCTGGAGTCCTCATTAATGCAACAGACTGACACGGCTACCCTATTGTAAATATAATACAATATATATTGCCCCAACCTTCTTGGGTGATAAGCAAATCAATCTCTGCCAAGAAGCAAATCTTCATTCTCACACCGGTTATTGCCTTAAGCCTCATTAGTGCTTTATGTGCTTTATTAGTGCTTTATGTCCTCACTAAAGAATACATCGCTTTTGTCAAGCGGTGTGTTATGTGCCTGAACTGCACTTGCAAAAGCTTGGGATGCATAACAATAGATTGCTAGGATCCTAGAATGGACCAGTAGGGAGACAAGGATCCTAGAGTAAACTAATTGGGAAACAATAGAGTGTAAATAGCCTATCGTTGGGAGTGGGGTGTGTTTTGGGTGTACCCCTTTTCAGGCATAAATACCTGGCTTCGGCCAGAGATTGCAGTCTTCTTTCTCTTGCTGAATCACTAATAAACTATGAGCTGATCACTTCTACGCGTCTGAACCCATACGCGTCTGAACCCAGTAGATTTCACGGTGGAAAGTTTATATCGCAGTTGTTACACCAGCAATTACAGACTCACCTACAAAAGGGAAATGGCCTGGACACAGATCAAAAATTCCATTGCTTTGCATTGCAAACAGGACTGCAAAGTACACAGCAATACTACCCCAGATGAAATGAGTAATTCCTGTCCAGTAGCTGGTATCCATGGCAATCTGTAAAGCAAAAAGAAAAAGAGAAAAAGATCAGTTGTTCTGGTAAGAGTTATTTAGGCTGCAGTCACACGGAGCATTAGGCACGCTAGAGGGACGGGGGATAGGCGGATTTTCCGGGCGCGATCTCACCGCCACATCTGGGAAGCGTAGAGCTCCCGTGGCGAACCCGAGGCTTCCTGCCGAAGATGCGCGGTTAAAAACGAATACCTTGGAGGTACTAGTTTCCGGTAACTGCGGGGCAAGGGTGGGCATCTGATCGCGTTTCCAGTGGTAGTTCCGGCGCCCGCCCATGCCCCCTCGTATAAAGGGGTTTTTTTCCAACTGTCCATTGGATGCGCACAAACACCCAACGGGGCATGCCCACACTTTGGTATCCGAAAAACCCCACCCGTTTGCCGCACCGCTTCTTTGCCACGGCGCAGGATTGTGGTGTGCTCGGCACCTCCCCCCTACCACGGGACCTCCATGTGACCTCCACAGTACGTCTGCTGGCACAACCACATGTTATTTTGCCCCAGGGCAAAAAGCCACGCTTTCCCCCCGCATTTTCCTGCCTGTGTGACCCAGGCCTATGTTCACTTCTGTTGGAGCAGTACCATTTCAAATACTGATGACAGTTCACATGTCTGAATGCTCATCCGTTCAACCAAATGCCTTCGCACAGAAACTAGATACAAGGATAAGGCCCCTGATATGGTAGATTTCTATATGCAAGGCCTCTTTACATGAAGGCATATTTAATCCTATGAGCTCCCACCTGTTCAGTGAGAAGTAGGCAATATTAAAATCAAGAATGTGGGAGTGGGGGTGGAGTGGCAGCAGCAGCAGCACACAAAAATGTACTTAGCAGAATCTTTCAAATAAGCTGTATCATAGATATTAATGCACAAAAGTTAAGTGTTTGGCACTGTTATAGGACGTCAAGACTGTCAATCTTTTTATCTAAACTAAAGACCTTGTTTTAAAATGTTTTAAAACCCTCAGACATTTTCACATCATGACAGCCAGATTTGCCAGATTTACAAACCTATAAGAATACAAGAAGTCACAGTTATGGAAAATATCAACTGCATATTCTGATTTTAATACTGTACGTAACGACATGTAGTCTTGAGGAGCCCTGTCTCAGTCTGTAAAACCACTGGACTAGATTCAGAAAAATAAAATGCTTCACGAATAAGTTCAGGAACAAAATGCAATCAGAGGGCGATTCGGCATTGGCTTTCCCCTCCGTTGTTATACCAAACCTATGCTGGAACAGAAATTCCCCTCTACACTGTATACCGCTTTCACTTTCTTTGATCATCAGGTTTGATGGCACTTTCTGCATAGATTTATGGCCATTCAGGGGTGACTTTGCAGTCAGTACAGAGTTGCCCCTGGGGTATTTGAATGTGGTTTTGAGCTGCACCTTTTCCTCAGTGTTAAAAAAATGTGGGGTGAATGCTAGATGCAGAATCGCCCAGAATCTCCCGGCTTTGCTTTTTGTTTTTACCTGAACACAGACTACTGTTATCAAAGAGGTTGCAACAGCGACAGCAAAAGATTGGTAGTCAGCAACATGTTTCCCATTTTCTCCAGAAGCTTCATAAAATACACCGCATGGGATGAAGAACAGAACAGAGGTGTAAATTCCATGTGCTATGCAGATGAAAAATCTGTGTTTGTTGAACAAGAGGTATAGTTGCCCGGGCTCATAGGTAAAGGTAAAGGTTTCCCTTGCTCGAAAGCCAGTCAAGTCCGACTCTAGGGTTGTGGTGCTCATCTCCCTTTCAAAGCCGAAGAGCCAGCGCTGTCCAAAGACGTTTCCGTGGTCATGTGGCCGGCATGACTAAACACAAAGGCGCACGGAACGCTGTTACCTTCCCACCGAAGTGGTACCTATTTATCTACTTGCAGTTTCTTGCTTTCGAACTGCTAGGTTGGCAGGAGCTGGAACTAGAGACGGGAGCTCACTTCGTCATGCGGCACACTCGGGTCTCGAACTGCTGAACTACTGACCTTCCACAGCCTGCAGTTCAGCGTCTTAACCACTTGAGCCACCGCAGCTCCGCCCAGGCTCATACAGCATGGAAAAATCAAGATAGTCCTGTTCATTCACGTCCTGCTAAAACACATTTGGTGAGATGTTAACTCTAGTGATGTACACACGAAGTTGCTGTATACTGAGTCCAACCACTAATCTATCAAGGCCAGTTCTGTCTACTCTGATTTGCAGCAATTCTCCAGGGGCTCAGGGAAAGGTCTTTTCCATCACATACAACCTTGAAACTGGAGATGCCAGAGACTGAACCTGGGATCTTCTGCACACAAAGCAGATGCTCTAACACTGAGCCACAGGAGCACAACATAAACTTTACTCTCTCTCCTTCAACATGTGAATTTGGGCCCCGGTCACATGGGCCAGTCACATGCGCGCTGGCGCAATTTAACATGCCAGAACGCGATCAGATGCTGCGGCGGCAAAGTGGGGGTTTGTTTGTCGGCACATGTTTTCGGCACATGTCAACACGGCGAGAGGAGCGCACTTGAGCGATCACACGTAGGTATTCCGTCGATGGCCCATAGCAAACCGTTTGCTAGTAGACTTTCCTGGATAAGTTTTAACTCCGGATCTTTGGGTAGATGCTACGGGTCGGCGATGTGTCCTTGTGATCGTGCCCGTATACTCCGCCTGACATTCGTGCTCTCTCCCACCGCGAATTCCGCATGTGAACAGGGCCTTGGCTACCCAAAGAAACAGATGGGGCAATACACACATGAAACTGCCTTCTACAGAGTCTGACCCTTGGTCTATCAAGGTCAGCACTGTCTGAGTGGTGCCCGCCAATGCTCCCTCTAAACTGTGGAGTCTTGTGAGCAAAAATTCTACTTTCTGAGCTACTGGCATTAAAGTTGTGAGTGAGCGATTTGGCTACTGCATAAATTAGTTTGCTCTGGAGCCATCCTTCCTGAGCTAAGACAAAAAAACAGAGGCTAAAAAACTGAGCTAGCTCACACTAACCTCAGCTTAGAGGGGACACTGGAACTCTTCACTTTCTTGGGTGCAGGTATATTACATCACTTCCTAACTGATCTTTGTAACTGGAGATGTAAGAAATTAAACCTGGGGCCTCTTATATTCCAAGTGCGGGTGAAAATGATTCAAAATCTTGTTCCCTTTGGTCTTTTGGGGGATATACCGACGGGCAAGAGAACTAGTGAACTCCAGTCCTCTGCTGACTAAAACACCTTTCTATTTAGAACAAAGTCTGAGTCCAGTGGCACCTTTAAGACCAACAGAGTTTTATTCTGGGTAAAAGCTTCCGTGCGCATTAAAAAGAGTCACCAGCCATTACATAGGTAGGCAGGAGAAAAGGATGTTGCCAGGAGGGGGGCCAACTAGAGTTTAAGATTGGATTAAGGGAATTGGTAAAACCTGTGAATAGCAGCGAATATAGCTAAGATTGGATTAAGGCAATTTAATTTAATTGTAATACTGTCTTTGGAGCTGCAGTGGCTCAAGTGGTTAAGACACTGAGCTGCAGGCTGTGGAAGGTCGGTAGTTCAGCAGTTCGAGACCCGAGTGTGCCGCATGACGGAGTGAGCTCCCATCTCTAGTTCCAGCTCCTGCCAACCTAGCAGTTCGAAATAAAGAAACTGCAAGTAGATAAATAGGTACCACTTCGGTGGGAAGGGAACAGCGTTCCTTGCGCCTTGGTGTTTAGTCATGCCGGCCACATGAGCACGGAAATGTCTTCGGACAGCGCTGGCTCTTTGGCTTTGAAACGGAGATGAGCACCGCAACCCTAGAGTCAGATTCGACTGGCATTCGAGCAAGGGAACCTTTACCTTTAATACTGTCTTTATCTTGCCAGGAGGTAAAGGTGCTTACCAAAAGGAAGATACAGATCCAAGGGTTTAACTGGCACAAATTAAGCAGTTTATTAAGGCACTAGTGATAATAAGGTATCTATTCCTGTTTGTAATGTCTAGTATTTATCACATTTTTATCCACCCTTTTTTCCAGGCTGCTCAGAGAGAATTATGGTGCTAGAGAAGACTCTTGAGAGTCCCTTCGACTACTAGGAGATTGAATCAGTCAATCCTAAAAGAAATCAACCCTGACTGTTCCCTGGAAGGCCAGATACTGAAGCTGAAGCTCAAATATTTTGGCCACCAAATGAGAAGGGAGAAGACCTTGATGCTAGGAAAGACTGAATCTAACAGAAGAAGAGGACGGCAAAGGATGAGATGGTCAGACAGTGTTATCAATGCAATGAACATGAAATGAAGCAAACTCCGGAGCACAATGGAAGACAGGAGGGCCTGGAGTGATGTGGTCCATGGGGTCGCAAAGAGTCGGACTCAATTGTGCGACTGAACAACAACAAACAGAGAGACTCACATGGTTCTCCCTCTTTCATTTTATCCTCATGGCCACACTGCAATGTAGTACAGAACAAGAGTGAGAGGCCCAAAGTCAGTCTTTGGGGCTGGGTGGGCATTTAATCCAGGCCTTCCTGTCCTTCCCTGATACATCACACTGGCTCTGAAGGCCCCAAATCAAAAACTGGCAAGAGTGGAGGTCCCCTGCTTTAGATCTCTGTCTCTCTGTCTCTCTCTCTCTCTGTCTCTCTGTCTGTCTGTCTGTCTCTCTCTCTCTCTCTGTGTCTGTGTGTGTATGTGTGTGTGTGTCTATGTGTGAGTGTATAAAATGCCTAGGGTTGCCAGGTCTGGGTTGGAAAATACCTGGAGATTTTGGGTGTGGATCCGGGAGAGGGTGGGGTTTGGGGAGGGGAGGGGCCTCAGCATGGTACAGTGCCATAGAGTCCACCCTTCAAAGCAGCTATTTTCTTCAGGGGAGCTGATCTCTGTCAGCTGGAGATCAGTTGTAAAAGCAGGAGATCCCCAGGCCCCACCTGGAGGCTTGCAACCCTAGCTGTCAAGTTGCAGCGGAGTTATGGCAACCCAGAAAGGAAGGGGCTTTCAAGGCAAGTGAGAAGCAGAGGTGGTTTCCAGTTGCCTTCCTCTGCAGAGTCTTCCTTGGAGGGTCTCCCTTCCAAGCTCTAACCCTGCTTAGCTTCCGAGATCTGACGAGATCAGGCTATACCATGTTGCATCCCCCCCCCCATTAGATCTCCTTATAGCTAGCTACTCTGGAATATCCAAGTGTATACCTGGTCAGACAATCGCATCACTAGCACAGGCAGAAAGGTATACACAATGGTGAAGAGGGTGATAAACCACTAGTCATAAATAGTCTGCAAATATAATTAAATTCAGGGGATTATTGTTATTCTTTCTTGTCAGGAATATATCATGTTCAAATAAATATATTAGAACCCAATTCATTAACTATATTCACCTTGTGAGAGTGCAAAAAGAGTTCTCTCTAAAAACATAAAAATCTGAACAGACTCAAAGAAAGAACAGGGCAAAAAAAAAAGTTCTACACAAATATTACACCTAATTTTTCCTGGTGCCTAGGTAAGCTGGGGCCCAGTTGATAAACCCATACAAATAATCATTTTTATATTCTCTACTTAACATTCCATTCTATCAGAAAGACCTCCTAAGAATCTGTCTCATAAAAGTCAGTTACTTATATTTTTACATTCCTTCAACTGTAATGGGATTTATAAACACGTCGTCTTAAGAAATGGCATTACTGTTTAAATAGGAGGTGCCTCGCTCATCTGTTTTTGGTTTAGGCAATTAGCAAAAATGTACTGGAGAAATGGATGGAGTTGAACAGCAAGTATTCCACTTGAAACATTAGCCAGCCACCACATTAGCCAACCACTCCAGGGAATAATACTGGGTGGGTTAGATGACTCTTCCGCTGATAATCAAAATCCACAAAGTTATCAGAACCTCTGAGACTAGACAAGCACTCACATGCCCTTTTCAAAAAGCTTTTCGCTGTAAATTTATATATCTCCATATATTTTAAATGCACACATTCACGGACAAGGTAATTGCTTCCATATTGTATTAAGCAAGCTTTTCCTCACCACTCAGTAGATTTGGCAACAGCACCCTGTCAACCAACTGACAATTGTTTATCGAGCAAAAAATGCTTCTATCTGTCTCGAACCACAGCACTGCACAAACACAGTTGAAAGTATTTCAGCAAGCAATTAATACACGCCTGCCAAATTCTGAACATCCAGAAGACTAAGGCCCAATCTGCATCTAGCATTTGCTCCGTTGTTATACCAAACTCACAATGGAACAGAAATTCCCATCTACATTGCATGTCACTTTCACTTTGATTGAGTGTTGTATTTTATGGCAGTGTCCAGACTGCATGCCGCTTTCACTTTGTTTTATTTCTGGTTTTATGGTGGCTGTCTGCACAGATGTATGGCCGTTTTATGGCCATTGGGGGGGGGGGTGAAGCTGCATTCAGTACAGTGTTGGCCCGGGGTAGTTGAATGTGGTTTTGAACTGCATCTTTTCTGTTCCAGTGTGGGTTTGGTAAAACAACTGAGCAAATGCTAAATGCAGATTGGGCCTCTAGAGAGAAGGAAAAGGAGAGAACCTATAAAGTTATATTGGTTCTTTGTCTGTTTGACCAGTGATGGCCCAGCCTCCTTGGTGGTGGTGCCTCCACAGAAGTAACTCATTTCCCATGCCAGTTTGCATAGCCCCAAGTTCATCCAGATTAGGTACCAAGTGAAAGCTGTTTCACTCTGCCTTCTTGACTTGACAATGTTTTCGGGTTTTTTTACTGTGGTCTTAGACCATACTGCTGCTTGAGTTTATTTTAAGTATTGCTCAGTTTTAGATTAAAGTTATTTTACCTAACTTGCCATGGAGACACAGGGTCGGCTCACTCACTAGGCGAACTGGGCAATCGCCTAGAGCGGGCTGGCCCTTAGGGGCGCCAAACTGCACCCGGCCCCGTACTCTGGGAGTTTCTTGATTATTTGTGCTT
>NW_015166428.1:189292-267659 GCF_001447785.1 Gekko japonicus
CGGGGGGGGGGGGGGGAGCGCCAGAAGGGATCCTTGCCTAGGGTGCAAAATAAGCTGGGGCCGGCCCTGTGGAGACATCTTGCAAAGTAATATCCCATAGCTCATGTTTTATAAACCATCTTTTAAACATAATGCAAAGGAAAGGCTCCTCTTAAATGTCCAATAAAGCTATTAGGAAACTTCACTTAAGTAGGTAGGTAATATATTTCTTTATCAAGACTGCTCAGCTGAGGTATGTATTACTTCACTGCTCTTTTTATCAAGAGATCCATTCTAAATTTGTTCTTCCCTTACTCAGTAGGTATCCTGGTCATTCAGATTCAGTGTATGATAGAATGTTACTTATAGATGAAAACCCACTGGCCTCACCACTTAGTATAAAGTTTTGTGTGGCAGCTTGTAAAGTGCACCAGATATGTATGCATATTGAATAATTTAAATAATAATTTTACTTATTAATCATTTATTATATTTATTATATGTAGGAGTTAATTTTTAATTTTTTTCTAATCAACCGTGGCTGCAAATCTTGTTATGACTTGTTATGATTTGTGCTGGTCAATGACCATTTTAATAAAGATTGAGACAGAGTGTGTGTGTGTCTGTGTGCACACGCAGAGACTTTGCCCTCTTCTTTCCCAATTTGACAGAAGAAAGGTTTGATACCTGCCCTTAATCTACTGAATTCTCCCCTTTTTTGTTTTGGATAAAATAGTTGAATATTTTACAACAAGCTCTTTATAAAGTTCACACTGCAGCAGAAGACTCTCTGTTTCTGTGAAATCAGAAAATTATTATTTTTAAATTATTAAAATAGATTGATGCATTTTTAAAACTCGTTTCTGGGGAATTTCACATAAGCTCTTGGTTTACAAAACTTAATACTTGGCCCTCGCAGACTCTGAGTAAACTAGGGTTGCCAGCTGGGAGGAATTTGGGAGTGTGTGTGTGTTCAAGGACAGGTTACCATAGAGTTTTAGGCAAATCCTAGAGTATCACCCTGACCTGATGACATCACTTCAAGTTTGGCACCAAAAGTGACCTCATGTGCTGCTGGCATGCCCCCCTCAATTTCCCCCCACCAGCCTGCGAAGTGCCAGCAGGGTTATCTGCAAATGTGTAGCAATTGTTGGAAATGTAAAGCAAATGTGGGGACGTTTTATCACATGTGGTGGAATTGTTGTAAGCTACGTAAATTCTGGAAAATGGTGCAAAGAATTATTTTTGAAATATTGAATGTAGAGATAAAACTAGTGCCTGAGATATATCTACTGAATATAATTCCCAGAGGTTATAAAAAACAAGATAAATATCTGATAGTATATATAGTAACTGCAGCACGTATACTAGGGGCGAGAAATTGGAAGACGGATAAATTACCCTCAAAAGAGGACCTAGTTATTAAACTCATGGAGCTAGCTCAAATGGATAATTTGAGTCAAATATTGCAAAATAAAGACCAAAAATACCAAGAACAAAGGTGGTTTAGGGTATATGACTGGATAGAACATCAAACAGATCAACTTTGAAGTATGTGGGGGGGGGGTGAGCCTTTTGTAAAGTATTAAGACGTAAACTATGGACTGACAACTCTAAAAATGTGAATAATCTAATATGGTGAAATATGTAATGTTTTGAAAAACCTTTTAAAAATAAACATTAAAAAAAGGAGACCTGCCCCCCCCAGGAGGGAACTAATTTGCAACAGCATCCCTCCATTTTTTACATATATAAATGGATTGACTTAACAGTGCATCTGATAAAGCAAGCTCTGACTCACAAGGGCTTATGCTGAAAGAAATCCTATCAGTTTGTAAGGTTCCACTGGACTCCTGCTAGATATTACTCCTACAGACTAACACTATACCCTATCTGGAATTTTTTTCTACAGTCCAGTAAAAACAGCTGAGCTTAAAGCTTGTCCATTAATGTACCCAAGACCCACTTTGTACTATAGCTTATCAAGTAAACACCAAGAGCCCACCTGAGCTCAAAAGCCACAGAAGAAACCAAACCAGAAGTGCACCAGTGTGAAGGCGAAATTTTTCTAGAAAGAATAACACAAGAACTTGCACATTTGAAAATAGGACTACCTGCCATGAACAAGCAAGAGCCCCTGAAGGTATCTGAATTGAAGCTACAATCATATGCACAATTAGACCCGCCATAGGCGCGAATGCCGGGCGGATTTAAAGGGCGTGATCAGACAACATCTGGAAAGCGCCCCAGAGCCATCTGCAACCCATTCTGCTCCACTGCAGAAGTGGAGTTAAAAGACACCAGGGGAAATCCAGTAGTAAACGGGTTGCGACGGGCCACGGACGGACTTCCCCCTGTCTGATCGCTCCTGCGCACTCTCATGGCGTCAGGATGGTCTGATCAGGCCATCCCAACTCCGTGCCGCTGTCCCCCCCCCTCAGTATGCGCATCATCGCAAACTCCATGGGGGGGTTAGTAGTTTATGTTTTAGCATTTTATTTTTAAGATTTATACATTGTTTTTGCATTTTACCCTTTTCGCCCTTAGGCATGAGCTAGAATGGATATTGCAAGCTGTAGATCGTCAAAAGCAATGATAAGAAAGTATGGAGCAAGAATGCATTATATGCAGTGAAGGTTTCCTGCCTTCCATAACCTCTGGGCTAGTAGCAACAGCTATTCACACTCTGAATACATTTTGCCATGTTTGTATCAAGAGGGAGTTGCAGAACTGTACAGCTAGTACCTATCTGTTTATTCCACACGCCTTTTGTAAGTCCTAGGACATGGTACAAGGGCACATGTATAATCCATCAACCTGGCTGTACTGGTGTGGCTCTGATCAGAGTTTGGATGGGAGACTTCCTGTAGGAAGCACTGAGTTGCATGAAAGAAAGGCACAATATAAATGTAACCACAAAAACATCTTGTTTCTTTCAGCAAGAAACAACCCAAAATGGAGAGATACTTCCAACGCTGTCAGCACAGCATATTAAGATTTACTCTAACTGAGATTCTTCCCACGGTTATCTAATTGTACTTAATGCTTAGGAATGCTAAGAGCAATTAGAACATTAATTCTGTTTAATTTGGACTGCTTGGGTACAATTTCAATGATACACAAGAGGCTCTGGAGTTTTTGTAATGCTTGGAGGGCTGCAGTTTCCTGGCACTCCTGAAAAAAAAAACTTTATTCCCTGCCAGAGTGCAATTAGCAGCACAAGACTCGAAAAGGACCTCTCGCCAAGCTCTTCGGTTTGTGACAAGGTAGAGCTTTCAAATGGATTTGTCCTTATTTCCAAACAGCAGCACCTTCTCCATCGGATTCCACCCCAAAGTGCTGATTAAGGAATGCTATTTGAAGAACAACAGTACTTCTAGCAGAGGAACCTGCCTTATGCTGACCATCTAAGCCAGGGGGAGAACTGACCATTTTACCTACAGGGAAAGTTCCTTGTGGGACACTCCAGGGCCCCCAGCAGCCAGGAGCAAGCAGAGGCAACACTGGTAGCTCTGCCAACTCTGCAGGGAGTGCTTGGCTCAGACCCATCCTGAGCAACAGTGCTTGATACAGCACACTAGTTGCAACCTCCTGCAACACTGAGCCGGCCTTGGCTGGGAGGGTGGGGTATAAATTTGGTAATAAATAAAGTTGGCGGTGGTCAGGATTAGCAGCAAGGGGTGCGCTGCCACACATACTGGACACTGCTGACCCAGTCAAAGGGCCCCTGGGACGCTCAGCTCCCGGGCTGTTTTAACTCTCCGGTCTGCCCTTGCTACCGGAGCTGTGGTGGCTCAAGTGGTTAAGACGCTGAACTGCAGGCTGTGGAAGGTCAGTAGTTCAGCAGTTCGAGACCCGAGTTGCCGCATGATGGAGTGAGCTCCCGTCTCTAGTTCCAGCTCCTGCCAACCCAGCAGTTCGAAAGCAAGACATTGCACGTAGATAAATAGGTACCACTTTGGTGGGAAGGAAACAGCGTTCCGTGCGCCTTGGTGTTTAGTCATGCCGGCCACATGACCACGGAAACGTCTTCGGCTTTGAAACGGAGATGAGCACCGCAACCCTAGAGTCAGATTCGACTGGCTTTCGAGCAAGGGGACCTTTACCTTTACCTTCCCTTGCAACTAGCCTCAGCACTGCTTACTTTGGCTGCTCAGACCATTCCCAGCCACGCTACCTGAGATCCTTTGAACATAAATGCTGAAAGCTGAACCTGGGTGAGGCCTGACCAAGGCAGTATACAGAGGGGCTATGACCTCCTGTGATTTCAATGCTATGGCCCTTTTAATACAACCCAAGACTGAATTTGCCTTTTTTGCCACTGCATCACACTGACTGCTTATATTCAGTTTACAGTCCACTTACCCCAAGATCTCTTTCGCACACACTACTCCATTCTATCATCCCATAGATTCTAGAAGAAATACCTTCCTGAATCACCATGAATTTGCCAGGCTGGGATTGGCAACTACATATGGCTGGATTCCTTTCCTCTCCACTCTTCCTTTCATATTGAAAATGCTCTTATTTTTTATCCATCTCCAACAGCCAAGGTGATGACTTTCCTGCATTTCTGAACCAGCGCCACCACCTGTGCTTTCTGTAAGGACATGAGTCTGCAACGGATCACTGTTTTACAAATGCAAGCAAATTCCAAAAACTTGTTTTCCAGATTGACTTAAAGTGCATGTGTCTGTAATAGGGCTGCCAAGCCGCGGCAGGGAAACCGCACGTCTTCACAGGCTCCCTGCCGTGGGGGACAGCGATACACGTTGCACCGCCGTCACCAGGATGTGCAACGCGTATTGGTGTCCCCCGCAGCAGGGATCCTGTGAAGACGTGCGGATCCCCCACCGTGGCTTGGCAGCCCTAGTCTGTAAAAGAGAATTAATAACTTGCCATACAACTGCATTTTAAAACACCTCAACTGGAGCTGGAGCACCTTTGTATTTATTTATTTAAAATATTTCAATCTGCTTTTCAGACAAGAAATCCCCACTCCTATCCCTCAAGTGGCTTATACAAGTAATAAAAAACAGAGATAAGCGTTACAACACATCACAGAACAAGAGTGGCTTAGAAACTGCAACCAGCAGGCAAATGAAAGCAATCAACAAATTTATGGAGAACCAGGCCCAAAGGCTGACTCTGCAATCCCACCATCAGAACTATTACTATGCCACTCTTATTTGGTTATGATAGGGAGACACACAGCTGATGCTGGCCTGCATCTCTCTAATGCGACGCAAAGAAACTTAGGAGGCAGCATAATTGTGCTCTCCACCTAGGCCACTTTATTGGCTTCCTCTTGCGAGAAGTGGGGAATGAGGCCAATTCACTATTCAAGTTGCCCAAATGGCTGCTTGGGGAGCCGAGATGGCAGAGGGAAGCGATGAGAGAGGAAGCAAGAGGCATAGCTAGTGCCTGTGGCTACCTCCTATGCCCACACTGCTGTAGCTTGCCTCTAGGGTAGGTTGCAGAGGTGCTGCTTCCAGAACTTGCCCTGAACCCAACAGAGGCAGAACAATAGGAGGTCCCACTCCCTGTGCCACCGCAGCTGTTGGCCGAGTCCATGGCCAGCAGCATGTATCATTGGAAGCTGTCATGCACCTTGCCAGCGTGGCATTGCCCCACCCATACTAGGGTTGCCAACTTCCAGGTGGTGGCTGGATATCTCCCGCTATTACGGCTGATCTCCAGACGACAGAGATCAGTTCCCCTGGAGAAAATGGCCACTTTGGAAGTTGGACTCTGGCATTATTCCCCAATCTCCGTCCTCCTGAGGCTCCACCTCCAAAATCTCCAGGTATTTCCCAATCCAGAGCTGGCAACCCTAACCTATACTGCTGCCTCCCAGGCCTAGTATGGTTTGCAGAGGCCCCGTGTCACCCAAACTGCCTGTCTCCTTTTAACTGGGGGAATTAGCAGGGAGACAGCGTTGAGCAAAATGGGTGTAACAGACGGGAACATACACCTCTGTATACCAGGGTCAGTCTCAAAGAGAGAAACTCTTTAAATCATGTCACGTGATGCTTCTTCTTTTACTAGATATTAATTGGAAGAACCAGGTCATTTCCCCCCGCACACAAAAAAAAGAAATGGGGACTCTTAGTACAAAACACAAGCACAGTTTTATAACATCATCTCCCAAAACGACTATTATGGTAATTCAGTCTTGTTAGTGGACATTGCTAGATAAAAAGTATGTCAAAAAAAAGTGGATAACAAAGCAGACCCTAAAACACACAAACAGAGAACAATTTCAAGAGTGGAGGGGAAATGCAAAATACTTTGTAAAAGCCAGTGTGCACATCTTCTAAGCAGAACTTTTGTTCAGCAAAGTCACATTTCCAGCCACAGGCAAACACACGCACATAAACTGATGGCTTATTTTGACAACTGATAACCTTTCCCAAGTTCTTCTGAACTGTAAGACTATCAGCAGGCAAATCAAGAGGACACGTTTTTGCCTATGGCTATAGTCCTGGGTTTGTTTTTTTCTCCCCCCATATTGCTATTTTAAAAGTGCCTTAAAAAGACATTTCATCTGCAATCTTTAAAGGGGAAAAAGCATAACCCCCAAAAAATAAAGATCAAAGTGATTACAGCAAGTTTATTCTGTGCCTTCACAACAAGCCCCATTCAGAGTTCATCTAGACCTTTTAATGGTCTTTACAATTTTTTTTAAAAAGCATTTCTGATATTTGTTCCAAGATTTGGAAGCTGACCAACATACAAGCACAGCAATAAAAGTAGGATTTTTCTGTTATGACAAGAACCAGGTTTCTTAACCAAAGCCAAGTGTTTTGGTCTCCCTGCAAAAAGGCAGATATTTAGGTATCTTAATGACATTAATTTGAAGCAGTAATGACTTTCGGGTCAGTGTGTGCTCTCAAACAGCAAACATCAGGAATGCATTCGGCATCAAGCTGTTGCTTCTACCTTGCTGCTTTAAAAAAGTAATTGGCAATGATTTGTGATATTCTCCTTGCACAAGCACTTAAACAATACCACTGGTTAATTTCTAATTAAGACAGGGCTGTTCTTTTTAAAGCTGAACTAAGTGACTAATTTGATTTCCACTCCAAAAGCCACCCCAAACCTAAGATGTCATTTCCAATTGTTTCTTGCTGCTCAGTGGTTACTATGTTTTTAAGTAGTCTTGTGAAACAGTTTTGGAAAGAAATCTGACATTGTTAGAACCCCAAAAGGGACATGATTATTAGGCAGTGGGGAGGAAACAGAGAAATCCAGAAACTACTCACTCACAAGGCTATGTCCATTTATTACTAATGCATAATCACCAAGAACAGTTTCTTCCATGACTTGCCTTGAGTCTTGGAGCTTTTCATCATATCCATGGTCAGCAGAACATCCTCTGTTTAGGCCAAACGTATGTGGTGGCTCAAGTGGTTAAGACGCTAAACTGCAGGCTGTGGAAGGTCGGTAGTTCAGCAGTTTGAGACCCAGGTGCCGCATGATGGAGTGAGCTCCCATCTCTAGTTCCAGCTCCTGCCAACCTAGCAGTTCAAAAGCAAGAAAATGCAAGTAGATAAATAGGTACCACTTTGGTGGGAAGCTAACAGCGTTCCGTGCACCTTGGTGTTTAGTCATGCTGGCCACATGACCACGGAAACGTCTTTGGACAGCACTGGCTCTTCGTCTTGGAAACGGAGATGAGCACCGCAACCCTAGAGTTGGATTCGACTGGCTTTCGAGCAAGGGAACCTTTACCTTTACCTTTATGATCTTTTGCTTTCCTTAAAAAGCTGTGGGTAATAATTAGCTTATTATGACATGGGGGCCGGGACACAAAGGCTTCGTTCAAACATTGTGGCTTAATTAAATGAACTATAGTTAGTGAGATTGTCTGAACACTGGCTGCTACACTCACTATGGTTAGTTAGGGTCAGTCAGACCAGGATCTAAGGCCCAGGTCACACGGGGGGGGGGGGACGGCCAAAGCGCGGGTTTTCTGAGCCGCAGCAAAATAGATGCGCGGTGGCAGGATCAGACAGATCCCTCAAGCCGCCACGCAGTTGCTCCCCGGCACGATCAGATGCCGGGGGGGGGAGCCACGGAACGGAGAGCGAGGCAGCCGGCTGCGCATGTATGTGCATGCGCAGTTTGGCCGGGAGCCTCGAATGCTGCCGAAGACGGGCGTGCTGGTGATCCCACGGCCACCCTTGCTGCGGAGCTTCAGGTAGGTAGTATTCTTTTCTAGGGGTTTTTTAATGCGCGGTTTCGTCTGGAAAGGATGGATCGGGGACGGGTGCACTCCGCTTCCCAGATGTTGCGGTGTGATCGCGCCCGTTTGATGCACCCCCGATCCGTCCCTCTTGCAGGGCAAAACTTTGCGTGTGACCGGGGCCTAAAGTTGCTTTATTAACCACGGCTAATGGTTTCATGTCATGTCTGAATGCAGACAACCTTGCTTAACTGTGGTTTAAGGTTGGGTCGCTTTCTCTCTACACCCAGCAGAAGGAAACGAAACCAGCATTTCTCAAGGCAAACCAGGATACGAGCAATTGTCAGGTTTCATAGGCTAACCATAGTTTAAAAATATACTGTGGTTTCATCAGATATCTGAACTGAGCCAAAGAATAGATACTCAGCCACAAAAGAGAACCTTAATTGCTGCCAGAGCTTCATTTGCTGTTCTTGCCAGCAAAAGAAACAACTCATGGCTCAGTGTCAGAACTATTTGTCCCTAAGGACTGGGAAGTGTGGGGACACAAAGGCCAAGAGAAGTGCTGGCTGAGAACATGGGTTTTCTCCTTTCATATTCCTTTTAGAGACCCAAAGTGTACAAAATTCTAAGAGAATAGAGGAATTAATGGTGAGTAAACAGCACCAAGATCTACTGACTGGAAAGGTAGCTTCAGAGGGTATTCATGTTGGCATCTAACGAAGGGAGCTTTGACTCTTGAAAGCTCTTGAAACAAAAATCTTGGTCCCTGAGGTGTTTCTGGATGGAAATCTAGCTGTTCTGACTGGGAAGAGCTCTATTTCACCTGGCAGGCTGACACATTCCACACTAGTGGACCTACTAAGCTACCACATCACACATGAAGTATACTCAGGCGCAACCCCCAAGCATTTCTCACACCATCCCTTCAGACACTGTGGGAAAACATCAAGGAAGCGAGTTAACCAGGAACCAATTTTCCACAACATAACTAGGAACTGAAGCAGTAACTGGGGACTCGGCCTGGGTTTTAGCACACTCCATGGCAGCCCTTTTTTCCCCTTCAGGCACATTCCAGAAAAAAGATGGTGTGAATAGGATTGGTTCTCTGTAGCCTTAGTATTTACAGCAACTCCATCAGATTACAACTCCATCAGATTACGGAAACAAAAGCTCAGCAATAGTGATATACTGTTCAAAAAGGAGACTTGCGGACCTCACAGATGGAGAGATGTGGTGGGTTCCTCAAACACCTGAAACTGCCTTATACTGAATCACATCCTTGGTCTAACAAGTTCAATATTGTCGAGTATGATGGGCAGCAGCTTTTCAGCGACTCCAGCAAAGATCTTTTCTACTGCCTACTACCTGATCCTTTTAAATGGTGACACCAGGCATTGAACCTTGGAACCTTGGCATGCAAAGCAGGCCCTGTAGCACTAAGCTACAGCCCCTCCCAGAAACTGTGGCAAAGCTGGTGTAGGAAGGAATCATAGCTATTACCAAGCAGGGTAGGGAAGATCCAAAAACAAAAAAAGGGAGGATTACAGAGCCAAGAAGGGCTGTGGCTCGAAGGCAGAACATCTGCTTGACATGCAGAAGGTCTAAGGTTCTATCTCTGGCATCTCCAAGTTGTAGGTGATGGGGAAGACCACTGAGAGCTGCTGTCAGTCTGAGTAGACAATACTGACCTTGATGGACTAATGGCCTGATTCAGTATAAGGCAGCTTCATGTGTCATGTGGCTCTTAGAGCTGTAATGGCTAATATAAAAGTAAACCCCTTTTCCCCTTCCCCTTAAGCCTGGAGGCCACAGTTGTCTGTCTACTCTGCTAGGTAATGTATGGACACTACCATGACCCCCACTGAGATGGCTCTGGACTCTGACTTTGAGATCTCCGAGGAGCCTGAGGAGCCATGTCTCTGGAAGACCCCTGCAGGGCAAATGCCCTGGCCCAATCTGCTCCAGAACTTGCCCCAAGGAAACTGCAGTGGGAGATTCTCCAGAACTTGCCCCTGAGGAGCTCCCCCACCAGAACTTTCCTTTGTTTCCTCCCAGGTCCTGGGGCAACTAAGCGCTAATCCAGGATTCGGTCCACAAGGCCACCAGAATCCACCTCCACTGGCAGCAGGGGCAGAGGGCTTGTACCCAGATAGCCCAGTGAAGACACAGAGCCAGGCTGGCAGCCTGGGCTCCACCTCATGGGTGAGATCATGGTGGACATCATCCTTTGCAGATGAGTCTCAAGTGCTATTTCCAGAGCAGGTGGAGTGGCTGTCCTTTCAGCCTAGTTAAGCCTTGGGCTGGGACTGCAGTGTTCCCGCTAAGCTGAGCTAGTGTGAGCCAGCTCACAGTTTTCTAGCCTCCAGCTCACACATTTTTCTCTTCGCTCAGGAAGGAGGGCTCCAGAGCAAACTCATTTATGCAGCAGCCAAATCGCTCGCTCACATCTTTAATGCCAGTAGCTCACAAAGTAGAATTTTTTGCTCACAAGTCTCCGTAGCTTAGAGGGAGCATTGGCTGGGAGGTCCACTAACTGTAAGCTGGTGTCTCTGTTCCAGTGCAGCACCTTGCTTCCAGCTCTTGTCAATGCTCAAGCCTTGCTGTCTAAGCCTGAGAGCACCACTACTTGAGGAGACCCGAGTGGTCCTGCCTGCATAACACTGGACAGTTGATCCAGCCCTAACAGATGGAAAGCCTGGTGGTTGAGAAGGAGGCCCTGTGGACTCAAATGGCCCTTCTGAGTCAACAAGCATCAGCCCTCTAGGGACAGCCACAGCAGCAAACACCTCCTGCAGCATCTCTACCACCCCCCACCCCACAATGCGGAAATGCCCACTCACTGCATCTGAGAAGTTTGAGTGTGATCCAAATTTGTCCCTCTCTTTCTTGGCTCAGTGTATACAGGTCATAGAACTGAGGCCGGAAGATTTTCCTGATGACTGCAACCGGGTACATTTCCTCCTCAGCCTTCTGAAAGGAGCCGCAGCCAAATGGGCTACACCTTTGCTGCTCAGGATAGTCCCCTCTTGTCAAACTTTTTGTGACTTGCCTCCAGACTGCCTTTGCCAGATCCCCAGATAACAATTCAGCTCAGGCCTTACTTAGTACAAGACAGGTTTACCCTCAAACTGGTCTGGGACTTTGTTTCAATATGGTTGGCCACGTCAACCAGGCTGAGGCTTTATACTGCTAAGTGGAACGCTATTGGCCCCCTTGTGGCACCTGATTGCTTCTGAGTTGGAAGCTGCAGTACCACTTTCTGACCAGCTACAATTGTGGCACCAAATGGCAGCAGAAAGCAAGCCAGCCACTCCGTCTTCTAGCAAGCCACCATGGTGGTGTACTGAATAAGGCATCCAGGTCTGGTTACCGGGCTAGACCAGCAACAATGTACAGGATGTACAAAACATACCAGTAGCAAGCCCAGAGATATTGCATCTAGGTTTGCCAACCCCAGGTTGGGAAATTCCTGGGGAACTGGGGGCAGGGCCTGGAGAAGCGGCAGTCTGGGGTGGGGAGGAACCTCTGCAGGGATGTGATGTCCACCTTACAAAGCTGCCACTTTCTTCACAGGAACTGGTATCTGTCGCCTGGGTGATGTCATTTGGAGGGCAGTTGGCCCAATCCAGGCACTTTGGGGGCGGGGTTTGGAGGGGCCTAAAGCGGGCAAAACCCTTGCCTCCCCGGGGGATCTGGCAACCCTATCTTGTAATTCCAGAATTTCAGGCCCCACATGGAGGATGGCAAACCTGACTGACAAGCCTTACCAGTAAAATTACAAAAGTTAGCATCCCACGGATAAAAAAGGACAAGTCTCTATATTGTAGCCTAAAATGGAAATGAAACAGAAAAAGGGGGGGGAAATTTAAAAGCTTCCTTTCCTTGTCACCTTGAGGAAAGTCTGACTCTCCACCAGCAGAAGAGGCATGTTAGAAATTTACAAGCTTGCCTTTTACAAGCTTGCCATGAGGTGGGCAACGCTATTTATCTTTTTTGGGTAATTACTTTGTGCAAAACAGAGCAAGAGAACCTCTAGCAGTTGCACGTGTTAATCTTCTCCCTCTCGCGAACTAATGGAAAGTGTCAATTCCAAGAGATATGTAAACCAAAATGCAGCCAAATGAGACCATTTAAGTGGTGTGCTCCATGTACTCGGATCCATAAATAATAGAACAAATTACATGAGATAGTTGCAGAGTCAAATTCCAAGAGTCAATTTCCTCTCTTCCTTGCCGTGATGATTAATAGAATGAGCATAGCGAAAGAAAGAGAGCAGAAGTCAGTGCTGGGCCAAAAAATTAAATAGATGCAACTATTTTGAAATAATCTCGGTGGATACAAATATCCACGGGAGCTGAAATAACTGGCTGAAGGCCTGGGGGGTGGGTGGGTTCATGCATTACGTTGCTTCCAGGCATGGAATGGGAAACGGATGCACTTAACCAGGGTCTGCTCCCCCCCCCCCCCGATGCACTTTAATCAGGGGGCAGGGCTCCAAGCCCATTACTGTGATATGGCCTGTTTATATAACTTCAGAATGAATACAGAATTTTTGTTTTCATGACATTACAAAGTTGATAGCAGGCCCAGAGAAAGGGTGCTTGGAATGAAAGATCTCAGCTTGGGTCCCAAAGCCCCAAGGGTCTATGTCCATGAAAAATGTATCGTTTTTATATCAGCTGGGAATTGCAGTTTGGTGAGGATGCTACCAGAACTGGAGTTCCCATGGTACCCTGGGAGAAGGCATGACAATTTACATTTGTGTAGCCAGGTGTCATTTCGTAGAAAAAGAGGTGCAGGAGCTCATTAGCATAGCTCATTAGCATAACTTATTTGCATATGCCACACCCCCTGACATCACCGGAAGTGTGTCAGAAGGCAACACCCGCCTCTCAGGCTCCACTGGACTGTTTTGGATTGCTAGCTATGGGGGGAGGAACGTGCAGATCTGTCCTCGCAGAGGAGGGAGAGCTTGTACCTGAATAAAACTTGGTTTTAAAGGTGCCACTGGACTGTTTTGGACCAGGGGGCCAGGAGGGGGGGGCTCTGCAGCTTACTTGGCTGCTTCTTGCTCTGACTGAAGGCTGCTGGGAGCAGGGGGTGGGGCTTGTTGCATGTGCCCGCCCCCTGGGCTCTTTACTGCCGGAGCTCCGCTCCTGTGCACTCCTGCAGGAAATGACCCCTGTGTGTAGCAGAAATGCGTGTAGGAGATAGGTTCCTGTTTGCACTGTTCTTTCACTGTAGTAAAACTGCACCGAGTTGACCAGAATGAGGGCCGAATTACTGCACAGCACCACAGAATTGCCTTGTTTGTCTCCTTCAGGACCCAGATCTTAATGTTGACTAGCAATAAGCTAGGAACAGTTTCTACAACTCCTTCTTGCAATCTGTCTTCTATAGCAGTGGCACCTAGTAACTTTGTAAGAAAGCAGAATGGGTAAACTGACAGTACCTTTAAACAAACCGTCAGTGTACAAGAATGCTGAAAGACACATATTTTTGAAACATCAGCACTAGGACAACTTCCTGTGAAACATCAGAACCAGGAACTGTTATTTGGGCTGACATGTTTATGTTTGATGTGTCCAAGTCCCAAACCAGTTTGAGGGTAAACCTATTTCATATTAAGGCCTGAACTGAATTGTTATCTGATAAGCATGGTTACAACTTAGGTGTGGCTGCTTTCCAAACCTCTATGGTAAATACATAAAAGGGAAAACGAAAGGAAAGGGCATATCATCTGGTTGCTTCCCAGGTGGAGCCTAGGGATCTTCTGCTTTTACAACTGATCTCCAGCTGACAGAGATCAGCTCCCCTGGAGAAAATGGCTGCCTCGAAGGGTGGACTCTATGGCACTCTGCCATGCTGAGGCCCCTCCCCTTCCCAAACCCCGCCCTCTCTTGGATCCACCCCCAAAGTCTCCTGGTATTTTCCAACCCAGACCTGGCAACCCTATCCCACCCCCAGGTAAGAGACAGTGCTGGCTGGTTCAGTTTATCTCACATGACCCTCCCAAGCATCAGGTGCTTCCCCAGTTACATACACTACCAAAGCAGCCATACAGAAGCAACAGCCACATCACAAAAGCTCTTTGCACATGAAGTTTTGCCTGCTCTTTGGAGGCCAAACCACTGTGTTCTTTCTCTGAGCTTCCACACAACATCATTTTCCATTTGTTGTCTTTCTGTGTGTGTGTGTGTGTGTGTCCCAATGTTCCTCTGTATTTCCTCAATTAAGATCAAAGGTGTTTCTACAAAGCATGGAGAAACAACAATGAAGGAAACACGGAAATCCAACAAATTCAAAAATGAGGAAGTTCAGAGAAAAGCCACTGCAGTTTGGCACCCAAGCTGTGGTTAAGCATCCATTAGGAGAAAACCCTAAGATAACGGAGCAGTGACACCAAGCTGTTCTCAAGGATCAAGCACACGCTTTGCATGTTCATTCAAGGATTCAGTCAGTGCCATCCTCAAGTAAAGGATTCTTCTGGAAAACTATCGGAGTGCGTTCTGAAATCAAAACAGTTTTCACAGCCCTCCTAAAAGCCAACAACAGAGGACTCTGACGGAACTCTACAGGAAGTTCATTCTATAACCAAGAAGCAGCAGTGGAGAAGGCATGAGCACTGGTCACCATCAAGCATGTGGCTCTAAGGTGCAGTAGACACTGATGTGTTGAGTATACTTTGCAAGGGGGAGCGTCATAAGCCAGGGGTCCCCAATGTGGTGCCATGGGCACCCGGATGCCCACCGACACCTTTCCTGGTACCCACCAGGAGTATTCAGAAGGTGGGTGGGGCTTTTGCCATTGGCCATTGGAGATTTGATTAACTGTGAAGGTTTTTTAAAATGTTGCTTTGGCTGCAGCTGCCAGCACAATACGAGGCTCTTCACTGTTGTGACGAAAGGTAAGCCAATGCCAGCAACTTTGTGGCTGGCTCCACCTCCTGTCGCAGCCTTTTCGTGGCTGTACCCATCACATTTTGTCAGAATTCCTAAGGTACCCCCTGGCTCAAAAAGGTTGGGGAGCCCTGTCAGATTATCTCACCAGTTGTGCGGTTTCTTGTGGTTTAACATTTATTTTTAATAAAATAGTAACCAGCATTAATTTAGTGCTGTCAAGAGTTCCAAACATGTTACATGCCACAGACTGGTGCATGCACACAAACACCATGTACCATGCAGACTGGCTCGCTTACAGACAGCAAATGAGGTCTGAACTGAGGACATCCCAATTTTCATATCAGTCCCTTAGCCACTAAGCTGTATCACTCACCAATGTCTACTTAAAATTATTAAATGCATTTATTAATTAAAAGTTTCACTTTGAGCATTTTAAAAAACAGAAAACCATCTGGAAAATATATTAAGTAAAGAAAGTATGTTTTTCTGCAAACTGACTCACGTACCTCCAGGTCTCTTTCTATTTCTTTGTGTGCTAAAGCAAGGTGTTCGTCCCTATCTGGCGAAGCATTTGCCTTCTGATATATTGTATGTTATGTATGTATGTAATGGAACGGAATGGAATGGAATGAATGTACTGAGCTTGAAATCTAAAAGATATTGTAAACCGACCTATCAGAACAAAAGGAAGTTCTGGAGGGAAGAGAAATGATTGGTCTTTATGTACAGTTTCTGATTGGACCTTAGCTGGCATGTGGGCGTGGCTTGCCAAGCCCGGACTGTTTAAAAAGTAGCCTATTGCTCCATTGATTTGTCTCGTTCTGGTTCTTCTGACTTCGTGTTCAATAAAGCTGTTAATCACTGTTCACCTGCTGCCTGAGTCTCGTATCTAACATTTTAAATCATTCCTGAAATCACTATACATTCACATTTCTGTATGCCAGTACTAAAGTTCGAAGGCCTTCTCCAGCAAACTCTCATTAGATGATTATAACCAATTAAAAGGTACTGTAAGACCTTTTCAGTAACTGAAATTGCCCTTTTATTATTTCACACCTAATTTTCCTGTTAAGTTATGCAAACGTTCCCGCACTAGAGAGAGTTTATTCTGGTTCAGTTTACTACGGATGTGAAAGTGGGGACACTTTTTCCTCCCACAGTGACATTTTCTTGTTGCAAAAATACAATGTGAAGAGTTTGGGATGATTTTATATGAAAGAAAGCATATGCAGGAATGCAGTGACTTCTAACTTAGGTGCAAGTGCATGTTCTGGCAAATGACACCCTATGCTTATTACAATTTTGGACAATCAGAATCCCATCAACTTAATCCATGAACAACAACAACAAAAAAGGAACTGTTAGGTATCATGGGCTTTCTGAGGAAAATGTTACTCCTGCAGAAAGAAGCAATCAGTTTGCAAACAGGAGTATAATTTTGTTGCCAATGGAAGAGAGAGCAAGGCCCCGATCACACGCACAAGTAGCCGCACGAGAGGGACAAATGTCGGGCGGATTATACGGACACAATCATATGGAAACATCTGGCAAGTGTGGCGCACCCGTCTCCAACCCATAGCATACTGCCGAAGATCCGAAGTTTAAAAGTACCTGGAAAAATCTTCTATCAAATGGGTTGCGATGGGCTGCTTATGGATTTCCTTCGTGTGATCACTCCAGTGCGCTCCTCTTGCCTTGTTGGAGCACGCCGGAAACACCCGCCAACGGGGAAAAATCCGCTTCACCGCCATCACGTCGGACCACATACTGGCGGGGCAAATTGCGGTGGCGCCCGTGTGACTGGTATCTGGCCCATGTGACTGGGACCCAAGATTTTTTCTTGGAGCCAGAGGGAAGAGATGGAGACCCAAGTATACCAGCGAGAAGAGAGATTCTGTTCTTGCTCGAATGTTCTCATCTGTTAATCTCTCCCAACCTCCTTTTGTGTAATGCTGACCCACCAGAATGGATTATGGACTCTTGCTCCAATGGGGGGATGCTTGTTGTGTTTACTGCTGAGTCTCACATTACAGAGACATGTTTTGGAGTTCCATCCCTCACAAGGTGCCTGCAGGCGCCCCAATTCAGTTTGGGTCCACAGCACTGAAACAGAACCAGGCAGCTGGTGTTTGCCCCTTTGGGGGAAATCCATTATGTTCTGAAAGCTACATGTAAACTCCTCAGTGGGGCCAACAATGGCTCCCTGAGACCATTTCCGCAATAATGAAATTCCCTGCATTGGCGTTTTTAAAACTGCACATTACGTGATATTTTCCACAGTAGATTTTTCCTCACCAGGTGCAAACCCAAAGTTTTCTCCTTCTTTTCCTGCATTTTTGGAAGTTGCTAAAACTGGGAATTCCAAAAACGTGGAGTAAGAAGAACTTAGGGCTTGCACCTGGTGAGTATTAAATACTGGGTTCGAGTCGCATTGCAGTGAACAGCTCTACTTTATTAAGTGATTTCAGGAACAAGACTAAAATTCCAGGGCAAGAGCCCTGTTTAAATAGCATGCAAAAAACCACAACCAAACACATCTAACTCCCAGCGATAGGCTATTTACATAACATTAGTTTCTCATTGGTCACTTCCAGAGTCCTGGTGGGCTATTGTTCTAGAGCTCCAAGCTCAGCCAGTCTCTGGTAGATAGTCCTGGAATATTCCAGACCTAATACATAACACTGAGGAAAAATCTTCTTTGGAAAATGTCACATAATGTGCAGCTTTAAAAACGTCAATGCAGGGAATTTCATTACTGTGGAAATCGTCTCAGGGAGCCACTGTTGGCCCCACTGAGGAATTTCACTACTGTGGAAATGGCCTGAGGTTGTTTCAGGCTGGGAAAACGGCATGGGGGGCATGGAAGGAAGGAGTTAAGCATCCTCTCCCTATATGCTGCGGACCCAATCCAAACCAGACTCACATATGCCTGGGAGGTATTTATCTCCATAACATGTCTTTGTAACAAGTGACTTGGCCTCCCTAAGGAAGGAAAAGCACTCTGCAAATGCTCATGCCCACTCTTCTTATAAGATATTTTCCACAACTATAGGCATTTAATGTGTAGGCTCTGGAGTTCCTTATTTGAGTCTCTCTGATTACCTTTTTATATTATTTGTTGTTTTAAATTTTATGTGGAAGCTCTTTGAAGGACATTGTGCTGGACATACTGGGTTATCAATGTTTCAAGCTAACAAACAATAACATAACAAGGCTAAAAGATGCTAAAAGAAGGCAGCATGTGTGAATCAAGTCTAAGGGCAGAAAAGGAGGAGTGAGAGGAGTGAGAACTCTGCTTCTGTCGCTAGTGACAAAGTGTACACACACACCTGGAAGAGCCGGTGGTTCTTAATAGTCATACTGGAAAAGTAAATCATTTCAGGTGAAAGAAGGAAGCATGCTTCCAATTTTATTTTGGAAAAGAAAGCATACTTCAGCTTTCAGGAAGGCAAGAAAATTAGTTAGAATGTGTTCATTATGGCAGGAACATGGCTAAGATCCCAGTTTTGGAAGCATGTTAAATACTGAAAAATCTTTACAGCTGCTACAGCATGGTGACAAAAAGGGGAAAAGGAGACATGGGTGCAGACCATGGTGACAAAAGGGGGGGCAGGGAGACATGGGTGCAGACTATGCAGTAAGTTTAACATCCACATTCTAAACCTGGGAAATAAAAAATCTTCGGTCTGATAGTAGCACTTGAACATAATATGAGCCTGGGGAAAAAATATTCTGACTGATGGATCTTAAACTTTATATGAAGAGACAATACAATATAAACATCAAAATCAGACTATCAGGAGCACTAAGAAGTCACAAACTTAAAGGGCCCACTACACATCGTATTTTTTGCGTGGGTTGTGCCTGCACCCTCACTCTGATTTTAAATCTGAAGTCAGCTGCAAGTTCCCCACCAGGAATTCAATTCTTAAGAGAACAGAGGTCCCATTCAGACTTGCACCATGTCGCATGGGGAGAGGGAACTCTGAATACCCCATTAGTACCTGCGCAGCACCAAACAGAGGAAACTGCATCCCCCCCCACACACACACCAGTTCAGGTAAAAAAAAAACAGTGTGTGTAGGGGGGAGATGAAGTCCTCTCCCTCTGTGCACCTGTGTCCCCAACTCAAAGCAGGGTCCTGGACCCACTGTACAAGAGTTCTCTATTTAGACATCAGGCATCTGAATGAAAGTAAGTAAAGAAACCTGGATGCAACCAGTGCAAAAATGTAATGTGTAGTTTTTACCCTGTCCCGTGTAGTTTAGCCTTTCAATGTCAGGTTCTTGTACTGCAGAATCAGGAATTTCAGTCTCCCATTACTTGTTTCTTGAACACTGAAGTTTATTGTTTTGATGACATTAAGTTGGAGCTATTTTATAGACTGCAAGAAGCATGTCATTTTGTTTTATTACCCAAAGTCTATTGAGTTAACATCTATCTGCCTACCTGCCTGTTGGCCGACCCACCTACCCAGGATAAATGTCTGAAAAAATTCAGCAAACTTGACTTCTGCTGTGCAAATTGCAAACACGTTTGCTCCTGACCTTGCAGAGGCTGGTACAAAATGTGAGTGGTTTGTAACACTCCCCTTTCAAGCATTAAATGAACATTCGAATGTTTCTCATTCCAGTAAACAAATGTATTATAATTTAACACACTAAGAGGAATCAGAACAAAGCAAAACAGAGCAGACATTCAAAATGCAGTGATAAATGCCACAGGATCCATCCAGCTCACTAGGAAAATAAAAGATTTCTGGAATAACTGTGCTTTTTAAAAAATGTAAATATATTCCCTTAATTAGGTGCATTAAAAAACCTCAAGGTCTCTACATTTTTGCTGCAAAAAATTCAAATACTTGTGATTCTAGCCTTCCTTTCATCAGGAAGGGAACTTCTGGAAAAGATTACAGGAAAGCCAAGAAAGCTCCATTACAGAGACAAATAACAATAGTTATGTTTGTAACCAATATTACTAAACCATCATACTGTATACTAAATGTCAAAGGCATATTTTGGTTATAGAATTGGGGAATGGTTTTTGTTAAATGTGGACACATACAGAAAGCATGAATGCTATTTTTTTAAGGGAATGAAAACTTTATCTGGTTTTCCTTCAATGTTCACATTCGTTTAGACCTGAGAAAAAGATGCTTTTGCAGAGTACCTTTAAATAGACTAATTATGTTCCCTCTAAGCTGAGTTAGTGTGAGCTAACACAGTTTTTTAGCCTCCGGCTCACACATTTTTGTCTTAGCTCAGGAAGGATGGCTCCAGAGCAAACAAATTTATGCAGGAGCCAAATCGCTTGCTCACAACTTTAATGCCAGTAGCTCACAAGGTAGAATTTTTGCTCACAAGACTCCACAGCTTAGAGGGAGCACTAATTACCTAAGACATCATGCCAATCCTAGAAATTATTCAGGTTTTTTTAAGCCATCCCCGCTATTGCCCTGAGAAATTGGTATTTAGCCAATCAGGAGATGAAAGCTCTCCCATCCCTGTTAACGCAGTATAATCTTATTACAGTTTTACTATGTGATCTGCTGTTTGTGGAAACCAGGTCCGAGTCTAAGGCTACCCCTTCATGTTTCACTTATACTTGATACAACCCTGTGCATCATAGTCTTGTATCGGAAGCAAATACTGCAAGATGGTCTAATGTTAAAGACATTAGACTTTTACTGGATGGATGAAGTCTCTCAAATAAAATAGCATCTGCTCCTTTAGAATAAAGTGTGGTCTGTTGGGTTTTGAACTAGGAATGGAAAGAGAGAAAACAATTTTTACTAGGTTGTAGGCAAATGAAATACACAACAAACATGTACTGACAGCATTCTTCTTTAACAAAATAAACAACAGTGCAATCCTTAACATAGGGACAGTCCTTAACATAACAAATTCAATGGATTTAGAAAGGTGTCAACTCTATTTAGGATTGTACTGTTGAGCTCATTAATTTGGCTCTTAAAATAGAAATGTTATTCAGTTGCTTCAGCAGAAAGACTAGAGGTCCAAGAATATAGAGCTTTGCTGGATCAAACAAACAAACAAACAAACAAAAAGACTCTAACCCAACACTGCGCTTCCCACTTGGACCAAGCAGATACTCCCAGTAAGCCAACAAGGGAGGGTGGAAGTCCTCTCCCTCTGTTGCAACTGGGCTACTGGATCTGAACATGGAAGTTCCCCTTTAGCCACCATGACCAAATACACACTGATAGAGCTTTATCTGTGGATTTGTTTGATTTGTGGTTTTGCCATCAGGTCACAGCTGGGGCTCATGCCTTGCCTCCTCTCCTGGTGGGCTCCAATCTCCTTCTGCACTTCCTTTCCCACACACACCATTTTGCCACAGTGTCTAAATCCAGACTATGATTTGCCTCCAGTGCCAAACCATGGAACTTCATTTTAAATTCTGGCCTCCAGTTCTGGTTTGGAGGCTAACTATGTGTCAGCAAGCTGCCAAGTATTTTTTTTGTTTCCCTTTTCATACGCATTCCTTCTCCTGCGCTTAATTGCCGCTCTGCTGCAACGAGTATCTTTCAAGGCCGCTGGAGGAGTCGCTGGGGTTATTGCTTTGGCTTTAGTCAGGATGAGCCGTGGGAAGCTCGTACCTGTTTTGCTTTGGGTAGCAGTTGGTTCTCAAGCCTCATGGCGCGTGGAGGAACCATAGTAATTGGATGTTGCTGATATGAATGTACTATAACCTTCCATGCGCATAGTTTACCTGTCATTCCTAACAGTGTTCCTGTCCATGCATCTATAGCTTCAAATAAAGTAAAACCTTCCTGTAAGTGTGTACTTCATTGTCGCTGTGGGTCCTGACACTATGGATCTTTCAGATAAGGATGTGAGGGAGGAGATTAGAGCGATAAGAAGCCTGTATGCTTGACAGAGCCCCAGATGGCCAAAACGTGGGTTTGGCTGTTAGGTGGTTTTCACCAGTATTAATTCTTATGACTGCTGCAGTGCTTTTCTGGTTCTGATGACTAATGTTAGGAGTTTTTTTAAAAAATTGTGTTATATATGCTGCCTTCCCTTCAATTAATAAAAATGAAAATAACAGTCCAGTCAGGACAAATGTGATGGCTTTGCAGAGCACTTTGTGATCCAATAATACAAGAACCTTATGATTTTACAAGAAGATTTTTTTTACAAGAAGGCTCATATAGAGAATGGTGAGGAGTTTTCTGTTGCCCCAGGTCAGACCAGGACCAATGGGTTGAAATTAAATCAAAACAACTTCATGACAGTTAGAGTGGTTCCTCAGTGGAACAGGCTTCCTCGGGAGGTGGTGGGCTCACCTTCATTGGAGGTTTTTAAACAGAGCCTAGATGGCCATCTGACAGCAATGCTGATTCCATGAACTTAAGCAGATCACAAGAATCAGTGCTTAGCTTGCAGCCCTTTCTTACACGCCCAGGGAAATGTTGATCACCACTTTGGGCTCAGGAAGAATTTTTTTGCCAGGCCAGTTTGGCCAGGGATCCTGGAGGGGTTTTGGGTTGTTGTTTTTTCACCATCTTCTGGGCATGGAACAAGGGTCACTGGGGGTGTGAGGGAGAGGCATTTGTGAATTTCCTGCATTGTGCAGGATGTTGGACTAGATGGCCCTGGAGGTCCCTTCCAACTCTATGATTCTATGATGTGGGTGAATGTTCATAATTCAGGTTCCTAATGAAGCAGGCATTTATCATTCAAATGACTCTTTGGCCATATAAGGGGATAGTTGCTGGTCGCATTCCAGCCAATAGGGGCAGAAGCAAGCTTGTTTGTTTTGGGCGGGAAAAATAAGCCTAGTTAGTGGAAAATTCCACTGTTATGATGTAAGATGTGACGTGTAACCTTGTTGCTGTATAAAAGTCTGGAGCCTGCATTGCTCTGTGTTCAGTCTGTTTAAAGCGTTCTTCGCTGACTGAACCTGGCGCCATTAAAGTTTCTTCACCTCCTGTTGATCTGGTGGTCTTTGCTTGGGCTTAGGCCCCTTTCGCCGTGCTACACTAACCCGCCACAAACATGGTCTTTTATGGATTCATTCAAGGTCAAAATGAAACAGTACAGTTTTATAGCCTAGAAGAATGCTTATATACTGTTGGACAAAGTTTGAGTCCAGTGGCACCTTTAAGACCAGCAAAGTTTAATTCTGAATATAAGTTTTCATGTGCATGCACACTTCTTCAGATACAGACAGAACAAAGTTTGAGTCCAGTGTGCCTGCACACAAAAGATTATACCCAGAATGAAACTTTGATGGTCTTAAAGGTGCCACTGGACTCAAACTTTGTTCTATTGCTTCGGACCAACATGGCTACCCACCTGAATCTTATACACTATTATAGGGGAATTTCAGACAGCCGATATATTCCGGTTCAGGAACTGCTCCCTAACAGTTTCTGGTCTGACATTTCAGATAGAGCCATTTTAGTAACAGTTCCCTACCGGAATATATTTTCACTTTCAGACAGAAATGCTTCTGTCCTGTTAGGGAAGCGTTTCTGAACCGTTTTACCTGCAAATTGCTTCCAAGTGGTCTTCACTTTTCTATACCGTTTCTGAAGTGCTATGGGGTGCTGTGTAAAATGCCCCGTAGAGCTTCCTCTGGCACCACTTTGTTTTCCCGCCCTTTTTTGCCTGCACGGGCAATCTCTGTCCTTTCCCCCCCCCAACGGTTGTTTTAGAGTGCTATACCGCTATAGCACTCTACAACAAACGTTCACACAGCGAATGTTCAAAAAAAAAAAAAAGGACAGAGATTGCCCGTGCGGGTGGAAAAGGGTCGGAAAACAAAGTGGTGCAGTCTGAAATGCCCAACTGCTTCACAGACGGTTCCTTACCGGTAGGGGAAAGGCTGTGTGAAATGGCAGCCCTGTACCAGTTTACTCCAAGATGGTACAATAATGGCTTAAAAACAGCTTAAAAGGGGTAATGTGAAATTCCCCTATTGTTAGTGCCTTCTGTCAATGCTGGAAGATAGATCACAAAAATCCCCTCTGATCAATGAGGGTGGAGTACAGTTCAAATAAGGCCAACGTGAAAGATGCTTCCACATTGATAGAATAAACACAGCAGTAGTTCGTTTACACAGAAAAGTCACTGCTTGGCTCAGTATCAAGAGTTTTCACTTTATATGCTATTTTTACTCCTGATCTTTAAACACAATCAACAATCAACTTGAAAAGGAAGATTTTTCATTGTGACATTTTCCTTGTGTGGGTTGTATCCTTAAAGATTACCTAACATCCAAACTACACAGTGGAGCTGTGTGGGGTTTATATTTGTTAAGGATGGCTGTCACTTTACCATCACAACTCAGAGTACAAAGAAAACTTCAAACAATTGCTCTAAAAAAACCTTTTAAACTTAATTTAATCCCATAATCCTCAGTGAGACCAAAAGGGTAGATGATACTTAATTTACGATGCCCAGCAGTGTTTGAAGCAGGACCCTATGTACTTAAATCTTTTTAAATCCAATAAATAAAACATTATAAGTCATCTTGGCTTAAGTACATCGCTATTGCATCTTGTCATACTATAACACTTTATTGAAGGTGTAAATTAAATCTTGTCAGAAAAAATAATCTTTGGTCTACTTTCCATCATTCTGGATGGATTATAACTGCTTAATTCCTTTTAAAAATTTAAAACTCAGGTGAGCATTTTTATAAACACAACAAAAAGTAGCTTTATACAGATACAGGGGGAAAAAATTCATAACATAAAAAACCCTTTACCATTTCCTCAGCCAAAATGGCCACAGAGGGGCTCTGCTTGCCCCACTGCAGGGTTCCACATGCTGCAGTCAATACACGTGCAGTCAAAAAGGGCTCTCCATGGCTGTTTCGGCTCAAGGAAACAGTGTGGGTGGGAAGGCTGAATCATAGAATCACAGAGTTGGAAGGGGCCATACAGACCATCTAGTCCAACCCCCTGCCCAATGCAGGACCTGCCTAAAGCATCTCTGACAAACATTCGTCCAGCCTCTTCTTGAAAGCTGTCAGTGAAGGGGAGCTCACCACCTCCCTAGGCAGCTGATTCCACCTTTGACCCACTCTGACCATGAAAAAGTTTTCCCTAATATCCAGCCGATACCTTTCTGCATGTAATTTAAACCCGTTGCTTCGGGTCCTATCCTCTGCGGCCAACTGGAACTGCTCCTTGCCCTCCTCCAAATGACAGCCTTTCAAATATTTAAAGAGAGCAATCATGTCCCCCCTCAATCTCCTCTTCTCCAAACTAAACATTCCCAAGGCCCTTAGCCTTTCCTCGTAGGGCTCAGTCTCCAGACCCCTGATCATCCTTGTCGCTCTCTTCTGCACCCTCTCAATTTTGCCCACATCCTTTTTGAAGTGAGGCCTCCAGAACTGCACACAGTACTCCAGGTGCGGCCTGACCAAGGCAGTATACAGAGGGGCTATGACCTCCTGCGATTTCGATGCTATGGCCCTTTTAATACAACCCAAGACTGAATTTGCCTTTTTTGCCACCGCATCACACTGACTGCTCATATTTAGTTTGCAGTCCACCCTTACCCCAAGATCTCTTTCGCACACACTACTCCCCAGAAACATATTCCCCCAGCCAATATTTGTGCTTGACATTTTTGTGGCCCAGATGCAATAATGTGCATTTACCTTTGTTGAATTGCCCACTTCTCCAGAGTATTCAGGTCTTGTTGAATTTTAACTCTACCTTCTTCGGTGTTTGCTACTCCTCCCAATTTGGTATTGTGGAGAAACGCCATTTTGTGGGTGTGTCTAAGTTGGTGGGGGCTGGATAGGAGGGGACCATCAAACTTGAGGTAGGTCTGGGCCTAGTCACCTCCTCCTTCCCCCCTCCCGTCTCCAACCAGTAGTCTGAGGGCAGCTCCCTAGAGAGGACAGGAAGTCCAAGGTTGTGAGGAGATCTGCCCCAGAATGCTGCAGGAGGGAGAGCCACTTCCTGGGCGGGAAATGGCTGTTGGATATAGTGGAGCTTTTGGGCGGGAAGCCAGTCCAGTGAGCAGTCAGAAGCCAGTCAGACTTTTGGTAGGAATCTGCAGGAAACAGAGGCCGCTTTGGGAGAGATGCTGATCTAACCTTCTCCAAATAAATGAAATAATGTGCCTGCCCTGCAGACCATCTAGACAGGGCATGAGTGTATTTTGATTCTTCAGTTCACTGTTAATATGCCTGTAAATAGTTGAGTTTTCAAATAAATCCTTTTACTGTTGATGGTGAAAAGTCCCTCTGTACCACATAGTTCCCCCCAGCCGCTTGGACACGCTAGGGGTGGGGCGGGGACTCCCTGAGGAGGAGAACAGGGGGCAAAACAGTCAGTTGCCAACTATCCAGGGGAGCCCTGAAGTTTGCCAGGAAGCCCCGAGGTGGGTTCCTAGTGACACCGGAGGGAGGTTAGGAGGCTGCCCCGCCTAACCAGAGACCAAGACAGGGACAGTGGTGGCAGCAATACCTGGAGGCAGTGGAGAAAAACTGCCCCTTCAGGTGCCAGGTCAGGCAAAGGAGGGGTGGGCAGAGCGGGGCCTGCCAGCTGACACAGGCCCGTTCTGCCACAGGTATCATCAGCAAATTGAATGAGTAGCCCTTCTACCCCTTCATCCAGATCATTGATAAAAATATTGAAAAGTACAGGACCCAAAACTGAGCTCTGCGGCACCCCACTGGACACCTCCCTCCAATCTGATGAATCGCCATTGACCACCACTCTTTGGGTGCGGTCCTCTAACCAGTTCCCCATCCACCGAACTGTCCTATAGTCCAGCCCACAGTCTTGCAGTTTTCCCATCAGAATGTCATGGGGAACCTTATCAAAAGCCTTACTGAAATCCAGGTAAATCACATCAACAGAGTTCCCACGATCCAGTAAGCTCGTCACACTATCAAAGAAGGAAGCCAGGTTGGTCTGACAAGATCTGTTGGGGACAAAACCATGCTGATTTCCCCAGATCACTAAGTGGTCCTTCAGATGCTTACAGATCGATCCCTTTAAAATCTGTTCTAATATATTCCCAGCAACACAAGTCAGACATCAACAGAAGCTCTTCCCCCCCATCCATGCCACACTTGCAAGGCAAATCAGGCCCCAGCATGCTTGGCAATATCAGCTTCCTGACAGCACATTTGACGGAGTCAAGTCAGGGGAACTCATGTCAAATGTATGATCTAGTTTGGCCCTAAGTCTATTAGGGTAATTCGGTCCTGTAGTTGCCAACCAGGAGAACCCAATTATGTGATTTCAAAACACAAACTAAAATGGAGAGGGACAGGGCTTATATACATTCCATACCAATTACAGACATTCTTTTCCTGGTATGGTTGCATTCCAAAATTGCCAAGAGCTGGTAAGTCACAAGTTTATCCATTTCTTCTATGGTGATAGTCTTGGGGGTATGAAATTCAAAGATGAATCCGAAGTTCCTGGCAGCAGTTACTAGAGTGTCTTCATCTGGTGATTGAGCTTGGTAAATCAATTCACCTAAGCAGTAAATAAAAACACTGTCTATATAAAACAGACGAAGAAACAAAATTATTCATTGTTGTAAACACACTGCAACTTTAAAGAATCACGTCCTCTGCAAAACATTTTCATCCACAGTGGATTCTATGCAGAAAAGTCCAATTTATGCAAAACAAAAAATAGCAGAACCCCAAAGTGCAGCTGTTCCAGGACTAGCACTTCAGACTGCAGATACGGGGAAGGTGAGGTTGCATATCTTACTCACTTATTTCAAAATGCCTTCCCTTGCACTTTCTCCTGAGAAAAGGGGACTTGAGACAGGCTTTCATGAATATTATGTACAACCTTCCTTAGACAAACAATGTTAACATGCTGTACAACTTTCAGTGAAGCTGTGAATATTTTGAACTGGTGATGACTCTATTGATAAAAAGTGCAGTGCATTGAAGTAGGTTTGGAGTTGGGTTTTTTGCAAGCCACAGTGCAATTAAAGTGAGATGCAAACATTTGCCTTTTTTGTGGGATGTGTATTTAATTTAGTCCCATTTGTGTCCTGCCCTTTCCCCAATGAGCTCAGGACAGTGTACATGGTTTTTCCCCTCCATGATTTTACCCTAACTATGGGGTAGGTTAGGCTGAGAGAGCATGACTGGCCCAAGGTCACTCAGTGAATTTCACAGCAGACTCAGGTTTTAACCTGGGTCTCCCACAGTGTTCCCTCTAAGCTGAGTTAGTGTGAGTTAGCTCACAGTTTTTTAGCTTCTGGCTCACACATTTTTGTCTTCGCTCAGGAAGGATGGCTCCAGAGCAAACTAATTTATGCAGCAGCCAAATCGTTTGCTCACAACTTTAATGCCAGTAGCTCACAAAGGAGAATTTTTGTTCACAACACTCCACAGCTTAGAGGGACCGTTGGTCTCCCATATGCTAGGTGCAACACTGTGTGTGTATGTGTGTGAAGTTGCTTCTGACTTATGGAAACATGAATTAATGACCTCAAAAATTTCTTATCATTAACAGCCTTGCAAACTGAAAGACTTTAGGCCTAATATGCAAAATGGCAGATATTGCACTACAAAACTCCAGGGACTTTTTAAAAAGGGGAATGGTTAAGATGCCCATTGGTGCCACCCTTACTTAGCATGCTGCCCCATCGTGCACATGCAAACCTTTTTTGAGTGAAGTGAGACTCTTTCATGCCACCAGGCCAAAAAGGAGCATGCAAGAATTATTCTGTGCTCCTTCTGGGTGCCTCTTCTGCCATGAAAAGAAAGGCTGCAAGAGAGACCCCTGCAATATCACAAGGGCCCTCTTGGTTATTGCCCTATCATAGTGGGAGCAGATGGGCTCATCTCTGGCCCTCGCTCAGGCTGTGGGTTGCGATGCTGGCCCTGAGATATTATGAAAGTTTAAAATCCCACACAAGGGTGCTATGAAATGTAGTAAAGGTCAGAAATGTGTCTTGAGGGACAGAGAAAGATTTGGAAACACCAAGCAATTCCCAGATTTTACCCGAGCGACTGAGTAAATAAGCATAAAAGATATCCTTTTATGGCTGAAAACTGCCTCTGAATAAAAGGTCAGGAGATTTGGCACAAGATCTAGCAAATAAACAGATAAAAATGAGTAATTTCCTCAGCATCAAAATTTTGCCTTAGTTATATAAAATGTCCTTCCACACAACTGATGGAACAGTAGGGATTCATCCAAGGCAGGGTTCAGTCCTAGAACCTAATTAAGTTGCCAAGGGTCAGTGATGAAAGTAATATAAATCCATTAATCACTACTTTTCCCAGGGGGTTTCAAAGCAGAAGATGAAAGGTACCACTTTCTCACCAGGATTCTGCACCAGTTTTCTTTCTCCCCTGGCTGGTTGAACCCGAGCTCTCACTAGATGTGTGGCTCTGATATCACATGACTTACTGTCAAATGCTGCTGTTCAGTGGGGTTCCATGTAGGGTGGTCCACAGCTTTAGGTAAACTACTATTCCTTATTCTCTGTATGTAATACAGTATGTAAACACTGGTTTAACCGACAGGGCTGCTGCAAACAGCGATGTATGTCGCAAATGCCCACTGCACAAGTACAAAGTACACTGTTTTTCATATTTATTGTCTCAGTTTTTCACAAGCAATTTATCCAGAGATGCTTTCTTAACATGTCAGCTTCAGAATAACATGTTCCTTAAAGCCGAGTATTTTATTAGCAAAGGACTCCAATAACTCTGGGTGGCTGTGTATTATATCATTGTCACATAAATATCCCCACCTGTCCTCCAAGAAGCACAAAGCCCTTTTATCCTCACAACAATTCTGGCAGGTAGATTAAGCCAAGAAATATTTTACAGCTCAGCAGACTGAAGTAAGGACTGAACCTGGGTCTCCTTCATCTAAAGTTGACACACACCTTTACGTGTCATGATATTAAGGGGAAGATGTAGTAGGAAAATGATGCATATAATGATATTCATTTGATTGATTAATTGATTGATTGACTGCATTTATAGATGATCTTTTTCCAAACCCACCTTCAATGGGCAAGACTTTTGAATCATTAAAAAGACTAATCTTTCTAATCCCTAAGGGGCATTTGTAAAAAGTGTACTTCGGTGTTTTCAGAGCATCAGTGTTAGCTGCTTACTAACTCATACAGTTCACTTATAAATGCTTGTTTATAATCGCATTTTAAATGTTAAGTCTCTGTTTCTTTTTCTTTTTTGTAGCTAAGCATACCCGTCAAATTTAATCAGCATCAAACAGGCAGCAAGGCTTTTCACCATAAACTGAAGTTTTTTGCACTGTTTGAAGTTGAAAAATCTGCATCCATATAAACCAAAGCAAGACAAATTACACATTATGAGATCATATCTCAAAACAGACTCATGCAAGCGCTTGCCGAGTTAATCACTTGAAGGCGGTCCATTTCTTTCTTCTCAAATCTTCCATGGAAATGGGATCACAGGATGAAATCCAGTTAAAATAAATGTAGGCAGTCTTGAATTACCACATCCAGGGACCCCATAAACAACAACAAGATACCTCTTCCCCCACTATCGGTCAGATTCAACCCATGGCATTACACTGACTTTGCAGTCAAAAGAGTTGCAAGATTTTCAAATGTATCCTTATGCAATAATGCCGTGTTCCTCTGAGAGTGTCTGTCCACTTTTTCCCATCAAGAATCACCTGGCAGCACAGGCAGAAGAGAATGTCAGAAAGCTGAGAAGGACGCAGTGTTCCCTCTAAGCTGAGTTAGTGTGAGCTAGGTCACAGTTTTTTAGCCTCCAGCTCACACATTTTTGTCTTAGCTCAGGAAGGATGGCTCCAGAGCAAACTAATTTATACAGTAGCCAAATCGCTCACTCACAACTTTAATGCCAGCAACTCACAAAATAGAAATTTTGCTCACAAGACTCCACAGCTTAGAGAGAGCATTGGAAGGAGGTAAGAAATTGTTTGGGGAATCTGCAGACTTTTAGCTGGGAAAGAAGGCCCCAATAACAACTCTTTGCCTAGGAACTGCACAGGAAAATTATACAGCTATTGGTGACATTGGCACAGGGTGATCACTTAAGTTGCAGACCCACCAGCCATCTTTCTGCTGCTCTGTTCCAAAAGACCCCAAGGGGGGCATGTAATTAATTAAGACAGTGGTCCTCAATACGGTGCCTGTAGGCACTAGGGTACATGCTAACACCTATCCCGGTGGCCACCAAGCACATTTAGAAAGTGAGTGCGGTAAAGTGGGGCTTTTGACCTGCATGGCTTCAGACTGGCTGTGGAAATTAAAAAGCACTCTTCTTAAACTGCAGCCTGAAATGTTTGATTTCCTGTTTGATTTTGTCAATTCATTGATCTTTGCAGACTGTGCAGAGACAGCCCTGCTCATGGCCACAAAAAAGGTGGCACAGGATAGCAAGTGGAATCGGGGTGCACGCTGTAAACCTGATAGTGCAGTGGTACTGGATTTTAACAAAACCTGCAGCTCCCCGACCATCACAGCTGTTATCTACTTTAGCATAACTAGCAGATGCCCTATGTATTTCCTCCCAATTAAGTTTCAGTTTTACATCATTACAGCTATCACCTTGTCACCCTGAACATCAGTTCACCTTTGATGTTACTGGGTTCTCCCACCCCACCCCACATAACATGACTGCACAGCATAACTAGTGCACAGTCTGAAGAAATGGGCTCTAATCCACAAAAGTTTGTGCTAGGATAAAATTATGTTAGGCTTTAAGGTGCCCAAGGTCTTCTGCAACTTTATACCAGGTTCACTGTTATAGGATCTCCCTGGTTCACTTAGTACCATTGCTCTGTGATGAAGGACCTGGAGGAGAACAGGAAAAGGAGCGTGAAAGACTGAGATCCCCCTCTCTCAGTGCGGTCCTCAGCAGACTTACATCCTTCTACATCCACTGATATCAATGCATTTATCCTCCGGGTAAAAGAGGAGAGCGCAAAAGTGGGCTTGAAGCTCAACATCAAAAAAACTAAGATTATGACATCCGGCCCCATCACTCCTTGGCAAATAGAAGGGGAAGTCGTGGAAGTAGTGACAGACTTCACGTTCCGGGGATCCCAGATCACCACAGACTGTGACTGCAGCCATGAAATTAAAAGACGCCTGCTCCTTGGGAGGAAAGCGATGGGGAACCTAAACAGCATGATAAAAAGTAGAGACAAAAGTCAAAGCAATGGTATTCCCAGTAGTCATGTATGGCTGCGAGAGTTGGACTATAAGGAAGGCCGAGCGCCGAAGAATAGACTCTTTTGAACTATGGTGCTGGAGAAGACTCTTGAGAGTCCCTTGGACTGCAAGAAGATCAAATCAGTCAATCCTAAATGAAATTAACCCTGACTGTTCCCTGGAAGGCCAGATAATGAAACTGAAGCTCAAATACTTTGGCCACCCAATGAGAAGGGAGCACTCATTGGAGAAGACCCTGATGCTGGGAAAGATTGAAGGTCAAAGAAGACGGGGACGGCAAAGGATGAGATGGTTAGACAGTGTCATAGATGCAACGAACATGAAATTGAGCAAACTTCAGAGGACGGCGGAAGACAGGAGGGCCTGGCGGGAGCTGGTCCATGGGGCCGCGAAGAGTCGGACTGGACTGTGCGACTAAAGAAGAAAAAGAAGAAGAGATTGGATTTATACCCCACCCTTCACTACCCAAAGGTGTCTCAGAGCGGCTTACAAACTCCTTTCCCTTCCCCTCCCCACAACAGACACCCTGTGAGGTAGGTGGGGTGAGAGAGCTCTTGACAGAAACTGTTGTTTCTCAAGGACAGCTCTTATCAGAACTACGGCTTGCCCAAGGTCGTCCAGCCAGGTGCAAGTGGAGGAGTGAGGAATCAAACCCGGTTCTCCCAGATTAGAGTCCGCGCACTTAACCACTACACCAAACTGAATTATATACAACATATATAATTCTATTTTGGTCATGGACTCCCCTGAACATCAGTTCGCTCTCTGATCTGTCATTCAGAGGGTCTCCCTATCCACTGGCTGCTTTGCCTGATTCCTGCCTCCAACATTCTAAACAGTTTGCTGTTCCCCCCCCCCCACAGCCTGTATATGTGGCCTGATTCGCCTTTGCCTCGGAACACAGAGGTCGTTTGCATATGCGACCTCACTGGGCTTTCCCTCTAACATTCTAAACAGTTTGCTGTTGATGTTCTGAGCTAAAATAAATTTACCCTTAGTGTCTGTTGGGGGAAACCATGGTTGCAAATCTCCAGGTGAGGGCTAAAGATCACTCAGAATTACAACTGCTTTCCAGATGGCAAAGATCAGTTCCCCTGGAGAAAATGGTGGACTCTGTGTCCTTATATCCTGCTGAGATGGCCCCTGTATGACAGCCAATGTGACGTAGCAGTCAGGGCTTCAGCTATTAAAACTGATGTCCAGATGACCCAGATCAGTTCTCTTGGAGACAATGGCTGCTTTGGGCAGCAGATTCTATGGCATTATACCCTGCTGAGGTCCCTCCCCACCCAAAATCCTGCCCTCTCCAGGCTCTACCCCTCAAATCTACAGGTATTTCCCAACCCAGAGTTGGCAACTGTGTAATTGGCTATGGAACCACTTTCCAGTCCCTTGGAACCTAGAAAATGTGGCACAGGAGGAGGTGCTTTTCTACCTTAGCTGCCACTGCATAACACCCCCCTCCCCCTCAAAAAATAAGTCAGAGGTGGAGAGAACCATATCTTTTACCATGAGGCTGGCCTCCCATTCTACCCACTTGGGGCAGCAAAATGACTTGAGACAGCCCTGCCTTATAGCTAAGCAGAAGGAAAGAAACATGGCTTGCCTCCCTCCATTTTCTGCTTCCCTCTGCCGTCCCACCAGCCACAGTCGAGACACTCATCTGGAGCTTCCTTCTAGATCCCGTTGTATTTCTTCCCACAACAGGCATTACTCCTAGTAATGGTATAAAACTCTTTAGGGTTGCACTGCCATAGTCTTTCCCTCACAGGCCTGCCTCTTTCAATAAGTTACCTGGAGGTTTCTCTTCAAGCATCACTGTACGACAGAGAGAAAGCAGCCTAAAGAATTCATGAACTTGTGGATCTCCTAGTTTAATGGACTCAATCAGCCAATGGTCATAGAAGCCAAATTTACTGTCTGTTAATGCTTAAATGAGAAATCCACCGGCATTTCCTGTGAAAGAAAGTGGAAAAAATTGTTAAGGCATAATTACGAACTATGAGGATTTTAGTAGTTAAAGACTATAATGAAAATACAAAAGGATTTAAAATGTCTAGATGTTGACTTCTGTTACCTAGGCTTTGGCTGACTTACTTGGTCCAATATTATTAAGGTATAAACTTTATTGCCCTAATCTGGATAGCCCAGACTAGCCTGATCTTGTCACATCTCAGAAGTTAAGCACGGTCAGTACCAGTTAGTACCTGCATGGGAGACCACCAAGGAAGTCCGGAGTTGCTATGCAACCAGGGTTTCTCTTGCCTTGAAAACGCTACAGGGTTGCCATAATTTGGCTGCAACTTTATGGCAGAGAGAGAGAGAGAGAGAGAGACTTTATTAGAAAAAAGCAAAAAAGACACTTTAATCATGAAAAAGTCTAGTTTTATGTGACAAAAACCAAACTTGTAACCTATGATGCACTCATTAACTTTCGATGGGGCCTCTTCTGTGGGATCACCCCCCCCAAAAAAAAAGAAGCGCATATACCAGTGTATACCAGACCTGTTATGTTGAAATTTTCAGGCATGTCAGATGTTGAGTTGTTGGACCAGTTTGTTTAAAAAAAAAAAACATTTGAAAAAGATGCTATCGCTGCTGGTGGTTTTGTAATTATTTTCCCTTTTATATGTTACTTGCTGTAGTGGTACATTGTCTAATAAAATTTGAATTAAAATAAACAAAGTTAGCATGTGGTCTCATGGAATAACCCAATTGTACCAGATGCAGGAGAATTACCTGTCCAATAGCACAGGCTGACAAGATAGAAGCAAAGCAGGGAATCATGCAGAGACTTACTTTCTCCCAGAAAACAAGAGGGGAAATTAATGACTAAGTGACTGAAAATTTACTGTTTTTTTATTTTTATTTTTTGCAAGAGAGAGAGAAGAGCTGGAAGAGGTTCTTTTCTCCCCGTGTGAGTCCAGGAAAACCAGTCACTGCTGACGTCCTGGGCTGGGTTTTGGCAAGCATGATCTTTCTATGACAAGGCAGATCAAATGTTGGTTATGTTTTTGCCTTTTTACATTTAGCCTGAAAAACCTTAGCAAGCTGCATTGCCACTGACAAGGTCATCCGTTATCTCCAGAAGCATATAAACTTGCTTTCACTCAAGGGAACACAAAAGAAGCCATGTTGGATCAGGCCACAGTGTCATATAGTGGCCAAAACCCAGGTGCCCTCAGGAGGTCCATCAGTGGGCCAGAACTCCAGAAGCCCTCCCACTGTTGCCCCCAAGCACCAAGAATACAGAGCATCACTGCCCCGAGACAGAGTGTTCCATATATACCATGTGGCTAATAGCCACTGATGGGCCTGTACTCCATCAGTACTCAAGAATTCTCCCCCCTGGACATGAAAGTAGAATTTTTGGGGGGTACTACAATGTTTCAACTCATTTTTTAGCCTAACACATAACTGTTACAGGAACTTTAGCCCCTTCTTACTCCTTAACATCCTTTATGGAAGAAGAGTCTATCCTTGGCTATCAGGTATAAAACAGCAAACAAGAGACTTCCTGGTTCAGATGGTCAGATGGTGAGAAGAAGTCATTGGGTGAGGACTGTTTGTGGGCCCAGCTTGTGGGCTTCCCTATAGCATCTGCCCATCCACTACTGGAAACAGAATGCCAGCCAAATGGACCATTGGTCTGATCCAGTAGGGCTTCTCTTAGGCCTGAGATATTTGGCATCCAGCAACTGCTCTGGGAATTCTGCAACCACACAGCAATTGCAAAGTGGTGGTAGGGAGCAATCTGAAGCACAGTGGAATGCTAGTGTAAATGTGTTAACAGAAAGGGGGCTTGCCTCCTGCCTCTCTTTACCCACATGCTAACAGAGAGGCAGAGTGAGGCCACTTAGAAGTGGAGAAGATTCCCTCACGTCTCTGACCTTTGGCTTGTTCCTCACCACAGTACCTAATACTGCGACTTGGCTTGTGTGTTTCCTGTCTCTTGACTCCCTTGGTCTGCTGTCCATGGTCCTGGCCTCAACAATGGAGAGGCCACAGTGGTGACTCCACTTATTCCTGTCACGTGCTTTTGATTTCACATGCGTGCAGCTCAGCAGATTCTGAGACTGGACAGGCTGAAGATCACCACCAAAACATCTATCACCAACTTTATCTTGCTGGTCGTTGTTTTGAGGTCCATGCCATTATCATACGTTTCACCTGCAAAATTCAAACAGTAAGCAAAAATGAGAAGAGCTCCCCTTTCAATTTAGAATTAATTTCATTAAACAAGTTTTCCTTTTCAGGGTCTTTTGCAGAATTATTACAAGAGGGAGTTTAGGAATTTTTCCAAAAAAGTTATACCTTCTAAAATCTTTATGCTGACAGAATATCTGCCCCTCAAAATCTGCAAACTATTATGAGTATATTCCATATGGAAGCCAAAGCTTCTGTTACTGCCCTTCCCTCCTGGTCCTCTGCCTCTGCCCCAGTTATCCCTCCCTCCACATGGCCTACCATCTCTCCTGATTTTCCAGATGATAGAGCTCTCAGGCTTGTGTCAAAATGGGACGGCAGAGCTTCAGAAGTTCAGAAGACTGGGCAGACCATACCCAGAAAAGTTTATGTGGGTGTAAGTGGTGCTGTCTTGTTTATGCTCACTTTGGTTTTGTCTTTCATATTTAAATCATACCATGAAGAAAAAGAACCCCAAAAGGCCATGACTGAGATGGAGAGGCCATTTCTTTAACTGCTTAGAGAACCTAAGATTGGGAGAATGAAGAAACGCCATTTTACCATATAGGTAAAGGTTCCCTTGCTCGAAAGCCAGTCGAATCTGACTCTAGGGTTGCGGTGCTCATCTCTGTTTCAAAGCCAAAGAGCCAGCGCTGTCCGAAGACGTTTCCGTGGTCATGTGGCCGGCGTGACTAAACACCAAGGCGCACGGAACGCTGTTACCTTCCCACCGAAGTGGTACCTATTTATCTACTTGCAATTTCTTGCTTTCGAACGGCTAGGTTGGCAGGAGCTGGAGCTAGAGATGGGAGCTCACTCCATCATGCGGCACCCGGGTCTCGAACTGCTGAACTACCGACCTTCCACAGCCTGCAGTTCAGCGTCTTAACCACTTGAGCCACCGCAGCTCCTATTTTACCATATACTGTCCCATTAATTGAACACTTATTAAAAGTCATGATGTTTTGAGTGAGGGTCCTTGTTTTGTCTGAAAAAATGTACTTAATTTGTCCCAGCTCTTCACTGAGAGTTGTAGTCTGGACCTCAGCAGGAGTATTTTCTTTGGAAAAATACAGGTTACAATCCCAGTTGTAATACGTTTTACAATCCCAGTAACACGGGCAGGAAACACTTTTCAAATTGGTTTAATTTTTTGTAAAAATCAAGGAAGGTCACTGAAGCAGTTAGTTCCCAGATGGGGTGGGGGGGACAGAATGCGATAGTATCATAGAGGCTTAATCTTCAGCTTGCCCTGACCTGGATAGCCCAGGCTAGGCCAGATCTTGGAAGCTAAGCAGGGTCAGCCCTACTCAGTTATTGGATGGGAAGAAGAAGAAGAAGAAGAGATTGGATTTATACCCCGCCCTTCACTACCCAAAGGTGTCTCAGAGCAGCTTACAAACTCCTTTCCCTCCCCCTCCCCACAACAGACACCCTGTGAGGTAGGTGGGGCTGAGAGAGCTCTGACAGAAACTGCTCTTTTTCAAGAACAGCTCTTATCAGAACTATGGCTTGCCAAAGGTCATCCAGCCAGGTGCAAATGGAGGAGTGGGGAATCAAACCCAGTTCTCCCAGATTAGAGTCCATGCACTTAACCACTACACCAAAGAAGAAGAAGAAAAGAGATTGGATTTATACCCCCCCCCCGCCCTTCACTACCCAAAGGTGTCTCAGAGTGGCTTAGAAACTCCTCCCCCTTCCCCTCCCCACAACAGACACCCTGTGAGGTAGATGGGGCTGAGAGAGCTCTTCACAGAGACTGTTCTTTTTCAAGAACAGCTGTGCCAGAATTATGGCTTGCCCAAGGTCATCCAGCCAGGTGCAAGTGGAGGAGTGGGGAATCAAACCCGGTTCTCCCAGATTGCAGTCCTCGTGCTTAACCACTACACCAAACTGGCTCTCAAACTGGAATACCAGGGTGGTGACACAGAGGCAGACAAACTATCTCTGAATGTCTCTTGCCTTGAAAACCCCACTCAGGGTCACCGTAAGTCAGCTGCAACTTCATGGGGGGGGGGAAGTCTTCATCTTTGAGACTCAGAACCTCTTGTAGAAATTGGGAGCTGGGAACCCCTTTTAACATTACCACTGTACACCCGTCGCCTCTCTTCCCTATCCCCCCTCCCTTTCTTCCTCCCCCACTCCCACTAACTCTGCTATTCTGTTCTCTCTGTGCATCTTTTTCTCATTAAAATGACTTTGATGACATGGTGGTGTGCATGCTGATATGACCCACTAGTGGTCAGACTCAACCCCGTTTTGGAAGCCATCCTACCAGTTGAAGACAAAGGCTCAAGAACAATCTCATCTGAAACTTTTCCCTTTAGAAAACCCTTTTCTACATTAGTTTTTCCAGTGGAAAACCTTTATGCATCCACAATCGAATCCAAACAAAGGGCAATAACCAGTGTTTTAGGGCCTATACTTCCCCTAGCACCAGATATATCTTAGATATCCCGATAATAAAACACACAGAGTTTAAAGTGTTGTAAATATTTACATCAGCCTCGTAGGGTAAGTCAGCATTTTTACTCTGCAGGGAAATGGCAGCTGAGAAAACATGGCTTGCTTCATGGCAACCACTGAGAACTGGACCTCTGCAGTGTCCAATCCTGGGCATACCACGAAGAGGTCACTGTCAGAGGATAGATCAGAATGAGGCACGGACAAAAAGAGGAACAGGGTATTTTTGGTGCTGAAATTCTGCCTGTGTTTCAAACTTGAAAACTTAAAAAAAAAAAGTCTTCATAACTGAAGATGAGCCAGCAGGAAATTTCAAAAGAGGCCGTGCTCACCACAACACCATTGACAATTTGTGGCGAGGCTTACAACTGCCAAATGCAATTGCAGGAAGCAATATTATCCACTGCTTGGCATTTTCAGAATTTGAGGGGGGGAAAACAGAGGAAGGTTTAATGGACTTCATTCTACCCCAGAAAACTCTCTGTTTTAAAAGAGAAATTTAAAATGTAAAATGGTGGCAGGTATATCTCACAGTCATAACTAGCAGTGTGCCATTGCTCCCAACAATGGGTCAGTTATACTGGAGCTAATAAGATCACAATCCATTTAAAAACTTTGGCTGATATGCTGAAACTTTGAGAAAAACCTTTTTTTTTACAAAACATCAAAATGCTTACAAATCTTGCTGATAAACACTTGTCTCTATAAAATCCAGCATGTATTCTAGTAGCTAAAAGAATTGGAAGTCCATTGAAAAAGAAACCTAAATACTATGAACTGGCACCAACCAAGGCAACCATAGCTGGATGTGTATGTGGCAATGCTATGGGTATGGCAGAAGTATCCCTATTTGGCTGACCTCTTCAGGAGGAAAGTAGGATTACACCCTTCAGGACTGACATGCAATGTAAAGCACAATCTGGCATCTTACCTCACATATAACGAAAACTGGCACAACTGAGTTGAGTATGATGATGTATGACCAAAATGATAGAAACCCTGAAAATATCGAACTGTTCACCACGTTGTTCCACTGCAGGTAAATTTTGAAATGGATTCCAACCTTATGCTCCCAAATTGAATTTCCTATGGCTAGAACAATTCCAATGAATATCAAAAGTCCAAAAATCTGAAATGAGAATAGCAGAAGTGATAAATTTTCTTTTTTCTCAAAATGACAATTTTTGCCTCAGATTTATCTGTGCAAGATAAAGATCCACAGTCATATCTATGATCTGTGTGACCATAAATTAGGTGAATGTTTAAGCCAGGGACCCCCAACATGGTGCCCGTAGGCACGTTAGCACCCGCTAAAACTTTTCCTGGGGCTTACCAATTGTTTTTAGAAACTAGATGGGGCCAAATGGGGCTTTTGCCCAGGAGGGCTTCTGATCGGCCTTCGGAGATCTAACTGGCTGAGCAGTTTTGTAAAGATGTTACTTTGGGAGCAGCTGCCACCAGAGCACAGGAACCTTGACTGAGTGACTGAAGGTAGGTCACGTATTTGCAAGAAAAGATTTCAAAACAGTTATGTTCATTTTAAAAGGCATCCCGTTAAACAAAGCATCCATCTGAAATGTCCAAGAGTTACTATTAGAGTTAGGCATAACTTTACTCCCTGACATTTTGTGGTTGCCTCCGCCTTCTGTCTCAGCCATTTTGTGGCTGCACCCACCACCTTGTATCAGAATTACAAGGCGCCCACAGACTCAAAACGGTTGGGGACACCTGGTCTAAGCCAACAGATAAAGAAAACAGAATTTTATAATGGCATAAAGGTGGCAGCTCAAGTAAAGCAAGGAGAGGAGTTGCCCATCCAGGCTCTACCCTTGATTTGCCAGCTTCTACCCTCGCTCTGCTGGATTCATGGAGCCAGTGTTTCCCTTCTCTTAAAAACCAAAAATGGTTGTAAATCCAAGGAAGGTTCTCGTTTTGCTGCCAGCTGGCTTGTAGATACTCTGAACCATCCATTAGGGTTCTGGGAGTTTTATAATTTATTCCCCAACATATCAGAGATCCCAACACAAAAATCTTGATGCTAGAGCCTCAGACATAGAAGGTAAAGGTAAAGGTTCCCTTGCTCGAAAGCCAGTCGAATCCAACTCTAGGTTGCGGTGCTCATCTCCGTTTCAAAGCCAAAGAGCCAGCGCTGTCCGAAGACGTGTCCGTGGTCATGTGGCCGGCATGACTAAACACCAAGGCGCACGGAACGCTGTTACCTTCCCACGGAAGTGGTACCTATTTATCTACTTGCAATTTCTTGCTTTCGAACTGCTAGGTTGGCAGGAGCTAGAACTAGAGACGGGAGCTCACTCCATCATGCGGCACCCGGGTCTCGAACTGCTGAACTACCAACCTTCCACAGCCTGCAGGTAGCTTTATCACCACATTATCACCACATTAGAAAAATTGGAAGCCCAAGACTGACAAACACACATAAAGCATCTATACCAAAAATCAAGAAATAGAGTGCAATTTAAAGAGGGAAGAATTACACAAGCCTCCTCCTCCTCCTCTTGCCCTCAGTGTGCCAAATCATGTCTGATCAATCTTCAGCACTTCGGCATACACATTGATTCCATCTAGCCACTTGGTTGTGTTATAACTCTAACACATTTTAACTAGGGAACCTGAAACCATAGGAAGCGTTATACTTTTTAAATAAAGAATCCTATTCTGAAATTTTTGAAATATTTGAATCAGGGAACTAAATACCTTGGATGCAGACAATTTAGACTTCTTTGAGTTGTTTATTTCTCCTCTCATAGACTTCAGCATGTTTTTGCTGTTACATTCTTGAACATAATTTCTGTATTTAAAAGGGCTAGATAGTTATCCTGGAACAGTAGGTCTTATGCAAGACAGTAAGCCCAAAAATGTGCCTTAAGGAGTTACTATCCCCCTGTTCTTTCCCAACTAATTTCCACAGGAAGAATAAAAAACCAAAGTTCTAACTCAGTCCAGGTAATCTACAAAGGTTACACACTATTCATTGAATGCAGCAAAAACTTAATTTCCTTTGGCATCATCCTCTTATGGGTTGCAGACAGAGGGTGTATGTACACCACTCAGATCAGTTTTATGTCAGTTTCATAGCCCATGCCCAACAATTTCTCTTTCAACCTGATCTACCTCACAGTAATGTTGTGAGGGTAAAATGAAGGAAGGGAGAATGATGTATACTGGCCGGAGATCCTGGGAGGGAAGATGGGACAACATTTTTTTTTTACTTCTAGTTTGCACAAGAGTATTGAGAATTGTCCATTAGAAAACCCGAACACATCACAGACTAGACAGTTCAGAGGGTTCCCTGGGGAGAGGAAATGACCCAACAAAATTTAAAATGTGGATACTGCTCTCTAGAGGTAATCAAGTTCTGTGCAAAGGCCTATGACTCTTAAAATGCAGTGGGGAGCACACACAGTGTTCAAAGGCCAAACAGAACCAAAATCCCATAGCTCAGTATTCAGAAGAGATGCATTCCCACCCTTTCTGCCCTGGCCCCTTGAATGGGGTTGGCACTAAACATCTCCTGTGCTTGCCAGGATAGACTCGGAGGCATTCCTAAGACAAACTGTCTCCTTAAATTCCCTCAGGGGTGATGTAACGCTCTATGCCACCTACTAGAGGCAGTGAACTAGTGGCAAATTCTAGTCTACAGCACAGATTTCAGAATTTGGCCTAACATCAGTGCAATGCTCTATTAAACAAACATGTGAGGAACTGGCAACATTTCTCTCCTAGTGTTTTATTAACTAACAAAAACCACAATGAGTACTTACTGCAAGTATTCTTACACATGTTTGTTTCAAGATGCATTTTTCTACATCATTTTATTGAATACTACTAACTGTATAGGGAGAGCTGTTTGGAAAGCCTACAAATAAACTTGAAGGATGCAAGTGGAAATGATTCTGAGAACAGATTTTGCTTCTCTCTCATGAAGGGTTCTGCCTTCACACAAAGCTCCACTTCTGAATTTGTCATGAAACTTGACAAAGCTCCATGATTTCTACAATAATCAAAAAGAGAACATTTGGTTTTAGCTTGACAAAGTAGCCTTGCTAAAAGCCAACTCATTAGTAAGTTGCAGGCTCAGCGCTGTAGGCAGCATTCCTCATGAGGTGGGGCTGCACAGTTCTAGGCAAGGCTTCAAAGAGATGGACGGGGGTGGGTGGGTGGGAATCAGTGATCTATTCGTTGTCACCACAAACCTCTACAGTTTCACTGTCAGCCCAAATGCAACATTTCAGAATTTCATGAATTGTGAGTGTCAAGAAACGTACAGGTTCAAAAACAAGTTATTTTCAAGCTTCCCCCCTATTTACAATGAACGCCTTTTAGAATAAACAAGATCACAGGGAGAGGCCCTCCTGGCTGTCCCAGCAACCAAAGAGCGGGCCTTTTCTGTGGCAGCCCCATGATTATGGAACACCCTCCCCAGAGAAGTGTCCCCGCCCCCCACTTTTGATCTTTAGGAGGCAGTTGAAGACAGACTGCATTTGGCCAATTTAGTTTCTTATTTATTGGCAGTCCTAATTTGTGACTTTAAATTGTGGTCTTTTGTTTATTTTTAAAATAATTTTTGTTTAATGTATACTGTAAGCTGCCTTGTTCCACAAGGTAGAAAGGAGGCTAATACATGTTTTGAATAAAATAAATAAAAATAGTTCCTTTAAGTTACCTCCTCCCCACTTCCCCTCCTTGGTCAGTCCCAAGAGCAAAAGAGGGATTTGTAGGATCATTTAAGAATGACCAAGGTGACAGTCACCAGGGGAATCCTGAGTGAGTCTAAGCGAGCAGGTCAGATAGGAAACGTTTGTAGCAGATTGGGGTGGTGTGGCACTGAATGACACCCATCTTGTTTATGAAAAACCTGTTCCAAAAATATAACCCAATCACAGACCATCCAGCATCTCTCCATGCAGTTCACTGCAAACTAGTTAAGATCCCAACCCAAAATCTTCTGGATTTTTATGGTTCTACTGCAGCGACTTACCCACAAGACTAAAGTGTTCAATTAGTCGATCTATGCATGTTCGTTTTACCACTGTTCTGCATCAATTTAGTGTCGAGGCCTATAAAAATAGCAACAATATGTCTTTTTAAACCTTCAACATAATAAGTAACTAAAGTACATTCTTCTATTATCACCATCTTATACATAGCAAGAATGCCACTGCTTTCCACAATCAGGTTAAATTGGGGTTTTTTCCTATCCATCAAAGTCTGAGTCAGATGTTTTTATAATCTTTCAGACTGTAAAGCACTATAAAATTCAGTTTTATTATGACTTTTGGACATTTTAAAATATATTTTATGCAAGCCCTGGGCAATTATTTTTATTGGGGAAGTGAGATAGACAATATTTTTGTGTACCTGCATTCTGTGTAACCATTCCAAAGTACCAATCAATATTTCTCAGCGCACAGCCTCTCAACAGCACCTCATCATTAGTAAGACAATGGTTGTCTTCATTCCAGGAAAGAACGCCTGAAAATTTATTCAGCTTATTGTTAGGCACGTCACAGACAACTTCCCCTATAATGTGAAAAATAAGGTAGAATGCTTATCACTTTTTAAGGACTCTTCCGCACCATTTCAAATGTTCAGCAAAAAAATTTGTTTTTTTAAAGTCAGGTTTTCAAGGATACATGCATCAGCACGCATATCAAAGAGCATGCACAGGTTAGTGAAATAACTAGCAATTCATGTGACACAATGCCATAAAATCACTATCCTCTTCCCCTTAAAATTAAGGGAAGTTTCACAAATGTGCATATCATCCTTGCATAGACGCTTTTCACTTTATCAAGAGACAGTGTGGCTATAGCAGTTAAAATGTCAGACTAGAAACTGGGAGCTCCCATTGAAATCCCATCATTGCCATGGAGTTTTCTTTTCTTTTTATAATATGTTTATTGGGTTTTCAGACACAAAGGACAGACAAAAAAGAGACATCTTCATCTTTTCCTCACTAAAATATTTCTATATAACCTAACTAATTCAAATTAATTATTTTCTTCTCTTGATGCTATAAATCATCATGTACTTCCAACCAAAAAATAAACAACATTCAATTAATCTGCATTAAATAATTTTTCACATACAATTTTCATTACACACTTTAGAATTACATTCTAATATTTCTATTCCCTCAATCTACTAAATAATAAAAAGAACCTATTTAACAAACACCTTTAATCAATAAATTAATCCAAAACTCTTCAAAACATTTTATTTCTAAACAATACCTATTCTCTTTCAATAGTCGCCTATTATCTTCATATCCTCACATAATTTCAACACCTAATTTCTACTCCCATTTTTATGAGCTTATTACTTATTTACGTTACTACTTTCTAGCTTCTACATTCTAATAATATACCCTTCGCCAATTCGCGTGTTTAACCTTTAATACTTTATCTGATTATCTTCTCTGAAAACCATGCTAGCTAACTTCACCAACACAATAATAGTTTTCTTACTTATATCTTTTTAATCACAACTCATACTTTACCTATCTCATTTTTATTTCCAAAAACCTTCTTAACTATTAAGTCCTTATTTCTTGTTTTATAGTCTTTACATATATACAAATATGGTTATTACTATCAACTTCAATAGTTAGTTACTTTCAGTATTTAGAATCTTCCACAATACAAAACAGAACTAACAAGCAAACAAGAATGTCTAAGGTGGACGTTAAAGAAATAGTGGGAGGGGGGGGGGAAGAAACTTTCCGAACTACTGTTATCATTCATCTTCCCTTCCTCCCATTCTAAGTTTTCTTCTTTTAATTATGACTAATACCAAATGCATTTAAAACACTAATCATGCTGTCTTAGTCTTTTCTTAATCTTTTCTTATATCGTGAATAAAGCTTTGTGGGTCTTAAAGGTGCCACTGGACTCAAACTTTGTTCTGCTGCTTCAGACCCATGGCTACCCCACCTGAATCAGTTAATTAATTTCCCCCAGAATTGCCAATAAGCAAACTTCTACCAGTTAACACAATAGTATACAAAATACAAAGTAAAATTTCATTATGAGTAAGTGTAATAAAATCAAATGTGAGTCCAGCGAGCAACAAAACTTATTCTGGCATAAGCTTTCCTGAGTCAAAGGTCACTTCAGACTCACGACAGCTCATGTTGGAATAAACTGTTAGCCTTTAAGGTAGTGCTGGACTCTTGTTTTAATTTGGTGCTACAGACTAACACAGCTATCCAGGGCTCTTTTTGTAGAAAAAGCCCAGCAGGAACTCATTAGCATAATAGGCCACACCCAACAGCAGGAACTCATTAGCTTATTGGGCCACACCCCTGACAGCACAGCTCATTAGCACATTAGGCCACACCCCCATGTTACCAGAAGTGTGGTTATCCAGCCACACCCACCTTTTGCTTGTTATTCTGTTTACCTTGTTTGTTGTCAAAACCCAGGGCCTTTTTTGTAGCAGGAATTCCTTTGCATGTTAGGCCACACACCCCTATTGTAGCCAATCCTAATGAGTTTCTGCTGTTGGGTGTGGCCTTTTATGCTAATGAGTTCCTGCTGGGCGTGGCCAACTTGGGAGCCAGCCGGAACTCTGTTTCTGTGCGTTCCTGCCCAAAAATAGCCCTGCAGCTATCTATATGGAATTATCACAATGGAAGAAAGCAAATTGTCATCAGTGTTGCTACCACAAAGACAGTAAAGCTCAACTCTCTACCCCTACCTCCATCCAGCTATCCCATGTACCACCAGTCTTGCAAGGGCACTTTCACATACACTAAATAACACACTTTCAATTCATTTTCTGTGCACTTTGCAATGGGATTTTGCTGTGTGAAATGGCAAAACCCACTTGCAAACAGTCGCTGAAGTGCACTGAAACTGAATTATTTATCATGTGTGACATACACCCTTGCTCTTCTTTGTAAGGAAGAGAGGTACTTTTCTACATATACCCCAGAAGCAGGGTCATTTCCTGCAGGAGCACACAGGAGCGGAGCTCCGGCAGTAAAGAGCCCAGGGGGCGGGCACACGCAACAAGCCCCACCCCCTGCTCCCAGCAGCCCTCACTCAGAGCAAGAAGCAGCCAGGTAAGTTGCAGAGCTCCCCCCGGTCCAAAACAGTCCACTGGCACCTTTAAGACCAAGTTTTATTCAGGTACAAGCTCTCCCTCCTCTGCACGTTCCCCCCCTCCCATAACTAGCAATCCAAAACAGTCCAGTGGAGCCTGAGCGGTGGGTGTTGCCTTCTGACACACTTCCGGTGATGTCAGGAGGCATGGCATATGCAAATAATTTATGCTAATGAGTTATGCTAATGAACTCCTGCACCTCTTTTTCTACGAAATGACCCCTGCCCAGAAGTCTTGAACCAGGGTCTGTAACAAGAGATCTGAGGCTTATAAATCAATGGAGGACAGGCTATTGCAGTAGAAGCCTATACAACAGATGGAACAAAGCCTTTGGGAATTTGTAATCATGGCTGGGAGAGGGAAGAGGAGTCAAGCAGCAATCTTTGGTATACGAGAAGACAAGGTTACAAGGATGCCCCTGTTTCCACCTGTGAAATGCTAGAGCAGGGGTGGCCAAACTTGCTTAATGTAAGAGCCACATAGAATAAACATCAGATGTTTGAGAGCCGCAAGACATAAACAAATATTACTCACACGTTCTTATTGGAAAATATGCAAATTTGGTTTTTTATTAACATTAAATTGATAACTTAAGATGGGAACGGAGGGGAGAAAGAGACAGAGAAAGAAATGTGGAAAGAAAGTGGAAAGAGGGAGGGAGAGGGTGGTGGAAAGAATGCCACTTTAACTTTAAATGCATCTTCTAAGCTCCCACCCTGCCCCCACACCGGCTAGCTTGGCTTGGAGATGGGATTTAAAAAGACAAATGCCTTCTCCAAGTTGAAGTTGCTTTCTTTCTCTGCTCCCCCCATCAACCCTACCCAGGGAGGGGAACACTGGCTGGGGAAGGGAAGACTGATCAAGGAGGCATGCCTCCCCATCGCTTCTCCAGCCACCCTGCCGGGAGGAGCCACACAATATGTGTCAAAGAGCCGCATGTGGCTCCCAAGCCGCAGTTTGGCCACCCCTGTGCTAGAGAGTACATAACTAAAGTGGGCACAGTCCCTGGCTCCATTTTCTAAACCACTCATCTTTTAGATACCTGCTGTTCAGTTGCATGGTGTGCTGTCAGGATGAGCACGTGATACAGGATGTTTCCTGCTAGGGCTCTTGTTACTCCAACGCTGTGCCCACCATATGGCTCAACAGTCATGCAAAATATGTAAACTTGTCAGAAGTAGCAAAAACCAGACTACCACAACAGTCAAAAATCTGAAGTTGGAACAAAAACACAACCACCAAGTATTAAAGTATGAAAAAAATATCCTGTAATTTTGTCATCAGCTACACTTGGAATTATAGCTGTTGCCTGGCTGATTTATTCTATTGGAGGCCCCCAAGGAAAACATTTTAATGTCTACAAAAATGCCAAATAAAATTTAAATTGCTACAAACTAAATCTAAAAAGATATAGACATTAGGTTTACAGGACTTTTGTAATGCTTGCGATTCTCATGGCAAAATATCTCCACTTCAATCCATAGTCTGGTATGAAAAAATATACAGATGGGTGCTAGTGGATCCATTTGACTTAGGCGGCGGCAGCAGCACACTTGGAAATAAGTGAGGAGACCTTGCCCAAAACAGATTAACAGAAAAGTAAATTAATGAATGTGTCAACTGGAATGTAAGATTGAATGTAAGATTCCTATATAGGATTTGTTCCTGAGAAAAGTGTTGAAAGAGAGACACAGATTGATTGAATTTGGAGCAGACTGCTTTTGAGAATACAGGACTGTTAGAGTGATATAGACTGAGAGAGTCCGGAGCAGACTGCTATGTGAAATTTTATCAACCTTTGTATTTTTCCTATGAAGGAATAAGTGGTTGTTTTTTTATTACCAGAAACTAAATGATGTTATGGCTTGAATCTAGTCTCTTTTGTTATTGTATTGTTCTGTGGCATCTAGCACACACCTGTATATTTTTTCATACCAAAATATCTCCACTTATCAGTCAGGTCAGCAATTCAGGGGGGGTGGGGGAGCTAAAGACCTAATTTAAATCACAGGACATCTCATGGAAAACTGTGAAACACATCATACTATATAAAACTTTTAGCATTCCATTGCCATCTCTAGGGGAACTGCAGCCTGCTGATGATAGTGGCAAAATTCCCATTGACTATCGACTTGGTAAGTTGCAAAAATTGTATTCTAATGGGCCTCAAATCATTTGCGAGAATACTGAAATGTAAGAAAGTTTGCTAATGGAATCCATCTTTTGTTGTTCAGTTGCACAGTCGAGTCCGACTCTTCGCGACCCCATGGACCAGATCACGCCAGGCCTTCCTGTCTTCTGCCGTCCTCTGAGGTTTGCTCAATTTCATGTTCGTTGCATCTATGACAGCTTCAGTTTCATTATCTGGCCCTCCAGGGAACAGTCAGGGTTGATTTCTTTTAGGACTGATTTGATCTTCTTGCAGTCCAAGGGACCATAGTTCAAAAGAATCTACTACTTCCTTATAGTCCAACTCTCACAGCCATTCATGACTACTGGGATTACCATTGCTTTGACCATGCGGACTTTTGTTGGCAGGGTGATGTCTCTACTTTTTATCATGCTGTTTAGGTTCGCCATCGCTTTCCTCCCAAGGAGCAGGCGTCTTTTAATTCCATGGCTGCTGTCACAGTCTATGGTGATCTGAGATACCAGGAACGTGACGTCTGTCACTACTTCCACGACTTTCCCTTCTATTTGCCAAGGAGTGATGGGGCCAGATGCCATGATCTTAGTTTTTTTGATGTTGAGCTTCAAGCCCACTTTTGCCCTCTCCTCTTTGACCCTGAGCAAGAGGCTCTTTAGGTCCTCTTCACTTTCTGCCATTAGAGTGGTATCGTCTGCATATCTGAGGTTGTTGATCTTTTCCCCAGCAATCTTAATTCCCGCTTGTAATTCATCCAGGCCAGCATTTCGAATGATGTACTCTGCATATATATTAAGTAAGCAAGGTGACAATATACATCCTTGTCGTACTCCTCTTCCTATGCTAAACCAATTAGTTGTTCCATATCCGGTTCTAACTGTCACTTCTTGACCCTTATACAGGTTTCTCAAGAGACGTGAGGTGGTCTGGTACTCCTATCTCTTTAAGGACCTGCCACAGTTTGTTGTGATCCACACAGTCAAAGTTTTTAGCATAGTCAACAAAGCAGAAGTAGATGTTTTTCTTGTACTCTCTTGCTTTCTCCATAATCCAGCGAATGTTGGCAATTTCTATGTATCTGTATCTGTAAATGAAGTCCCCAAAATTATTTTCAGTCCATCAGGAAGGAACATCATATTTTAGTACTAACTTAGTTTGTTATGACTGTTGATGTATGTTGTAAAAATTTGTATTGTATTGATGACTAACTGTTTTTGTATACTGTTTTGCAGTTATTATATTTCTTGATATGTTAAAAACAAACAAACAGAAATAATAAACATTTATAGCGGGGGGGGGGGAATTCCAGAAAAGACTCCCAGATTCCATCATGCCAGGTAGCTGGTTGGTTTCTCAAAGCACTGACACAAATGAACAACTTAAAATTCTTAAGTCTTCTCCATCAGATGCTTGAGGTATTTAAACTGTTTGCAAATGTGTACACACACAAGCATTAAAATTTTTATGAAAAAGTAGGATCAAAACCAAAGACATGCAAGAGGTACAGCACATGATATTTAATTCACTCTTTAATGCAAGTGATACCTTGTGTGTGTAAAGTGCCATTGAGTCTCAGCCAATTTATGGTGACCCCACAGGGTCTTCAAGGTAAATGGTTAAGCAGAGGTGGTTTGCCATTGCCTTCCTCTGCAAGATCTTCCTTGGTGGTCTCCCATCCAAGTATAGACCCTGCTTAGCTTCCAGGATCTGATGAGATTGGGCTATACTCTACCATTCTACACCCCCAAGTTACATTTTAGCAGGGACCAATCCAGATTATCTATTCAACTGGCAAACTGAATCACTTCTGTCAGAAGAAAAAGCCACCCTGAGCCTGCCTCGGTGGAGAGGGCGGGGTATAAATTGAATAAATACATAAATACATAAAATTAAAGAACTCGAGGTTTGAGAAATTGAAACCATTGTGGCATAGAGGCCAGAATCTGGAAGACGCATGTTCAAATCCCTAGTCCACCATGAAGGTCACTTGGTGAGAGTAGATGATACTCTCCCAGGCTGTGGTCACAGGAGCAGTTTGCCGCAGCAGTATATCAGCTCTAAATAAACTGCTTGAGTTTGGGACGTTTTGCATCAATCACACAGCGGCCACTAAGCCAGCATCATAGTACTGCAGGGCCGTGATACATTGGCAATGTGCTGCAACCATGGACGTGGACCGCCACCAGGGGTCCGCGACACAGGTAAAAGCTTGGATCCTAGAACAATGGAAACCTTGGATCCTGGATCCCCCAACCCCAACGAATAGCCACTTTGGTGGGACATTCAAACCCTCCAATGGGAATGGGGGGTTGCTGGGTGGATATGTATATAGTTGGCCTGCCGGCCGTTAGAGTTAGTCTTTGTCTGTGTTAAGTACAATAAACGTGTGCTATAGCATGTCATCGTCTGAGTCCTCCATGCGGCAAACCCAGTACTTTTCAGGACCCTCAGGCATTTCCATCGTGCACCTGGGCAATCAGACGCCCGGAAACCCACCATGGAAGCACCTCACCGAGGTGGCCACTGGAATTTGTCAGTGGCTATTTAATCCTCATGGGAGTCATTTTAGTGTGAGATAGGGATGACTGGGGCACAGGAGCCAGAGGTGCGTGTTTAATCGCACCCATTTGATCCGGAGGGGAGGGGTGGCTCTGTCTGGCCAAACTGCTCATGTGATCACACCCCCAGTCTCACCTGCCTCTTAGAGAGGAGTTGTGAAGATAAAAGAGGGAGGGAGAGCCATGTATGCTGATCTCAGAAAGAAAAGTGGTATAAAGATATGGTAGGCAGAAAGAACAAGCATGTCTGAGCCCACAGAATTGGTTTCAGCTAGCACAGTAAGAGGCCACCTTGGCGGGTTCAGAGCAAAATACCTTGCACTTTTTAAATTTGAAGACTGCCTCCAGGTGAATTAATCTGAGCAGGGCAGCAGTAACATGGTATTTAAAGAAAACACTGTGTTCAAACGTGGGAAGAATGTGGGGTACTAAAGAGATGGAGCCTCTGAAGGTCCCTAAAGAACCACAGCAGAATCATAGCTATATTACTAAATATTGCAGGACTAGAAGCAATTGGTGTTTTTTTGTTTTGTTTTTTAATAGCATGCAATCAAGCCAGACTGAGAGGGCAAGCCATGATACGGTTGTGCAATGCTGCATTCCAAAGAAAAGTGAGAGGGTGGATATAAATTTCACAAGAGGGGTCCAAGAGAAGACCAGTCACTTGAAGAATCTAACATAACTTGAAGCCAGTGAGTCAGAGCACCAGTTATGGGCAGTTTACCGACTCCATGAGAAGAGAGCATATTGCAATTGGCATTAGAAAGAACCAAGGCCGCAAGACAGACTTTTAGAAAACACGGATCTCAATTTAGACAAAGTGGTTACAATGTGCCAGGCAGCTAAGATTATCAGCAGCAGGCTAAAAATTAGAGAAAGAAATCCAGATCCAATTACTGTAAAAACAGACACCAGAATGCAGAAGGGACTGCATACAGAAAGCAAGCCAGAAAGTCTGCCACGAAGACAATGGGAAAAAATGAGCCAGGAAACAGAGCAAGGAGATGCAGAAGGTATGGCTACATAAACACAGAGAGACTATCACAATAACTTGAACTGGTTTAAAGAGGAACAATGCTGTTTCTATAGTCTGCAATCAGAAGCAGCAAGTCTAAGAGAGAAAACTCGTTCAGATGCAGGGACAACCTATGGCTCAGAGTTGCATGAGAGATCCTTGGGGGCTCATATGTTCTCTTATTTGCAGCCAGTACATGTGAACAGCAACCTATGGTTTATCACAAACCAGGAAGCAGAGAGAGGGAGGGAACAGGAGGAGAGGGTGGTGACCCCAAGGTTTGACTACTACCTCTGAACTGACTACACATAACCCCAAAAGAGACAGCATTGCGGAAGAATTCCATACAAGTGCTGAGTCTGAGAAGCTATCTGTGCATGACACAAAACACTTGCTGTCTTCTGTAAGGATGACTATGGCTGAGGCCAGACACGCCATTTGGCATGGTTGGGAAGTGCTCCTATTTCATCCGTTGGTTTTTGGAACAGAGTTGCTCAATCAGACATTTCGTTTCGCGGCAGGATCAGCCCGTCACTGCGCAATCAGATGGCACAGATGGGAGAAGGTTTTAATTTTTGCCTTTTGTGCATACGCATAAACGAGGGTGCAGTTTTTTCCACATGCGCTTTCCAACTTCCGAAATTCAATTCTCTTCTTTGACCACTCACCTATCCTTCAAAGGAGCACTGTGATCCCCTTGGTTCACAGTGAACTTTGGTTGTCTGAAAAAGATCACTCCCTTTCCTGCTCGCTTTTAAAGCTGGCCTAGAGATGGGGATGATTATGCAGTTATGCGCATATCGCTAAGTGAGGGAAAAAATGGTGCCCAGTCAGGATGGAATGAGCAAACCATCCTGACAGCCTGACAGCATGCTTGAGTCATCAGACTAGGGAAACTCCATCCATGGCCAATCGGCGAGCGTTAGGACCAGAGTTTCCCAGGTGTCTTTTTACTCCATTTCAGGGGTGGACCAGGACAGGGTGCCAACGACTGCTGAACCTCTCACAGATGGTGCAGTCCAAATGTGCACTTGAGTTCCGTCAGACATCAGTTTCGAAGTCGGATCTAAAGGCATGTCTGATCGCAGCCTAAGAACAACATACTGGTCTATTACAAGAAGAGTCCTCTCTGTGCAATATATTATTTATTAAGTCTTTCAGTGTTGCCAACTCCAGATGGGGAAATTCTTGGAGCTTTGTGTATGGGGGCTGGGGAGGGCGGGGTTCAAGAAGGGGAAGAACCTCATCAGGGTATATAATGCCACAGAGTCTACCCTCCAAAGCAGCCATTTTCTCCAGGACAGGGTGCCGACGACCAGTGTTCCCTCTAAGCTGAGTTAGTCTGAGCTAGCTCACAGTTTTTTAGCCTTTGGCTCACACATTTTTGTCTTAGCTCAGGAAGGAGGGCTCCAGAGCAAACTAATTTATGCAGTAGCTGAATTACTCACTCACAACTTTAATGCCACTAGCTCACAAAGTAGAAATTTTGCTCACAAGACTCCACAGCTTAGAGGGAACATTGCACAACCCAATCCACAAGCACCTATTTGTTTTTTCTTCATTCTTGCACTTTAGATTTAGAACTGATCCCTGTCGTCTGGGTATAAATTATAATCCCAGGAGATCTCTAGGTCCTACCTGGAGTTGGCAACCTTACTTTTACAGAGAACCATCAGTGTGGTTAATGCTTTACTAAATAACATCAAGACCAGAGTCCATACCACAGGGAGGCAACCATCTACAAATACTGCACTGTGATTTTTAAAACCAAAGACAGGCTGGTAAGAGCAAGATGAGCAGAATATTTTGAAATCTTGGAGTGAACTGCACATTAACTTTAAAATCCTTTGACGCATACCCATCATTATATTCACTGCTGTTAGTGGAACATTGGCGCTATAAATATTCCAGTCTTTATTTTAAACAAACATTTGTTGGCTTCATATATTATTTACTTACAGTGATAATTTATGTGCTTTTTTATATAGAAAAAAAGCACATTGTGTGGAAAAAATGCCATTTGTTTCAGCCAAACCAAAATATCACTTGGCCCAACCATTTAAAGTTTCCTGGCTATTCCTTTGGCCTAAACAATGTAAATCCTCCTCAGTCTGGAAGAATTCAATTTCTGAAAAGCAAACACTAGCTTTTTTAAGTACTTCTTTAACAAAAACCTAACAAACATATCAATAGTTTCAGGAAAGATGACAGATTAACACAATCAAAAATAAAAGGTTGCAAACTGGCCTCTATGAAACATTAAAGAACTTAAAATGGACATTGTTTGACTTTGAAAGTTAACACCCTGTTCTGTTCTCCCAGACATTGTGATAACATATGGACTCCAGGAAAAGGTAAGGAAGGAAATAAGAAAAAAAAAACCCAACAAGTAGGGGGTCAGCAAGGACTTGCTGAGGACATCTTGTTCCTCTACTACTTCCTCTTTTCCTTTCCTGAAAGCCCCCATAACCATCCCTTTGTCCCATCAACCAGCCAACTTACTCTTATCTTCCCCTCTGTCTTCAGCTTTCCTTCCTTCCCTTACTCTGGCACCTTCTCCCTGGGGAGAATCTAGCTGGGTTGCATGGTGCCAGTCACTGGTCTGTGCCAGATGCAGTTGAGTTGAACCCACAACAACTTGTGGTAGGTACCTCACTTTTCCTTATATCCCCCCATACACTATTTCCTCCTAACAGCCCCCACATCGCTCACTCACAACTTTAATGCCAGTAGCTCACAAAGTAGAATTTTTGCTCACAAGACTTCACAGCTTAGAGGGAGCATTGGTACTGACTACTTTATAGATGAAAATTTATTGTAAACTTTCCCATCAAGCTCTGCAGATTCAGTGTAACAGAGGCCATGCGATTCACTGCTCGAAAGAAGTAAGAAGTCAGCCTACCAAGGAAGGGAACATTAAAGTGTAGTCCATACTTCAGTTTTAAAACAAGAGATGCCACAAGGGAAGACTACTCTGCAAGGAACATCTTTGCAGTTCATCTTTGAACTGAAAGCTCCAGTCTCAGGGAGCTGGTTTTGCTTACTCAGTGGGAAAGCAAAGGTATATTCTTGCACATACATAATTCAGCCTGTTAAGACTTGGACTAATATTTCTGTGGGGGCATGGATTTCTCTCTTGATAGCATGGTTTTCCCAGCTTTCCCTCTCGCACCCCAGCCCCAAATGATGGATTTTTCAGGCTGTCATGGGACGGGGGAGGCAGGGAAATTGTCTTCTCCAGGTTCTTCTGCCTACAAAAATGTTAGTTTGGGCTAAACTACATATTGCAAGTCTACAATCAGTCATCAAATACGTAGCCAAGGGCTACATATTTACTGTACATTCTTCTAGATTAATTGGAAGAGCCAAACTGAACCTATTTTTAATTGGTATTTTTATAACAGAAACATGAATTATAAAAACACCATATTTTTATTCTGCTTTTTGGCTAGAAGACACAAGAATCAAAATCTAGTGCAAGTGACAAAGCGTAATACAAAATACTCCTTGGGGAAAATGTTCTTAGCAAGGGGACATCAGAAGGAGTGAGTTACCAACCACAGTTGCATCCAATAAGATGGAAGGCCCTGCATCAGTGCTTACCTTGGTTAGCTTTTAGACCAGGCTGGATGCTTGCTTCATGCCGACAATTAGCACCAAATATACTGCGCCATTGTTGACATCAGCCAGAGGAGGAAGTGTGAAAATTCAGGGGGTGTGAGGAGAAGGGACTACAGGAGCATACAGTATGCTTCCAATTTCCTGTTCAAAAGATGGCGAGTGTTACATGCGAGACAGACCAACAGTGAAACAGGACACATTTATCTGTGATAACTACAATTTCAGTTACTTACAACCACAAAGTGATGGTTTTCCAATTTAATGATGTCTCCAGCTCTTTCATCCATTTTTCATTCTGCAACCTATAGAGAAAGGGAAAAAAGTATACATTATGTATTTTAATGTTTTGCCACAGATGACAACATCAGTAATACATTTATTCGTTGAAATCAGTAGTAGACAACATCAGTAATACATTTATTTGTTGAAATCAGTAGTAGTAGTCTTTCCGGCTATGGCGGCACGAATGGCGGTCGCTCTCTCAGCCCACACATGGATTGGGGGGTGTCCGCACAAGATGTTCCATTTGAAATTCGTATGAAGCGGAAAGCTTATAAATTCTTGCAAAACCATCAAATCAATTATATATGGTTGATTCCAGAAGGACGTCTTCAAATTTGAAGAGAAAAGAGAGAAGATTGACTCCATTTTCAAAGCTCAAGACTTTTTGAAGAGACATGCCAGTTCAGAGGAAGAAGCAGAGCTCGCAAAATGGGAGGTATTGAGCGGAGAAGAAGACAGCGGCTCGGAGAGGGAGGACAAGAAACCGGAAGAAGAAGGAGCAGCTAAAGGTCCATCTTATAATTTGAGAGATGTAAAAGGAAAAAACCCCAAGACTTGAAGATTTGTTCGGAGAGCACATTAAAGGACTGTATTAACCCAAAAGGACACTACTAAAACTATTAATTTTTTTTTGTTATTTACAGGTCAAGATGAAGGACGATCAGTCAAACACAGAAGAAGCTGAAGAATTTATTGTTACTAACAAAAGACTAACTTACTAATTAAGATACCACTCACCACTTTTCTTAATCCCGCTATATACCCTCCCCCTTTCTGAAAATTTTAAAGCAATAAAATTGTCTCCTCTTTAGGAGAGTTAACTATAAAAAAGAAAAAAGAAAGAAATCAGTAGTAGTAGTCAGTTTATTCGGTATATCACCAGCCCAATTACAAACAATACAAAAGGGTACCAATAATATATATAAAACATTTAAATATAAAACTGCGTTTGATCTGCATATGTTAATTACAAAATTACTAAAACTCTAAAGTTCTACAATACTCTATCAACTGTTATTCAACTGTTGAATAAATATTATAGAGGTTATACAATTCTACTCTCTATCTCCTTAGTCTTCTGGATTCTTTCATCGTTGAAATCAAAGTCTTCCGAGTCAGACATGGTAACCCAGACTTATTAAAAATAGAACTTAAGAAATTAAATATACAGATCGCAAAGAAAAAAACAAACAAAATATTTTATTGCTCCCTTTTGTCATCTCCCATGTCTAATATCAGATTGCAAACTTCTCAGGGCAGAAATTCTTGTACTCTGTAAAGGGCGATGCACATTGATGACACTATATAAATAATAACTGTTGGTCCTGGGTTATGAGTGTCAAGTGCTTTGCCCAGTTTGTTTATTTATCTAAAACATTTTAAGCCACCATTCCACTCAATTTAGGGTCTTCAAGGAAGAGCCATAGAAATATTAAGCATTATGACTAAATCATTTGGTTCAATATGCAAGTTAGACAAAGAACGTCTCAAGAAATCAAGAGATGCAGCCTAAGATATTATGTATTCATTTAAAATATTTGCTGGCCAATCTCTGCATAAAAACACCCAGCATAATCAAAAGAGGACATCAAACAGCTAAAACATAAGAATATGATATGCATCATTCCCTTTAGTGTATATCTACTCAGGTACTTCAATAGACCTCAGATTGTGCACCAATCTTCTGAAGAGAGTAAAAGGAAAGCAAAAAAGGGAAGAAACTTTTTTTAGCTTTTTTTTTTTTTTTGCTAATCTATTTGTTTTACATAGTGGAAAACAATTTAAATATTTAGCTGTGAAAAATGCCCTATACTACCATGTAACTATGTTGTTTATCTCACACTTTTGAAGGTCTTCTTTTCTTTAATAGCAGTCCAAGTACATGCTGTTCTGGAAAGCATCCAGCTGCAGCATTTTCATCTACAGCCGGTATACCATGAGCCTGGCATACCTCGTCTCTTCTGCATTTTATTCTCACTTGGAGGAGAAACCTGCATCTGTTGCAGTAAACTCCACCTAGCTCCTAGGGTTGTTGGGGTTTTTTTACTCCCCTCATTTTTAAAAAAATCTGAAGAGTCTTGAAAGTAAGTCTTTCCAGCAATGATAGATTGCATGGTTTGTTACTGATAGGGTCACTAAAGTTTTTAAAACAAGCCTATCAATTGGGGGGGGGTAACAGGTGAACCTACTGGAGGTGCTGCAGTTCTCAGGGCATTCACATGGTGGCCTTAGGCTTACCAACCTCCAGGGGGAGCCTGGAGTTCTCCCAGAATTACAACTGTTCTCCAGACTACAGAGATCAGTTCCACTAAAATGGCAGCCTCAGAGAATAGACTCTATGGCATTCTGTCCCTACTGAGTTCCCTCCCCAAACCGCAGCCTCCCCAGAATACCATACCCCATACTTCTTGGCTTGGTTAGATCCCCCCCCATTCTGCTTCACGATAAATCCCATGGCATGATTCAGTGGAGGTCTCACCGTGCAGTGGATTCACCAGTAATTAGTGTTGGACTAGGCCCAGGGAGACTTGGGTCTGTACTGGATAGCTTCGGAAGGCAAGATTGCACTATGACCACCATCACACAGTGTGTTCATCCATTACAGTGGGAACTGGGGGGCAGGGGGAAACAGGACAGCCTGAACATAAACTATGATAGGATTTAATGGTTACATTTCTTTTGTCATGCTCCTTGAGGCCAAATCAAGTGCACAGATGACTAATCAGGAGTGAGTGAGCCCCAGAAACTATTCACAAAGATCACTGCCTTCAAAAGAAGAAAGTTATTGATGATATTAGGTGCCTACCCACCAGCACACAATCCCTCTTGGGTAACCCAGCAGTTCTCTTTTGTGTATGTTTTGCAGCTGCACAAATCACAATGTTACTTGGTGCGCAGCATACTTAAACATTCTGTTCTCTCTTCGCCCTCTCTAGCCCAAGATGATTAGATAAAGAACTCACTTGAGGTTTCTGAATGGCTAATCTAAGATAGCCTTGTGCATTGGTACCAGGGTTGGCCAGGCTATTCTCTTCTGTAGGGAGTAGTATTGCTTTGTAATGGTATTTATAAGGCCCTGCGATCTTAAAAAAAAAAAAAAAAACATAGAAAAGAGCAAGAGTCCAGGATCACCTTAAAGACTAACAAAATTTGTATAAGGGTTAAACCATGAAAAACTCCTACCTGCCACAAATTTTGTCAGTCTTTAAGGTGCTCCTGGCCTCTTGCTCTTTTCTACTGCAACAGACAGACTAACCATGGCTACCCATCTTTAAAAAACATATACAGTGATGGGAGAGTACCCTACGAACATCACAGTCACCAGTGTTCTAGCAATTGTTCTGACATGTTAGGTTAAAAAAAAAATTACTCCCTAGACTATGCTGGTACACTACATCCCACAACTGTCTTCTCGTCACATAAAAAGCAAACTGGGCCACAGTTACACTTAGAAAGCTTCCAGCAGTTGTTTTCAGGCAGTTTGAAAGCCTTCACACATCATGGAGCTGCTAATCCAGATTTGTGACTATGTTTACACTTGATAGGCTTCAGCAGTTAATTCTGGATGTCCAACAAGTACTCTAGCAATCATGAACCCAAGAATTTCTCATCTGTGCATGACACAAAATTCACACAACGAAAGAGAATGAGTCACCACAGCCATACACAAATTATTTTTAAAGGTCTGTGCTTGTTATAGCTGTAGAATGTTAACACTACATTTATGATCTTAAGTCCTATTTCAAACAAATTAAATTTCAAACAATCACTGGCTCCTTTATTGCTAAACATTCTATTTGAAACAATCTAAAAATAAAGAATTCCATTTAAAGAAAGATCATCTTCAGTGCTGTGAACAACCATCCTTTGCATCGAAGTCCTTGCCCCCACAGTCGGAATAACGAGACGGATAACAGTTTGGATCAAACAAGGGCCACTTTATTAACTATATACAGTTTATTAACAAAACCCGGCAAGGGAGCATTTTCTACGTAGCGGAACAGACAAGGCAGGTGTCAGGCTGACCAGCCTCCTTGTCTAATACGTGGGCGAGCCACCAACCCCGGTCTTGAGCCATTAATCTGGCTTGCGACCAGCAGCCCAGCCACTGGTAGCCTCCCAGGAGCGCCTACCCCTGAAACCATACAGCTTGCAGAGAGGAGCTTACCCAAGAGGTTCCCAGAGGGAATCCTCATTCACTGCCAGGGCCTTAATCGCCCGCAGGCCGTTCCTGAAGACCCCCCAGTTCCCAAAACACGGGACGGCTTAAGGTGCTCACCATTTTCCGCTTCCTTATCCCTGCCCTATTCTGCCAAAGTGACCAACCTATTTAACAGCCACGCCCCAACACGTTGTTCCACTGCTCCAGTGTAAGGTAGGCGAAAACACTACCACCCCATTGCCAATCATGGGTAATAGTGAAAAATTCCTACCTGGCCCCCTTGGGCAACCAGCCTCAGCCTACACAGCTGTAGAATGTTAACACTACATTTATGATCTTAAGTCCTATTTCAAACAAATTAAATTTCAAACAATCACTGGCTCCTTTATTGCTAAACATTCTATTTGAAACAATCTAAAAATAAAGAATTCCATTTAAAGAAAGATCATCTTCAGTGCTGTGAACAACCATCCTTTGCATCGAGGTCCTTCTCTCAAAGCATATATGAACAATAACAAACAGACTAACTGAATGTCTTCCTGGTCCACCGCTATATAGACAAACTATAGAAAGCTACCTTTAAGAGCCCGGCAGAGAGGCACAGTTATCATCAGAGCCATTGACCTGATAGGGTGAACACAAAATCATCCTTATAAAGTTTACTGCATTAGAGCAATGGTGTTGCCAGCCACGTGGTGTTTCTCAGGATTCTGCATACTCAGGCTGCGGTCACATGGAACATTAGCCACGCTAGAGAGCCGGAAGATAGGCGGATTTTCCAGGCGCAATCTCACCGCCACATCTGAGAAGCGTAGAGCTCCCGTGGCTCACCCGAGGCTTCCTGCCGAAGATGCGGGGTAAAAAACTAGTACCTCGCAGGGCTCTTTTTGTAGCAGGGACTCCTTTGCATATTAGGCAACACACCCCTAATGTAGCCAATCCTCCAAGAGTTTACAGTAGCCCCTGTAAGAAGAGCTCTGTAAGCCCTTGGAGGATTGGCTACATTAGGGGTGTGTCACCTAACATGCAAAGGAGTCCCTGCTACAAAAAGAGCCCTGCTAGTTTCCGGTAACCGCGGGGCAAGGGCAGGCGTCTGATCGCATTTCTGGTGGCATCCGGCGCCCGCCCATGTCCCCTTGCAAAAAGGTTTTTTCCCCCCAAGTCTCCATGGATGCGCACAAGCACCCAACGAAGCATGCGCATACTTTGGTGTACAAAAAACCCCACAAACCCGTTTGCCACATCGCGCTGCTTCTTTGCCACGCAGCAGGATTGTCCTATGATCGGCACCTCCCCCTACCCACGGGACCTCCACAGGACCTCCACGGGAGGTCTGATAGCGCAACCGCACGTTATTTAGCCCCGGGGCAAACTTCCGATCCAAACAGAAAGAACAAGATGGCAGTCTTCCTGTCTTGGACCCTATTTATCTGCTTCAACCAGGGCAAGAGCTTTTTCGACCCTTGCCCCCAAACTGGCAGAACATGCTCCACCTGAGATCAGGGCCCCACGGGACCTATTGCAGTTCCACGGGGCCTCTAAAATGGAGCTTTTCCACCAGGCTTTTGATTGAGGTGGTGGATGTTCAGCCATTTTGGCCTCCCCTGTTTATGGCTCCTTTCTCAGTGCCTGCTGTCAAATAATATTATTGGGCACTGGAGCACATATATTCACCTGATATGAGGCATGGGGTTTGATGATATTTTCTTATCGTGCCACTGTTTATTGCTTTTATTGTTTTATGGAGTGCGTGTTGTAAGCTGCCCTGAGCCCATTTGTGTGATAGGGCAGTGTATAAATGGAATAAATAAATAAATATTAATAATATATTGGATCTAATTGCAAATATGATGATACCAAAGTTAACGAATCAGGTGCTTTTCATTATTGCTGCTTAGAGGACTTACCTGTGTTGCTAATGAAAACTACATATTGCTGTGGCTTCGATGTCAAGGCATTACCGAGAAGAGCAACAACAAGGGCATCTTTGGTGACAGGTAGGCTAGCTGCTGACTGCCATGTTCATACTCTCTGGGCTCATTCACATCTTGAACGTGTTGCCCTCATTGTTCTGGTGCTCAATAGCACAATGTTCAACATCCAGTTGTGAGAACCTGCTTCCTCTGAACGATGTGTCATGTAACGCATTGGCTGGGGATATGACTGAGCTTGGCCTGTGGTGTTTGATTTGTTTCACATGTATTTGAAAATGTATTTGAAAAAGTGTGCATGCACACGAAAGCTCATACCTTGAATAAACCTTTGTTGGTCTTTAAAGGTGCCACTGGACTCTAAATTTGTTCTATTGTTTCACATATGCAAGCCATAGCTTAATAATGCAAACACTGCGCATCCACTGAACATGTGCGGTCTTGTCATATGTCAACATATACACCTACCCACCAGGGTAAGCCTTCGCTGGATTTCACCCTAGGCAAAATAATTTGGGTAGATCAACAGTCAGTTATAGGGGGGGTTTTTTACCTCTTCTGCTGCTGTGTGACAGGGAACTGCCAGTATGGAAAGTGGGGCATGGGATACATTGGTATGTACAATTGCATCAACTAGCCTAATGCTTATCATTGACTCACTAAGTTTGGCTTAGGGAGGTAGAACTATATTTCTCAAGAATACAAAATTAATAACTCTGAAGTCCCATTAATTTTTTTCTTAAGCAGTTGAGGAAGCTGTGATTTAAAGGAGTGAGTTGCTACCTACAACAAAGAGAACACTACTTTGATGCTTAAATGTCCCATTTCTGGTGTTTGAACAGTCATGTTTACTGGGAATGGATACTGGTAAAAACAGTTGGGTCCAACACACTGGACCATAGCTGCCTCGGTGGCCCATATGAGGGCAGAAAGTAGGGGTAAAAATAAATTTTATAAAAATAAATAAGTAAATAAATGGAAGAGCTGCAAATATACACTTGTTACTTGCCATCGATGAGCACTTTGGCCTGCCTGTTGTTCACCTGGCTGTTGCTCTTGTGATGAAACTGCAAGTGGTGAAACACACACAGGCCCCGGTCACACGGGCCGGATATCGCGGGGGGGGAGGCGTGGCTAATTGCCTCGGCGCAGTTTGTTCCGCGATTATGCGATCAGACGCACCAGCGGCACACCACAGGGCCTTCCCTCGGTGCCGGCGGATAAACGAGGGACCAGAGGGGAATGCCGCGCTCGGGCACAATCACACCACAGGTTTCTGGAGGCAGCCCGTGGCAAACGTTTACTAGTACCTTGGAGGTACTAGTTTGTTAACGCACTTCTTCAGCGGGAAGCCGCGGGTTAGCCACGGGAGCACTACGCTTCCCAGATGTTGCGGTATGATCGCGCCCGGAAAATCCGCCTATCATCCATCTCTTTAGCGCGGCTAATGCTCCATGTGACCAGGGCCACAATTAAGCAATTTGTCCCCAAAGTCTAAAAAGAAAGAATACTCAGAGTGAAAATGAGCTCTACTTATGAATTTCACTTATACTTTTGTATTTTTAAATTTTTTATCCCACCCATCAAGTGGACCAGCTTCCATGGTTCTCCTCTTATAGATCTTAACCTCACAACAGGCCTATGAGGTAGCTTAGGCTGTGAGTAAGGGCATGGGTCAACGTCAGCCAATGAGATTTCAGGTCTTGAGTGGCAATCTGAACACATGACTAGCCTGAAACACAAATCACTACACCCAGCTGGCCTTTCTGGCTCATTTTCTGAACAAGTTTCACTTAGGACTGAAGCCAGCATGAAGAGTTTATTCTGTGCATGGAAGAAGAAGAAGAAGAAGAAGAAGAAGAAGAAGAAGAAGAAGAAGAAGAAGAAGAAGAAGAAGAAGAAGAAGAAGAAGAGTTGGTTTTATACCCTGCCCTTCACTACCCGAAGGAGTCTCAGACCAGGTTACGATCGCCTTCCCTTCCTCTCCCCACAACAGACACCCTGTGAAGTAGGTGGGGCTGAGAGAACTCGGAGAGAGCTGTGACTAGCCCAAGGTCACCCAGCTGGCTGCATGTGGAAGAGTGGGGAATAACACCTTCTTTTAACAGAAGAGCCACTTGTAAGCTGAAGGAAAGCTCCTGAGACTGTAGGAACTTTCTCCAGCCTAAAGTAGAATACCATCCTCTGTGTGTTTGGCCAAGCCATAGATATGCTCACAAAGGACAGCACATCACCAGTAATGACCCAAATTCCCCTGCTCCCCCCCCCATTCCATCAAGACCATTTAGACTTCATTCCCCAAGACTCAACAAGGAACTAGGCGCCAGGAAACACATCAGCAGGAACCACCACTGGGAATCAATGGTTTAAGTGCTGTGAGTGGGCAAACGTTCAGTTCTTTCCTCCGAGCTTTTTGACAGGCTCTCAAGTTTATGCCAGCCAGCACCAGTCCCAATTATTTCCCCACCCATAAAAATGTTTAAAACAATAAAAACAAGTAAATATTTTAAAATTTGCGGATGCAATTGTTCTAAAACAATAAAATCTTGCCACCCACACATGTGCGCGCTGAGCGACATAACAATTCCATGTTAAATGATCAATGGTGGAGAAGAATATTGCTCTCTCATTTTAAAGTCGAGCAATTTAGTTATTGTGCCTTCTATTAATTAGGAATACATTTATCCCCAGAGATAAATGGGCTACCAACAATAATTCAGGTTAGAACCCCCTTTCTACTATAATCATAAAAGATAATAAAACCAGAGATGTAGACACTGCAATGTAACTTTAAGCAAAATTCTTCCAGAACCAACCAGCACGAAGCCACTTTCTGATAAGTACTGAGTCTAGTCCAAGTGGGGACAGAGAGAGGCACCCTTCCCTTGCAGAGATATAAGGGGGAAAGCATATTTTTCTCAAGAGAAGGGGAGATAGACTTACTTTTTTGTTGTTTTGAAAGCTGGGAATTCAGATAACCCACCCCACCTACAGTCACAACAGTATATCAACATAACAGTGTTCTAGTGCTGTTTTTTTTAAAAAAAAATTGTGGAAGTCCCAGTGGCTCAAGGGAGGTGTGATGGCCACTTCTGGGGGGCTGCAGCATGGATATACAGGGAAACCTGCCATGCGAAAGCCCTGTTGCTGCTGCACTTTATCTGTAACTGCATCAGCAATGGGGGAACCACAAACCCCTGTCCCCCTGAGGAAGGCACCGAAGTAAAAAAAAGAAAGAGTAGCTCAAGGTCATCCAATGAATGAATGAATGAATGAATGAATAAAAAAGGAAAGAGTAGCTCAAGGTCATCCAATGAGCTTTATGGCTGAATGGGGATCTGAACCCGAGTCTTTCTGGTATGACGTCAACATGACACCTGCTCTTTGATGGGAGGTGAAGAAGGGAGATCCGAAGCACTCATTCAGCTTACGATGCACGTGAAACCCCGGCCATCAGAGGAAGGCTACAAACTTGGCTGAGCAGAGTGACGGGATACGAGCACTGGTTTTGCCATCAGTATGGGAACCGATACTAAGTATCAGTTCGAAAGCAGTATTATAAAGGGCATGATTTGCAAAAAGAGTGTGCATTGGGTACATTACAGTGGGAGACTTACATAGTCATCTGTGGCATCCTTGACAGCTGTAATGCTCAGAACCAGCACTAAAGGAACAAAGGTGGTAGACCAAGATAAAGGAGGATATGTCAGGGATCAGCTGAAAAAGAAATTTATGCCTCCATGAAAAAAAAAAATCTTATGGGACAAGAGGGTTTGAAGAGAAAGCGGAAAGAGCACTTGCTGGGGGGAAAAAAACCTTCAAATTTGGAGTCTTTCTGGGATTCATCAGACACTTAGGCTGAGTTCAGATGGGCAGTTTGCCCCGATATAGGCACATGCCAGAAACGTTTCACAAACGGATTAAAGGAGCCGTTCACACAGGGATATCTGTCAGGTGTTCCCCAGCCGTACTCAGCCGTCTTGTAGCGCTTGCCTCCCGAGTGAAAGTGGTACCTGGTGAAAGTGGTAGCAAACCCTGGAGAGCGTGGTCATCCCATGTTCATCCCACACCAACAAAGTGTGAATGCCAAAAGTCGCAATTTGCTTGTGTGCATATGCGCATATGCGCATATCTCCGGATTACCAAAAAGAAAGCCATGCCTTAAAGCCACGCCTCCGCCAGGGGCAGGCCAACAGTGTGAACGCTCCCTTGCACCTCCTCCCCAGTATACTCCCGCATCAGTCGGTGCAGTGTGACCGAGAAAACCAGGAAAAGTTTGTGCCGGATCTTTTTGCCACAACTCCCTCGCACTTCAAACTGCCAGTCTGTCCTCAGCCTTAGCTTCTGCATTGCATGAGAACTCCAAACCAGCAGCATTCTAAGTGGTTACCATATTGTTGGGCCTACTAACATAAATCTTTGCATATTCTACACAGTCACTGAAGAAAACTTGCCCCAAGTTGGCAAAAAAAAAGGTTCACTACAGTATCTGAATGGTTTTTAAAATGTAAAACACATCATTAATGACGAAACTGTGATATTGCCTAGTGAAACCATGAACTAGAGAACAAAAGGGCACTCTTTCTGATGTACCAGGCTGACAAAGACAGAGGTGATGACAAGCCACATTTTCCCCTCTCTTTCATCGAGATTAAATATTACCTGTAAAATCAGGAGGGGGGGGAAGTAGGTATTTGCAACCCGCTGGAACTGCTCTAACAAGTTTATAGGCAGAAAAGTTATTATACTTGGATGTCTGGATGCAATTGTTAGCCGAATTGCTTTATTTACAGCAACTGGCAATTTATAAATGGGTCCTTGCCAACTATACCAAGGTCCTGTTCCCACCAAGGGTTACCAGTAAAAGATTTCGAGGCTGTTGTGGTTAAAATAGATGTCTTTTACTTAAGAATATAAATCTCATACAAACAATACTGATGCACTCACACATTCAATCAAGCCCATTAGAAATACAGTATTAAAATAAGCACTGTTGCATTAGCAGGTGGGGGTGATGATGGGCAATACTTATCTGTCCTGCAGCTTGGTTGTTCCAATGAAGAATGGATGGGAAGAAATAGAAAACAAAGGGATCCACACTACCAGAACTAGCTGGCCTGTGCGGGGGTCTCTTGACTGCAGATCAAGAGATCAAAGTAGAGGCAAGGGTTGGGGATAGCAAGTGGAAGTCAAGGGGAGTAAAAAGCAGACAGGTGTTGTTGCGGGGATTGCTAGCTAGGAAGGGCCAGGTGAATGGTCCTTTCCTTTTATAGGGGGTTCAAGAGATGGGTTGTGGCTGTGCCAAATTCTTGACCCACCTACCTGTTAGTCCATCCCAAAAACAATCCTATCGGTTGCATGTAGGAAGGGGTGGTTACCTATAAGGAGTGGCCAATATTGAAATCTAATACCTTACTCAAAGGATGGCATCTGGGCAGGTGTGAAAACCTTGGCGTCAGGATGCTTCATTGTAGTGTTGATGAAGCTGGCCATTCCATTGTAAACCAAATGTTCATTTGGCAGGAAATACCAATGCAGGAACAAAGCAGTTATGGGTAGTACGTGACTACAACTATTTCTGCAATGGGGGCTGTCTCTTCTCAAAGCTGTTGTTTCTCATTGCTCACAATAATGGAGGTGTGTGCTTCTTTCCCAGGCTGGTAACTGTGTAGCTGAAACCTTATTCACGTGTAAGGCTTGTGCAGGCACCTTCTATGTGTTGTATCACAACAGGTGACTTGAAATGTACAGTTCTTTGAGCCTATGTGTGTGTGCACAGTCCATTGTGTGTAACAATAAATATAGTCCATAAAGCAAATATCAATCTCATTCTCTAACACAATTGTTCTAAAACAATAAGAAAAGATTTAGAGCAGGTTAATATGAGGGAACAAAAATATATACATCAAACAGAAAAGCTAGAACAATGGAGTCAGCAGCATAGCGATTCATGGCATGCTGTTTCGTTTATAAAGCTGCTAACTGGGGTAGCCTTGCCAACACACGTAACCAAAGCAATAACCATTGTATTTTATATATTACACACTTTAAATCCAAATAATGTTTTATAATAGAGAAGTTAAAGGCCAATGAAGGCCAGCTGAACCAATTATATTTTAAACTACCTAAATTTTTAATAACTAAAACTTTAACTAGTACAAATCCACACCCTGTGGAACTCATCACATTTCAGGTTCCAACCAGGATGCAGCTGACACTAATAGCCGAGAATGCTGCATTCCTTTTGTTTTTTATTCCCGAGTGTTTCTCAACTCAGGAAAAATCCCCACCATGATTAATGTAAAACTCAATTTAAATTGTTGAATAATACACAAAGAATCCAAATTTGGCAAATTGTACCTGGATCCCATTCATTATTTGGATGTGACTTTTTGATTGTGGTTCCTGATCTGTTATAGATTTCACGGGGTAGATTAATTGTGAGATTCCAGGATTTTTAAAAACGTTTTAACACTTGGGTTAAAGATATTTGTTTCTACTTGTCAGCATCACCTTGTGGGCCCTTTTGTTTCCCAGTCCATTCTGATTTCTTTGGAAGTCTTCTGTCACAATCACGGAAATACACCCAGTTCATAACAACAACTCTTCACTTCTGCTGTCTTGATATGGAATGTACAAAGCTTCTATATTGAACTAGCCTTGCCCCTTCTCTTTCCAGTGTTATGAAACTCTCAATATTTTAATCATTCCTAATTGTTAAGCCCCTTATAATCACAAAGGTAGCAAAACTGGAATAACCATCTCCCACACAGTAGGGGATTCAATATACCCAAGGGTCTTGCTAGTAAACCATTAAAAAACACTTTGTAAATCATCCAAAAGAAAATGAAACCCACCTCCCTGCAAAAATAGCCTGATGAAAACTGAATACATTCCATGTAGTCCAGAATGTTGGTAGCAACTGAGAGTCAGTTAAAGTGAAAAGGGGAGGGGAGAAATTTACCTGTTTAACCCCTTTCCCCCCCAAAAAAAATCTTTGTTGAACCTGGAAGGTGAGATTTGGAGAGGTAAGGAAGATATCTGACTCGTTCCCTCCTCCTGCATTTTCTACCGATCCCCCAGCTGATCCATAAAATAGTGCCAGGAATTAAATGAAACAGCGACATTTCCCATGAGCCAGTAATTCATCTCAGAAAAATAAACTCAAAACCAGTAAAAGCCCTAAAAATATGTACATTTCCCTCTTTTCCTAAATGTCTGAAGAACTGCTCCTTCCTCTCTCTTCTGGAAAGCCACTGTGCAGTATAGAGAACATGCTGTAGCAGAGGAAGAATGACCAGAAGTTGCCATCTGGAAGAATACGGTTGGTACACAGATGTACATTTTGTATACAGGGTGTGGTGGTCCTTCAGATTTATCATGCCTGTCTCTCCACAATTCCAAGGATCTTGAGATAAACCCTTATTTAATGTGGTCAGTTGGGCCAAGCAGTGTTAACTTGTCCAAAGTCATCCAATAAGCTTCCCAGCTGAGCAGGGGATTGAACCTGGGTCCCCCTGGCCTAAGTCCAGCGCTCCACCTCACTGGAGATTGGGAAATTACATTAAAAGACCAGTTGACATATGGGGATTCATGCACCATGTACGCTCTAGAGTTCCATGTAACATTCTGTTATCTTGTGCACGTCTAACACGGACAGCTTTCCTTTGTGTTACTGCTCAAGCCAACGTGAGAGCTTACTATCTGTTCCCGATGAATCCCAAAGTCAGTCTGCAAGACCAGCTACCCATCCAGTTTGCTGATACAGACATTTATTTAAGCTATGGAAGCTTTGCGCTTGCATGAATACAGATGTTCACAAATTAATATCACATTCTTTATTTGCATGTAGTACAAAGGTGAGAAACCTCATCAAGACAGCAATATTAAAGAGGAGTTTGTTTCTTAATGTAGTTAACATTAGCAGGGCTATTTTTGGGCAGGAACGCACAGGAACGGAGTTCCGGCCATGCCCAGCAGGAACTCATTAGCATAGTAGGCCACACCCAACAGCAGAAATCCATTAGGATTGGCTTCATTAGGGGTGTGTGGCCTAACATGCAAAGGAGTTCCTGCTACAAAAAAAGCCCTGGACCGTTTTGACAACAGAATAACAAGCAAAAGGTGGGTGTGGCTGGATAACCACACTTCTGATAACATGGGGGTGCGTCCTAATGTGCTAATGAGCTGTGCTGGCAGGGGTGTGGCCTAATATGCTAATGAGTTTCTGGTGCTGGGTGTGACCTATTATGCTAATGAGTTCCTGCTGGACATTTTCTACAAAAAGAGCCCTGACATTAGGATGGCCGACTGTGAGCTAAGGGACCCCCCTCCCCGCCAAATGAGGTTTCTTGATAAAGATACATACATTTTTCTCTCCACCTCATTCTTCAAGAAGTGTAAAGCAGCTGCTTCTGTGATGCTTCTAGGCACAGACTACACTCTCATCTGCTCAGGCCAAACTACATTTCATGGCAGACCTGAGGCTGCTGCTAAAAGCAACATCCCCATGTCTCATTCGCTGCCCGTTGCTTGCAGTTTCATTTGGTCTGTGACCATAACATCACACTAAATAGCCCAGAAGCGAGCCAGCCACAATACTGCTGCAGGGGTCTCTGGGCTCGGACCTAACCCACTATGGTAGCAATAATCACACCACACAGTGGCAGCATGGGAAAAGGGGACAAGCAACCCTGAGCTGGCTGGGTCCAAGCCAAACAGCCCCTCCTTGAGATGCTGGGATTTGCTTGCCTTGCCTTGGTCACCATAGTAGCAGCTCATGGAGAATGTTCCGGGTAAGTTCAAGGGCCCACCCTCCCCCGCATTCTGGTCAATGTTCCCCCACTTTCCTCCTGCCAGCATGAGCCAATGATGTAGAACAAAGGCGCTTGGGGGGGTCAACAGTGGGACGGCTTCTAATGTCCTGGCCCCACTGGTGGACCTCCTGATGGCACTGGTATTTCTGGCCACTGTGTGATACAGAGTGTTGGACTGGATGGGCCTTTGGCCTGATCCAACATTGGCGTCTCTTATGTTCTTATGTTCTAAAGGTGGGGGAAAATCCATCAATATGATATCACAACAAAAGATAAAAGAAACTTCATGTTATGAGTAGAGATGGGGAAATGTGATTGGAGGTTTCTGTATTTTGTAGTTTGGTACTTGTTTTTATCAAAGGACTAGTGTTCTCAGATAAGATCTGGATCTCTCAATATTATTTTATAAAATAAATCAAGAGTTTTGATTCTGGATGTTGTCATAAGCTACAGCTTGGTGAAGGACTCTCTCGCAAATCTATTTTCAGACACTGGGATCAACGAAGCCACATATATCTATGCCAGTATGGTCAGTTTAAGAAACATATACTTCCTGCATGTCACTGATTTTGTTAACATGCTTGAGGAATTTATGAGATCTGCATATACATGTATGATAGATGTTAGATTATTTTCTTTTACTTCCTTTTTCATTGTAATCCTTTTTAGGAGAAGTGTTGTCTTCTAGTGGTAGCAGGAGAAATTCTATGTACATTACATGCTTTTTACAGTGTTTTGGAAGAAAAAGTAAAGCGTAATGAATTAGTCTCAGAGAGATCCTCAATTTGTCCTTGAAGGAGTCCAGGCAAATCAGAGCTTTGTTAGATATATTTTGTTTAAAATGCAGTCTGCACTGGAGTTATGGCAGAAAGAGGGAAGAGTAACTGAAGCCAGAAATGATTTCAAGTGGATTTTCGAGACACCAGTCTGAAAAATAATCATTTTTCATGTGTAATTTTAGTTACACATAGTGATGAACGCCTAGCTTAATTTGGTATCAACTCAGCATTTACAATGTCTCTTAAGGGGTGTTCCTACAAAGCTTTTCAGTTTCCCAACAGTCTCTACCAGGTGACCCAGGGCCAATCCCAGGTTCTGGAGGACCTTCCTATGCCCACTACCAGGACCCCCTTCCCACCCACTTGCCCACATACCCCTCACCTGCCTGGGCATGTTCCTCAACCCACTTGCAAGCTTTTCCACTACCTCAGACCTGGTAGCAACCCCACTTTAGGGAATGCTGATGTCGGTTCTCCTCCCAGCTCAAAAAATTGGTACAGGCATGCCAATGGTACTGTGAGCATGTGTCATCATGTTGCTCCCTGGGAGCCCTGCTCTGGTTTCATGTGTCCTGACCCCATCCCATAGTACCAGCCGGGATGGGGTGATTAATAAATCTAAACAACAACAACTCCTGCATATGAACTTGCAAAACAGATAGTTTGGGGTTCTTGGTTTGCCGAATGCACATGCACAGTATAACACTGCAAGCTACAGAAGAACTTTTGGGGGAAATGGTGCTCAGTTTGTAATACAGTTGAGCTTTACAAGCTGAACAAATTTCTGCAATGAACCAGGTAATTATGCATTTTGGCACTGTGACTGGTTATGGGGGGGAAATTAGTCTCCTGAGACTAGAACGATAATGCTCTCCATAAATACAAAAGATTGAAAATGATGCTCCTGGCTGATTTAGTTTATCTATGTTGACTTGAAGAACTTGTTTTCAATTTCAGTGATCTAAGTAGAAGTGATCACAAGAGAAACGTAATACAATCAATTGCATTTGAAATGAGTGATAGAACACTTGACACAAGTGCAAAGTGGCCAAATGCAAAGTGATGCACATTGGGGCCAAAAATCCTAACTATAAATACACGTTGATGGGGTCTGAACTGGTGGAGACTGACCAAGAAAGAGATCTTGGAGTCATAGTAGATAACTCACTGAAAATGTCAAGACAGTGTGCGACTGCAATAAAAAAGGCCAACGCTCTTCAAGAAATTTGGAGAAATCAAGGGAGCGTTCCATGCAAAGCTGGCCATGATAAAGGATAAAAACGGTAGGGACCTAACAGAAGCAGAAGAGATTAGGAAAAGATGGCAAGAATACACAGAAGAACTATACAAGAAAGACCTCGATGTCCTTGACAACCACGACGGTATAATCACTGACCTCGAGCCATACATCCTGGAATGTGAAGTTAAATGGGCCTTAGAAAGCATTACTAACAACAAAGCTAGTGGAGGTGATGGTATCCCAGCTGAGATATTCAAAGTCTTAAAAGATGATGCTGTTAAAGTGCTGCACGCAATTTGCCAGCAAATTTGGAAAACGCAACAGTGGCCACAGGATTGGAAAAGGTCAGTATACATTCCAATCCCAAAGAAGGGCAATGCCAAGGAATGTTCAAACTATCGCACAATTGCACTCATATCACACGCTAGCAAGGTCATGCTCAAGATCCTACAAGCTAGGCTTCAACAGTACATGGATAGAGAACTGCCAGAAGTACAAGCTGGGTTTCGAAGAGGTAGAGGAACGAGAGATCATATTGCCAACATTCGCTGGATTATGGAGAAAGCAAGAGAGTACCAGAAAAATATCTACTTCTGCTTCATTGACTATGCTAAAGCCTTTGACTGTGTGGATCACAACAAACTATGGCAGGTCCTTAAAGAGATGGGAGTACCAGACCACCTCACATGTCTCTTGAGAAACCTGTATAAGGGCCAAGAAGCGACAGTTAGAACCGGATACGGAACAACTGATTGGTTCAGCATAGGAAAAGGAGTACGACAAGGATGTATACTGTCACCTTGCTTATTTAATATATATGCAGAGTACATCATGCGAAATGCTGGCCTGGATGAATCACAAGCGGGAATTAAGATTGCTGGGGAAAAGATCAACAACCTCAGATATGCAGATGATACCACTCTAATGGCTGAAAGTGAAAAGGATCTAAAGAGCCTCTTGCTCAGAGTAAAAGAGGAGAGCGCAAAAGTGGGCTTGAAGCTCAACATCAAAAAAACTAAGATCATGGCATCCGGCCCCATCACTCCTTGGCAAATAGAAGGGGAAGTCGTGGAAGTAGTGACAGACTTCACGTTCCTGGGATCCCAGATCACCGCAGACTGTGACTGCAGCCATGAAATTAAAAGACGCCTGCTCCTTGGGAGGAAAGCGATGGCGAACCTAAACAGCATGATAAAAAGTAGAGACATCACCCTGCCAACAAAAGTCCGCATGGTCAAAGCAATGGTATTCCCAGTAGTCATGTATGGCTGCGAGAGCTGGACTATAAGGAAGGCCGAGCGCCGAAGAATAGATTCTTTTGAACTATGGTGCTGGAGAAGACTCTTGAGAGTCCCTTGGACTGCAAGAAGAACAAATCAGTCAATCCTCAAAGAAATCAACCCTGACTGTTCCCTGGAAGGCCAGATAATGAAACTGAAGCTCAAATACTTTGGCCACCAAATGAGAAGGGAGCACTCAACAAAAGAACTAAGATCATGGCATCCGGCCCCATCACTCCTTGGCAAATAGAAGGGGAAGTCGTGGAAGTAGTGACAGACTTCACGTTCCTGGGATCCCAGATCACCCCAGACTGTGACAGCAGCCATGAAATTAAAAGACGCCTGCTCCTTGGGAGGAAAGCGATGGCGAACCTAAACAGCATGATAAAAAGTAGATACATCACCCTGCCAACAAAAGTCCGCATGGTCAAAGCAATGGTATTCCCAGTAGTCATGTATGGCTGCGAGAGTTGGACTATAAGGAAGGCTGAGCGCCGAAGAATAGATTCTTTTGAACTATGGTGCTGGAGAAGACTCTTGAGAGTCCCTTGGACTGCAAGAAGATCAAATCAGTCAATCCTAAAAGAAATCAACCCTGACTGTTCCCTGGAAGGCCAGATAATGAAACTGAAGCTCAAATACTTTGGCCACCAAATGAGAAGGGAGCAGTCACTGGAGAAGACCCTGATGCTGGGAAAGATTGAAGGTAAAAGAAGACGGGGACGGCAAAGGTTGAGATGGTTAGACAGTGTCATTGATGCAACGAACATGAAGTTGAGCAAACTTCAGAGGACGGAGGAAGACTGGAAGGCCTGGCGTGATCTGGTCCATGGGGTCGCAAAGATTCGGACTCGACTGTGCGACTGAACAACAACAACAACAAATAGATAGTAACTCTCATATGGGGGAAGTGATGCTCTGTATTCTTGGTGCTGGGGGGGGAGAGTGGGAGGGCTTCTAGTGTCCTGGCCCCACTGGTTGACCTCCTGATGGCACCTGGTATTTTTGACCATTGTGTGATAGAGTGTTGGACTGGATGGGCCATTGGCCTGATCCAACATTGGCTTCTCTTATGTTCTTATGTTCTTAACAAAATCCATTGATCACATCTGTGTGACAGAGTGACAGAGTGTTGGACTGTGTGACAGAGTGTTGGACTGGATGGGCCATTGGCCTGATCCAACATTGGCTTCTCTTATGTTCTTATGTTCTTAACATAATCCATTGATCACATAATGTAAGAAATCTTAAAAATCATAAAGATGACTACTTAAGAAAGATGGTTTGCTACAGAGGGAACCAGGGAACTTGGGAGATTTAACTTTCTTTCCTAAATCCTCAATTAGCATTTGATCAATTTAGTTGCCATACCACCCTACTCAGCTATAAAAAGTCATATCTAAAATTTTACATAGTTTATTTATTTTTTATTTTATTTTTGTATTTATACCCCGCCCTCTTCGCGATTTATTTTGGCTTTCCTGGTTCTGGGGAGGGGCAAGAACCTGTAGTGAATCTTTCCCCCAGTCAAATGAAGCTCTTATTCAGCCACCTGTCTGGTTTCTCTAAGCATAAAACAAATTAAGGAGGGGGGCAAACCCTACCAAAACAAGGACAACTGGGATCTTGTGAGACTGTGGACCAAACTACATGATACACCTAACACATGTCAAATCATGGATGTACAACCAGATCCACAGTCAGACATATATCACAGGAAGTCTCCTAAAGGGTTTCATGGCGACTTACAGCTTTAAAATAAGTTCAACACAAAACAAAAACAGATAACGAATATACACACACACAAAACAAAAGCAGCTAATGAATATAAAATATTAACATTAAAATGTTAAACTATTAAATATTAACATTAAAAAGTTAAACAACCTATTGGGACTGGGAGGGGGAAGAATGAGTTTCCTGTTTCCCTCCAACTTCCTTTTGCCAGTGGAAAGGGCACCACTGCAGGGCGGGAGGGAAACCCAAAGCTCCTCCCAGCCCCTCCCAGTGCCCCCTCATGGCACCAGGTGAAGGAGTGCTTTTTAAGGTGAGTTTTTCTTATGCACATCTGACCATGATTCTGATGATTGAGCATCTGTGACTTGACGCATGTCAGGCATATTGTTTAGTTTGGCCCTGTGTCTTGTCAGGCATTTCCTGGTTGCTAAGCAAGTTTGAACACCAAGAGAGAACAGGAGAAAAAGCAACAGAGACAGGAAAGCAGAAAGAAAAGTATCAAGGAGAGCAAAAACGGGGGCCATCAAGGGGAGAATGAAAGAGCAGAAGCAAAGGGGGGCAGTAGTGGGGCGATGGTGGGAGAAGTGCAAGAAGTACAAATAACTTGGAGAGGGCAGAAGTGGGGTTTCCCCTGCCCCACAAGTCCTCAGCCCTGTGCTTGGCCACCTCCACCCCAGATTTGGATGTAAATTTGAAAGTCTTCAGTTTCTGAGCTGTGGGTGGAGGAGAAGGAGAGAAGAGGAAAGGTCGCCCTTCCACAGCTCGTTCCTATAACAAAGCAACCACCATTTATCTCACCAAGCTTTGCTACTATGTCTGAATGCAACTAATGTACATGAAGCAATCTGAACATTCCAGAGAGGTGCAATATGTGGTTAAAGCTTATTATTGTTATTCATCTCGAACTGGGCACAATCCAGGAAAACGACCATTGGTTACTCACCGTGAAGGGTCCTTCTCCTCTGAGGCTTGGAGGACATCTTGTGGGTGATTCCCAACCATCTCTTAGGGAGGCAGGAACTTCAAACTGTTTCCTGTTTCCTGTGTTGGGAGTCGCCCTCAACTCAGTTTTGTGACTCCGAAAGCAGTATGAAAGCTAAACAGTGATAATAAAACTCAAATAACAGTGTTAACCAAACAGATCTGAACTGTATAGAGAAAAAAATATGTAATACGAGGTAAGAAAGAAATATATACATAATAAGAAGCTTATGACGACCCGGGAGGGCCAAGATGTCCTCCAAGCCTCAGAGGAGAAGGACCCTTCACGGTGAGTAACCAATGGTCGTTCTCCCTCTGAGGTGGAGGCCATCTTGTGGGACCTCCCCGAGCAGTGTCCCTAAGTTTGGGAGGGATGGTCGTCATGTAGAGACAGGATAGATTGTAAAACCCGTCTCCCAAAAGCTGCATCGGCAGAATCAAACACGTTTATTTTATAATGCTTGATAAAAGTAGACAATGAGGACCAGGTAGCAGCCCTACAAACTTCCTCAACTGAGGCCCTGTTGGCAAATGCGGCATTAGCTGCTGTACTTCTCAGAGAATGGGCGGTAATGCCAGCTGGCACCTGTTGGTTCATGGCTTTGTACGCTTCTGCAATGCAATTTCTGATTGTGTTGCTAATAGCGGAATTTGACATCTTCCTCCCCGTGTGCGGAGGAGAGATGTTGATGAACATAGCCTCTGTCTTTCTGAACGCGGCCGTTCGAGTAAGGTAACACTTCAGCATTCTCTGGACATCTAGAGTATGCCAAATCTTTTCTTATGTATGTTTCAGAT
>NW_015166428.1:271272-291951 GCF_001447785.1 Gekko japonicus
ACTCTGGGGGACAAGGGAGCCGAACCGGCGTCATCAGCGTTACCTCTGTGAGAAGAGCCATCCGCTTCTCCGTCATGTTCCTGGGCAGCCTCTATCAGAGTACTCGCTGCTAGGTCGGACCCGCTCAGACATACAGTCTCGGGTCGCTCCCTGCCCTGCACCGGGCTCCGTCGCTCAGTATTTGCCGACAAAATGGCCGCCGCCATATTTGGAGACTCCTGGAGCGTGTGGGAGCTTTTGGTGCGTTTGGCCGCGCTATGCGCATCTGCTCGTTGATCGTTTCCGTCCGGGCCTCTTTTTCGCCCTGCGCAACCTTTTCGGCTTTCTTCCCCATCAATTTCCCCAGAGGATAAAAAGCCATCAACGTCTCCCCTGCGTGCCATAGCCGCTTTTGGGAGAGGAGTCTCACAGAAAGAAACAAAGTAAAAGTTGAGGGGGGGGATTTTTTATTTTTTTTAAAAAGCACAGAAAGTGAACGAAGGTAGATTGTAAAAAATTATGAAGTAAAACAGGAAAGAAGAGAAGAGATAAGCAGTCTGAAATAGTGAAAGTAGAGGCGAAGCCAAATTTTCACTGCTCTCCCTACTGAGGCAGGAAGAAAACTGAGTTGAGGGCGACTCCCAACACAGGAAACAGGAAACAGTTTGAAGTTCCTGCCTCCCTAAGAGATGGTTGGGAATCACCCACAAGATGGCCTCCACCTCAGAGGGAGAACTTAAATGAACTTTGAAGTCCTGCTGATTTTAATGGAACGCACAGGGACTTTCTCTTGACTGCAACACTATCAATATTATAGTAAAGGTAAAGGTTCCCTTGCTCGAAAGCCAGTCGAATCCGACTCTAGGGTTGCAGTGCTCATCTCCGTTTCAAAGCCGAAGAGCCAGCGCTGTCCGAAGACGGTTCCGTGGTCATTTGGCCGGCATGACTAAACACCAAGGCGCACGGAACGCTGTTACCTTCCCACCGAAGTGGTACCTATTTATCTACTTGCAATTTCTTGCTTTCGAACCGCTAGGTTGGCAGGAATCAATATTATACTGGTGCTAAAATTTCCAGCATACAGAAAACCAACGTGTTTATAACATGAAGTTTAAGAAGAAATAGGAAATATACTCCCCTGTAAAAATTCTCAGAAGAAACACACTGGGAACATAAACATGTCATAACCTTTTTTTCAGCAAGACCAGATTTCACATCTTGGAGAATTAATGGCAGTTAGTAACCTCTGTGGGACCGTTGCAGTTAGTGGGTTTTCCTTTAAGTACAGTTAATGTCAGCTTTGCTTACTTAACCTCTGCTCTGCTTTGATGCATAGTTTTACAAGTATATATTACTAAAGTAAATCCTATTTTTTCCTTTCACGAGTCTCATAGCTACGGAGCTACTTCATCTTTTTTGCTGTACCATTTGAGTTTCTGTCCTTTTTCAACCTTGCCTTTGGGAAATCAAACCCTTTCTGCACCTTTTGAGTGCTCTAGAGTACAATGTAACACAACGGGTGCGTTCAGACGGGGCGTTTCTGCCGGCATAAACTGCACCGGTTGGAACCGGTGCAGTTTATGCCGGCAGAAACGCGATCACACTTACCCTCCATTTTGCGGGTTTGATTCCCCGATCTTCCTCACATGCTGCGGGCGTCGGCGTTTTTTTTTTTTAAAGGACAGTTTGAGCATGCGCATAGGCAGCCATTCAGAGACGGCGATTTTTGCGCATGCTCAACCCCCCCCCCCATTACATTTAAACTTTAAAGGTAAGGACTTACCTTTAAAGTTTAAAGCCCAACCTGGCCTCCCTGTAGTCCCGGACTCCTCCGGGTACTTAAAGTAAGGGTTTTTTTAAATTTTAACAAACGCTCAGGGCGAAGCTTCGCCTGAGCGCATATCGCTTGGTTTAAAAAAAAAAGGGCGGGGGAAAGCCGGAAGCCTCAGGCTTCCGACGGAAGTAGCTGGGGAACGTGGAGAGCGATCAGACGCCAGGGTGCACCGTTGCACTCAGTTCACCACCAGTTGGGACCTAGTGGCAGAGTGCAACGGTTTAAAGGGATTTACAACGGTTAGGGACGGGAGGCAGATGTTCGCTGTGTGAACGCCCGTAAGTACACCGGTTGGAACCGGCACCCTAACCGTTGTAAATCCCCCGTCTGAACGCACCCAACAAGTGGGAAACACTGCTCAGGATTTAAACCCGGTACCTAAGATATGTCAGGAAAAGATGTAGCACTATCAAGCTTTGACCAGAGGAGGATTTCAAGCCCGATAACTGAAGAAGGCCCTTAATAGTCATTGGCTAGACCTCTATAAAACCCAGGCTTGCTCACTGGAATGAAACAGAACTTGCTGCTGCTCTCTGTGACAGAGCATTTTTTATTTTAACTGTTACCACATCCCTGCCCTTCCGGCCTCACTTTCACCTTGGCTGTCCCACACATACCCCAATGATATAGAAACTCAGGGCACAACTAGATGCTACCTGGGGGATACCTCTGCCATTTTAGAGCTGAACGTGCCACTTACACACCAGCTGAAAAAGGCACAGGGTGGAACAAGAGCCCCTGGTCTCACCACGCTGTAGGGCTGATCAGGATTGAGCTCTTGTGGCATTTTAAATGGCCCATCTTCGGGATGCTGCAACATTCCGTTGGGCTCTGTCTAACTGTTAAAGCTATTCATTACAGGTGAGCTTTTAGTTAAATCCTTGTGTACTGTTCTCACTGTTCTCCCACTCCCCACAGTTTGGTGTAGTGGTTAGGAGTGTGGACGCTAAACTGGGAGAACCAGGTTTGATTCCCCACTCCTCCAAATGCAGCTGCTGGTGTTACCTTGGGTCAGTTACAAGTTCATTCAGAACTGTTCTCTCAGGAGCAGTTCTCGAAAGAGCTCTCTCAACCCCACCTACCTCACAGAGTGTCCGTTGTGGGGAGGTGAAGGGAAAGGAGATTGTGAGACGCTCTAAGACTCCTTCGGGTAGTGAAGGGGAGGGTATAAATCCAATCTCTTCTTCTTCTCCTCTTCTTCCTAGACAACCTCCACACCGTTTAGTGCTGAACATTAGTTAGAGCATAGGACTATGGCTTGAGTTCCTATCCCTCTTAACCATGAAATTCGCTCACTTTCTTTGACTAACCAACCACACAGGGTTGTAATGAGGATAAACCGAAGGAATGCAGCCATGTGCACTAGAAGACTGTCACAGAAATGGTAGAATAACCCTCAAAAATGCATTTGTTCTAAACACTTTTAATCATATAGTTGTGAGCTCTCCAGAAAACCCAGTGAGAATACCGTGCAGGGTCCTCACTGTTAGAACATTAATGTACTCACCCCATAGTGAAACTAGTGGTTATACTCACAGCTGTTGGCTTTCACCATTTGCTTCTCCTCTGAAAAATTAACACACATGAAATCAGAAGCAATATTCTGAAATGCCATTCACATAAAGGTCAAGTTATTGCCATTTTTAAAGTAGTAATAAAATGTATTGCTTATGAACAAAGGAATTACCATCTATCATTAAATTAAACATACATAAAATACAAGGGTCAACAAGAGATCACCAATAAAAACAGATTAGATGAAAATTGATAACAAGCAAAAAAAAAAGATAGCCTAACCCAGGGTGCAGTCACACGCACCAGATAAAATGGGAAATAGCAAGGCTATTTCCTCCAGAGGAATTTGATCTGCAGTTCCACACACCCCTTTGAAGCTGTGGGTGCAGTCCGTCAGTGTGTGATTAGACGCAACTGCGGGTGAGTCGGGGTTTTTTTGTGCCGTTTGTTTCCCATGCGCTTAACCCGTTTACTACTGGATTTTCCCTGGTGTCTTTTAACTCTGCTTCTGCAGTGGATCAGAACGGGTTGCTGACGGCTGCGGGGTGCTTCCCAGATGTTGTTGTCTGATTGCGCCCTTTAAATCCACCCAGCATTTGCACCTATGTTGGGTCTAATTGTGTGTATGATCGCAGTCCCAAAAACTCAAATCAGGCTGCAACAACAGGCCTCATGAACATCTGTAGCTCAGTGTAAACTATAAAGCCACCATCGGAGGACTCTTGAAACAATCCCATTACAAAGTGGCAATCCAACTAGAAATCTCAGCAGTGGACCCATATGTTTAAGTCTAGCCCTGGCCTTCATCAAGGGGGATGGGCACTTTTCCAGCCTTCCTGTCACCACTCTTTGCCCTGCCGCTTTCCAAAGTGCTTGGAGTGACATACATTCAACTCACGCAAGTTTGTGCTACCAGAATTATTGGTGGACTTTAACAGGCTAGACCGGAGGCCTATCTTATATAATAATAAACAAATACATAAGCATTTAGGAAACAACATCTGGCCTTATACTGCATATGTATTGAACATCTTATGTTAAAAAAATTTTTTGAATGTATGACAAACTTGTAATTGGAATTGTGACCACTGAAGAAGGCCCTTTAGGGGGCCGAAACGCGTTTGGTTCAGTTGCACAGCACTAACCCATCTATGTATGAATGTTGAGAAGTTTTTTTATGTCTGAATGGTATATTTTTAATGAGTCTAAGTTTTAAAATGTGTACACCTGAATAAACTTTGTATTTTCATAATATTTAGTGTCAGCTCAACCCTTGTGGATCCATAGCAGAGATGGGGGAGACAGAGATGGAGAAAAGCTTCACATAAAATCTCTCTCAGCTAACCTCTACTTTATAAGAACTGGATACAACCTGGTTAAATTCTGCTGTGTCAGATTACATTTTAAGAAAAGTCATGGTATTTTACCACATTTATCAAATGCATTGGACTGGTGGAAACAAAACCCCTCTTCTCTTTCAGTGAGAACCCCTCAGAGATTATTAAAGATATGACCCTTTAATAGTGGCAGAGAAATATAGTTTTAAAAGGAAAACATTCAGAAACATCAAAACTTTTCAGTGACTTGGAGGCTTTCATTATTCATCCGTGCCTTCTTGAGCTATATAAAAATCAATCTCCTATATTTGCATTTAGGGATGCCAGCCTCCAGGAAGGAACTGGGGATCCCCTGGAATTATAGCTCAACTCCAGACTACAGAGATCAGTTCCCCTGAAGAAAATTGTTATATACTGTGTTATATGAAAACCCTGAATTGTAGAATGAGCCTGAGTTTCAGTCACAAGCTCCATAGACTCTCAGTTTCCTGAAATCAACAGCCTGATTTGCTGCCGTTCTGCAATGGACCAATCAGGGAAGAATATGACTTTCGGCGGGAACAAACCCTATTGGTCCTAAGCACTCACTTATGATTGGACCTTACTGTTCTAGGGATGTGGGTTAGCCAGTTCCAAACTGTATATAAATTGGGGTTGTTCTGTGTGTTCTGTGTTGTTATGTGTTCTGTTCTAATAAACTAAAACCAGTGATTAAAGAAAGAACTGCCTGATCTTGAGTTACAACAAAAAATTATTTATTCATTATTTATTTAATTTCTTTGGATGCTTTGGAGGGTGAACTCTGTGGCACTGTACTCCATCTTCTGGGGGTGTGGGGGAGCTCATGATCCCAGGGTGACGTATTTGTCCTCCTAGCAGTTCCTTAGCATTTACTGAGACTCCCTCCCTCGCCTAGCCCTTGCCTCATCCCAAGCCCTTCGCCTCTTCTGTTGCTGGGGTGCCTCGGGACACTGCAGCTGCCCTGGTTGCTGGCAAGTCCATTGTGGGACCTCCTGGCCTGTGGGCCCTACTGGCTCAGGGGCAGTGCCGGTGCTGTCTCAGGGTCCCTTTGGAGAGTCCACCTTGCTGGGAAGCAGGGGTTGGGGGCAGGTTGTCCTCCTCCATCTAAGGACTCCTGTTCTCCTATTGAACCAGAACAGTCCCTGACCACCACCACCACCACCCCGGTTGGTGCAGTGCTCATGTGTGGCATACTCTAATCTGGAGAGCCGGGTTTGATTCCCCACTCCTTCTCCACACAAAGCCAGCTGGGTGACCTTGGGTCAGTCACAGTTCTCTCAGAGCCCTCTCAGCCTCACCTACCTCACAGGGTGTCTGTTCTGGGGAGAGCAAGGGAAGGAGATTGTTGTAAGCTGCACTGAGACTCTGAGGGAAGGGCAGGGTGTAAATCCAACTCTTCCCCCCCCCCCCAGGGCCAACTACCACAGCAGGGACAGATGGCCCCAATGGAGAGAGAAGGCCAGTTTCTGTGCCACTTCATCCTTAGTCTTTCCCACCACCAGGATGGACAGCAGTGCCACCGCCTGGGACTGCAGGGAATGCGGAGGTGCAGCAGGGACGAAGAGGGACGGGTGAAACACGGAGTGAATGGCGGGTGGGGGAGGAAGCTGGAGGGGAAAGGCCACAGGGTCCCCCTGTTTCAGTGCAGCAGAGGGGCCTTCAAAGTGGGCCTACAACTTCCCCAAAGGCTGGTGGCCCCGAAGGTGCTGAGTGGACAGCTCCCCCCTCTCCATGGCATCCCTGCTTGTCTTTTCCTCTCAGCAGCCTCCTTGCAGGCTTGTTTGGCCTGGTCCAGCTGCTCTTCTAGGGTTTGGTGTGTACTGTGTGTAGGGTTTGGTGTGTAGTACGCTTTGTACTGCAGAATAAATCTCTTACAGAATAAAGGGATTCTTTAGACAGAGAAAGGTAGCTGAAAGGCAACAGCAAGTCCTGTGGAAATGAAGGACACAACGTACTGGGGAGTCGTGTGGCACCAGCCTCCCAGTGAGACGAACAGCACCTTGGGGCTCAGGGCAGCATTTACAGTCCTGCCCTTTTTCATTGATTCTCACAACAACCTTGTGAGGGAGACTGGGATCAGAAAGAATGGCTGACCCAAGGACAACGGCCAGTGGGCACCATGCATGGCAATCAGAGACTGTATGTTCTCCATCCTAGTCCAAGGCTGGAAGTCCCTTATTTTATTTTTATTTTTTATTTACCCCCACACTGGGTGGAAAAATGGATATATGTTGCAGAAGATTTGGGGGAAAGTCAAACATGGGAAAGTGGACAAGAAATGAAAAGCATAAATCCATTCGAAGCATTAACTTGTGGTTTGACAATGTATGTTTTACATTCTTAGACTCCTTGGTGGCCCCTCTGAGGGCAGAAAGGCAGAATATAAAGATTGCAAATAAAACATATGTAAAACTTAGGCAGATGAAGGGGGCTGGGGGAAGAAGAGGCAGGACTAGTGAGGGGAAAGGGGAATTGAGAGGGAAGGGGGCAAACTGAGGGAGGGCGAGGGAGGAACTCCTGATCAGGAGCCAAGTGACTGAGAGGGGACATCCCCATTAACACAGAGTGGCTGGTAAAGTCTGGAGGAAAGAAAGGGAGCAGAACCTCTAGGAATGGTGGTGGCAAAAGAACTACCCCTGGAGGCCAGGCAAGGGGCATTTTAAGAACATCAGAAGAGCCCTGCTGGATCAGACCAGTGGTCCATCTAGTCCAGCATCCTGTCTCACAGAGTGGCCAACCAGGTCCTCTGGAGGGACAATAACAGGGCAGAGAGGCTGAGGCCTTCCCATGGCTCTGGGATTCAGAGGCTTAGTGCCTCTGAATGTGGAGGTTCCCCTCAGACGTCATGGCTAGTAGCCATTGATAGACTTATCCTCCATGAATCTATCTAATCCCCTTTTCAAGATGTTCATTCCTGTGGCCATCACGACATCCTCTGGCAGAGAATTCCACATTTTGATCACTCTCTGTGTAAAGCAGTGTTTCCTTTTGTCTGTCCTGAACCTACTGTCCATCAGCTTCATTGGTTAATCTGTTATTACCCAGCCATGGTGGAACTGCTTCCCAGAGGAAATTCACCTTGGCAGCTTCCTTGCTGTTTTCTGGCAATGGGCCAAATGGACATAGGCTCCCCATGGGTTCAAGTCCTGGCATCTTCAGTCAGAAGGATCAGGTAGAAGACGGGAGGTGCTTGCCCTCTCCAGAATCACCAGTTTTGGGAGGGGTTTCGAAAGACCTGAGGTGACGAGTGAGGAGATCCTATGACTAATGGACAAAAAAAACCCCTGAGAAATCACCAGGCCTTGAGGGCACACATCCAAGACTTCTGAAAGAACTCAAATGTGAACTCGTGAATCTGCTGACAAAAATATGCCATCGTATTTATCACTAAAATCTGCCTCCATTCCTGAGGCCTGGAAGGTAGCTAATGTAACCCTCAGTAGAAGAGATGGTCTTTTAGGTACCCTGCCTCTAGGCTGTTTAAGGTCTTCGAGGAAAGAATCAACACTTCACTTTGAATTGTTCCCAGAAACCATGCAAATCTTTCAACACAGGGATGGTACCCTTTATACAACCCATGATAATATACTGTCCACCGCACTTTGGACCAGTTGAAGTCTCCAGACATTGTGTGAAGAGTTTTGAAACTGAGATTCCTAGGTAGAGATTATCTGGATTTAGGGATGCTAACCTCCAGATGTGGCCTGGAGATCTCCTAGATTACACCTGATGTTGAAAACAGAGATTAGTTCTCCCTGGAGAAAATGGCTGCTTTGGAAGGTGGACTCTATGGCATTCTACCCTTTTGAGCTCACCCCCTCCCTCCTCAGGCTCTACCTACAAATCTCCAAAGAGGAGAGCTCAGCAGAATATCATCCCATGAAGCCCATCCTCCAAGGCAGCCATTTTCTCCAGGGGAATTTATCTCTGTTGTCAGGAGATCCGTAGTAATCTCCTGCAGAACTCCAGGTCCCACCTGGAGATTGGCAACTTGAGCAGATATCCATCCCTCTTTTAAAGGAAGTGGATGTCTTTTGGCATCCTGGAGATGACCACATTTGAATTCTAGCCCAGGCTTCCTTGGCCAGGAACCGTAATCCTCTGAACCTTCCTGCCTCTCTGACTTCCTTCTTTCCCACCATTCCTCCTCTTTCCTCCTCCCCCCCTTCTTTTTCTCCTCTCTTTCTTCATGGCTCAAGCTGGAAGAGCCCCTTTCTCCTGCGGGCTACTAAAGACAGGCCGGGAGCATTCTATAGGCACCGAGATCACTTTACAGGGGGTCGGAATGGCAGGCGTCTCTGAAGAGGTGGAGGAGGGAGGAGCGACTAAGGGGTTTGCTATTTTCTACTTGGTTTTCGGTGAATTTTTAAAAGGCAATTATTGTAAGCTGCCCTGAAACATGAGGAAAGTTGGGATATAAATGTTTTAATAAAGATATACATCAATCTTTAAAAATAATGTCATTTGTTCAACTGGAGGGAGTCTGGTTCGGGGCCAATAATTGCCACTTTCTGCCCCCCCCCAAATACCTTGAACACAAACTGTCTCCTGAGTCTGAAGCCAATATGGAGAAGAGGCATCACATGTTTCATATGGATGAAGGGCCAGTTTGTTTATTTTTTTTGTAAAGACTCTTGGTTAGAAGAAGACGTTTGTCGAAACGGCATCGCATTCCGGAGACCACCGTCCTGTCGTTGTCATCTTCTATCTTTATGTATCTGAACTTACACATTTGAATGTATTATTATCACTTTTGTACATTTCATGTTTATAACTTTACGGTTTTCGTTAAAGAAATATTGAGCGCACTGTGTACAGTTCTTGTGGTTCTATTTTTGTATGTCTATGGACTGTGACCATATTCGTTTTTGTATACATTAATATTGCTCGGGTAACAATGACACACCCTCCTTTGTGACCTCACCTCCGGCTGGCTCTCCGGGCAGTTGGTCAGATGGTGTGAGAATGCTGTGGATGTGCTGGTAGATCACTTCTTCGGTTATGTTTGAATGGCTCTGGTTTCTTCAGGAGAGAGAAGTGAATTGCTAGTATTGGGGAGGAGCTGTGGCTCATTGGCAGAGCATCGACTTAGCATGCAGAAGACCCCAGGTTCAATCTCCCACATCCCCAGGGGAAAGGACCAGGTCCTGCGCAATGCGAAAGACCGCCACCTGAGACCCTGGAGAGCTGCTGCCACTCTGCGTAGAGGGACCGATGGTCTGATTCGGTAGAAGGCAGCTTCGTGTGCGTTCACGTGTTACCTGTAGGTCTGTTTTTTACAGATTCATTGGTATAGCTTTAAGGATTCTTAACGGGTTCACGGTAGATACAAGTCTGTTTCAGATCTTTAAGCTTTGAGAGGAGGTACAGGTTTTGGGATCCGCATCAGGTTCAAAATACAGCCCTTCTCATAAACTGAGTATACAGAAAGAAGCCCCGCCTGACAAGAGGGTTGGTTCAAAACCCACTGACCGTCGACTTTCACAGCAGCCAGAAAACTCTCTCCTTCAGTCGCTCTCTTGGAACATGGCTGGGTGACTCAACAACATCAACAACGCCTCCTTCTTTGACTATATTACTATGTTTGAATGTGCCCTTGGAGACTCAGTCCCAAGAGGAGCTGGCAAGGGTTTGGTGTGTGCTCGCTTGAAGCAAGCCTCACTGCCAAAGGTGGCTAGGAAGGGACCACCTGTCCCAAACCTGCATGTCGCCAAGCCCGGTTGGCAAGAAGGAGGGACCACCTGTCCCAAGCCTGGCAGTGGAGACGGTGTGCCTATCCTTCGAGCTCACCAGGTTGGAGGTGCCAGGCCACAGCAAGGCTCTCAGGAACCGGGTTTTATGATTCCAGCCCAAAGCAGTGCAATATTGCAGTCCCAAATTAGTCCAAGGGCAGCTAGCCAAGTCCCCAGAGCCAAGTTGGTCAGGGAACTGATGGGGTCATCAGCAGAGCAGCAGAAAAGCTGGTCCCACCCTGGCTGCAGACTCTCTGCAGCTTTATAGAGTGAGTTCCTCAACATGTGCAGATGGGTTCCACATGAGGCTTCTCCTCTCAAGTGGAGTCAGCACCTTTACTCATGAGGAGTACTGAGGCCCTGATCCCAGGGTGGCTTATTTGTCTCTCCTAGCATTTCCTGGGGCACCCTCCCTCGGCTGGCCCTTGCCTCCTCCCGAGCCCTTTGCCTCTTCTGTTGCCGGGGTGCCTTGTGTAACGATATGAGCTTATGTTTGTATTTCTGTATAGTGGTGATGCTGCTTATGTGTGTCTCTAGCATTGAATACCTATGCATTGTGTATTCAGGGATTGCTGTTTGGTTGTGTTGCTTTGTTCTGCATCTCATGCTTGCCTAGAAATAGGCTGGCCTGGGCCTGCCGTCGCACATACGGACCATGTGCGTCCCTGGAATGTATCCCATGACTCTTTGGGATGGAGAAGACACCGCGCCATTGCACCCACTTGGAGAGCTGTGGAAAATCCCCAGCGAACCCCGGCATTCTTGGAATGGAAAGAGCAAGTGACCCTACTCCCTTAATCTGGTTTGGAGATCTAAAGACAATAGCGTTTATGGCTTTGGAGCAGGAACCAGATCTGCAAATCAAGAGGTGTCCATGGGAACGGAAGATTCACACCTTGCCAAAAGGCACCTTTGATGTAGGAGTAGGATCTGCATATTGCCACCACCCCTTAGGAGAGCGTCATCCCCTCGTCACCCCCTCTTCATCCAGTAGTGATAGTTTAGAGGACGGGTTTGATAGTTTATGGCTGGATAGCACATGCCCCAAAAAGAGTTTATTTAAGGAGAAACTCTCCTTTGTCTCTCTGGTTAACCCACCTTCCCCATAGCAGTGCACTAAGGTGCTACAAGTGACTCTACTACTTAAGTTCTCCGGAGTCGCGACCCAGAGAGCTCACACGTGGTTTGGCTGGTCCTACCTGTGTGCCTTGGAGTTCACAAGCTGCTGCTTTCGGCTGCCCAGCGTTCCAAGGAGGAGAGTTCTTCCTCAGCTGGACCTCAGATGAGTATAGCCGTGCCCCATTGTGTCATCCCCATTTTGATGCTTTTGTTATTTTCTATGCTGTAATTGTTCTGATGTACTATTGTAACTAAGGAGCTTGTATGAAATTGTATGATTCCGATTTTGTATGCCTGATGAAAAACCTTTAGTAAAGACAACATTTATTTAAGGACTAGCGTGTTGTCTCACTTCCTGGGCAATAGCGAGCGTCTCATTGGCCATCTGACCTCTGTATAGACTGGTATAGAACTTACGCACAGCCACAAACACCCAAACTTCCTTGGTAGATAACTTGGATTGGGTCTCCAGGAATTTCCTGGAGAAGTTGGCATAACACTTGGGACGCTGCGGCTGCCCTGGTTGCTGGCAAGTCCATTGTGGGACCTTCGGGCCTGAGGGTCCTGCTGGCTCAGGGTCCCTTGGTAGAGTCCACCTTGCTGGGAGGGTCTGCCAAGGCAGGGCTTGGGGGCAGGCTGTCCTCCATCCGAGGATTCCTCTTCTCATGCTGGACCTGGACAGTCCCTGACACCCTTGGTACAGTGGTTAAGAGCAGTGGACTCTAATCTAGAGAACCAGGTTTGATTCCCCAATCTTCCTCCACATGTGGCCACTGGGGTGACCTTGGGTCAGTCAGAGTTCACTCAGAGCTGTTCTCTCAAGAGCAGCTCTCTCAGAGCTCTCCCAGCCGCACCTACCTCACAGGGTGTCTGTTGTGGGGAGAGAAAGGAAACGGGATTGTAAGCCACTCTGAGACACCAAGGGAAGGGCAGGATATAAATCCAGCTCCTCCTCTTCCTCCTCCTCCTCTTCTTCTTCTTCCTCAGGCCAACTCCCACATCATGCACAGGTGTCCCCAATGGAGAGGGGAGGCCAAGTTCTGGGCCACTTCAGACTCGGTCTTCCCCACCATCACGACCGACAGCAATGCCATCGCCTGGGACTGCAGGGAATGCAGAGGTACAGTTATTGCTTCCCTAGTTTTGTCTCGGTCTCTCTGTGATTTGCAAGAATTCTGAATTGGGGGCTTATGAAAATGGACCTTGTTTATGGGTGCTGTCTACCTTACAGGGATGTCGTTTTCTTCTCCAACTGTATTCTTGCAGTGATAGAAAGGCAGGAACTGTTTCGTTCACTGTATCTCTCCAATGCCCCAAAAGTCTGTAATGTTCCGATTCACCTATGCTAACAGGCACTGCCACAATTGTATTTGATGGGAGGCAAGGCAGCATGTCAGAATTCAGACAGGCATCAAGTTATAAGACTATGCAGGAGACACTGAAGGTTATGCATAGTGTGACGACCTCTTATTTGGGGAGGTCTGGTATCCCTTTAAAAGTGTTCTTTATGTTTGCTCTCAGGGTAATCTGGCTGCCACCAGGGAAATTTAGGCTTTCCCAACCTTTTTCTATAATATTTTTCCTACTGGTTTTGGTATTGTGACCCAGGGTCTGGGCTTTCGAAGGACTATGTGTTTCCTGGGAAGAATTTCGTTCAGAACTTGTGTCTTAAATAAAAGTAGATTTATTTGATGTTCACACACTCTTCCCTCTTATTGACAGGGATCAGGGCATGTCACTTTGTAACAATATTTTCCTTAGGCCATATATGTTTACTGTTTCTTTATGCTTTAACTTTTCATAACACATACAAGACTTCTCTCTCTCAGACCTTAAAACGAACAAACTGCTTAACTCTTTTACTACACAGAACCCAATCTTTCCCTCACAGGGATGAGTCTCCTTCAACTCCGAGACAGCACTTAACTCATAGCAACTGCTTTTACACAGCACACTCTTCTGACTGACTAACTGTTTTACTCAACTCTCAAACCTATCTAACAGACACTCTTCAACTGCCACTCTTGACTGATATATCGGTTCATCCACACAGCATCCATTCCAAAACCCCTCCCCCTCTCTGTCACTCACCAATCATATCACTTGCTTGTCCAGCACTCTAGATTATCCTCACACAGCCATGCCAACCAAACTTTTAAACACACACAGTAAAACATGGAATCATTACACATAGGTATAAACTTTGTTGGTCCTAAAGGTGCCACTAGAGTCATTGTATGTATTTACTTACCCCCTCATCATTGTCATTTGTTCATTTTGAGAAACCTTTGGACAAAATGTTAACACTCATACAGCATAAGAGCAGTAACAGAAACTATAAAGAATAACTTAAAGAGATGGAACTTGGAACTACTCTCTTAATATCCAATTGGCTCCTCCAACAATATTTATCACATCCAGACACAAACATCTATCATCTGGCTAGTATAATCCTGCTACACAGACTTGGATTTTCACTACATAAAACTGCATTTTTGCAAGATCAGGACCTTCCCAGAAATCTTAGCCTCATGATTTCCCAGCAATGGCTTACAGAACAAACTCCGCCCCTGAAATGTTCCACCTTTGTGTGCAAGTTAAAAATTCGGTCATAGGAGGAGCTCAATTACAGCAAGGCTGGTGGAGAAGAGAAAAAGAGTCAGCTTAGTCCCATTTCCAGGGACAGTACTGTAGGAGGTCTACATGAAGATCATCACACAAGTAGCCAAACCCGGCATCTGCAGCTGACATTGCTGGATACCACCAACCAACCTGAGCCCTCTTCTGCCTGTTATCTGCTTGTCGACTGCCTTATTCTGGCCCAAATCTCCACCGTCATCTGAGGAAGCAAGCCGTGGCTGTGAATCCTCCCTCCCACTTACCTGATGCTTCTTTGAACATATGCTGTTTACAGCTACACACTTTTCTGTTCAGATACACCTATGCACAAAAACAATTAAGGGATTACAACAAATGTTAATAAAACACCCTCATGCTCACCTATAGTGAGTCAAAGACAATTCCAGGCAAACAAGGTCAAATGTATTTGCAAACTGAGGGGGAAGTTTGTTCTCCCATAGCCTTCAATATACCCTAAATAGCCAATATAGATGGATGGGTGGCTTTTAAATATTATGGGCAAGACAGGTCGAAACTGGTGTGCTCTCACAACTAGAGTGTGCTGGAAGGTTGAGGAATGCAGACCCCCCCCCCCAAATGCAGCAGCCTCATGTTCTAGACAAATGGATCCATATGGTGAAATAGATTACTCACACTTAGGGTTGCCAGACCCCCTGGTGCAGGCGGGGGTCTCCGGGTTTCAGGCGCTCCTCCCCCCCCATCACCTCCTCTTACCGGCAGGAACCTGGAAATCATCTTGGCGTGCCTACGTAAACCATAAGTGACGTAGGCACATGGGGAGGGGTGATGCTCTGGTTTTGGGGCAAAACTCTATTATTTGAAGCAAAATGTACCATAGAGTTTTGCCCCAAAACTCTGTCACCCCCCTGACATCCCTACACCACTTCTGGCTTATGTAGGCACATCATGACACTCCTCCCCACTCCCGAAAAGGCCCTCCCCCTCCCCCACTGGTGTGATGATCGGACCTGGCAATGCTACAGGTCACACTTCATCTGGACATAAAGCTTTTACCATTCAATGCCTATAAATATCTTGGCTTACTAAAGCAATCTAGATGGTTGTGTACTAGCAGCACTTCAGTTCCATGCCATGTGAGGAAAACACACACAGAGAGACACAGACACACACAAATATAAAATTTTCTCGTTTCCAGAAGCTCCAGCCTGAGGGAGAAGCGAGAAAAGACAACAGCAGCCGTTGTAAGAAGCCCTGCTTTAGAACAGGGTCTCCAATATGGTGCCTGCCAAGTCTTTAGGAAGTGGGTGGGGCCAAGTAGGGCTTTTGCTCAGCAGGGCACTTCTGATTGGCCGTGCAGATTTTTTAAAACACTGCTTTGGCAGCAGCTGCCACCACAGCACAAGGATCAACACTGAGTTACTGAAGTTAAGCTGTTAAGCAGTTATTTCTTGGCTGGCTCTGTCTCCTGCAGCAGCCATTTTGTAGCAGCCATTTTGTTGCTGTGCCCACCGTGCCATGTCAGAATTCCAAATGGGCCCACAGCACAAAAAGGCTGGGAACCTCTGGAGTAGATAACCTCACAGTTCCTACATTTTGTAATATTAAAACTGAAAGAACTACTGGACAGATCTAGATGCAACATCTGTATTTGATTATTCCACGTATGCTGGCAGTGCCCTGACTCAGAGAATTCCCCCCCAAAATTACAGATAAAGAAATGGCATTTAGATAGCACATTTGAAGTATTCAAGGCACTTCACATGTACCAGTTCAGTAACACCCAAACCCTCCCTGCAAAGTAGGCCACTAGTTGTCCACATAGCACATAAGCTCTTACGCTTAAAGCAGCTCTGCAGGGAAAACATACAGGAACAGCTACATGTTTTTTTCTTGTAGAGATGTTTTTAAGCGTAACCTGTCCCATCACTGTCCCCCCCCCCCAGTTCCATTAACAGATTTGTCTTAAACTTGGCCCCATGTTAGGGTTGCCAAGTGTACTTACCCTTGCCGGTGGGGGAGCCTTGCCGGGCTCCGGGAGCTCTCCCAGAACGTATGCGTGCGCGCCACCAACACGTCACAGTAAGTGACGTGCTACATCGCTCACGTTGGGGGCGTGGCCCCGATCGTCGGGGGGGAAACCATATGGTTTCCCCCCCCAACGATCTGGGCCACGCCCCCAACATGAGCAACGTAGCACGCGGAAATCGGGCCTCCAAAGCGGGCGGTTCCCCGCCCCCCGCCCCCACTTGGCAGCCCTACCCCATGTCCTGACAAAATAAGCAGTTTTTCTCTAAGCGCCTTGAAGGTTGCTGCGTTGATATATAATGATTCAAATACAAATGCTTTTCATAATTTACCTTGTTGTGTTGCGCCCCCCCCCCCCCCCCCCCCCACCTTTTACAAGGGTTTTCAAATCCCCCATCGTCATACTTCTGTGGTTTACTGTTTGTAATTCTGTACCTGCCCGATATGTTTGACAGACCAAAAAAATGCAAAAAGCTCCTCTGTCGCCTTCCCCATGTTTATAATCATAGAACCACAGAGTTGGAAGGGGCCATAAAGGCCATCTAGTCCAGCCCTCTGCTCAGTACAGGATCAGCCTAGAGCATCCCTGGCAACTTGGCAAGTGTTTGTCCAACCGCAGCTTAAAGACTGCCAGTGAGGGGGTGCTCACTACCTCCCTAGGCAGCTGATTCCACTGTTGCACAACTCTTACTGTCAAAAAGGTTTTCCTAATATCCAGTCGGTACCTTTCCCCCCTTAATTTAAACCCATGATTGCGAGTCCTAGCCTCTGCTGCTAACAGGAACAGCTCCCTGCCCTCCTCTAAGTGACAGCCCTTCAAATACTTCAAGAGAGCAATCAATCCCCCCCCCCTCAACCTCCTCTTCCCAAGTCCCTCAGCCTTTCCTCACAGGGCTTGGTCTCCAGGCCCCTGATCATCCTCATCGCTCTCCTCTGCACCCGCTCCATTCTGTCCACATCCTTTTGAGTGAAGCCTCCAGGACTGCACACAATACTCCAGGTGTGACCTGACCAATCCAGGGTACAGCGGGACGATCTTGCGATTTGGATGTTATTCCTCTGTTGATACACCCCAAGTTTGCATGAGCCCTTCTAAATGAAGTATTTTCCATTTTTTTAATTTGCAAAAGTCAACAAAGACCCATTACAATTATGGCCACTCCCAGGGAAGTCATCAAACCAAATTGGTGAACTCCTGTCCTACGTCAGTTTAACAGGCCCTCTTAAGCAATTGTGGGTATAGTGGAGCAGCTGCATGCTGAAGACAGCATGGGGACTGCACAGGAATTAAAAGGATTAATTTGGTAAATGGCCACAGGTATTCCACATAGAGGACACAGGGCTGGGGGGGGGGTATTTGCAAGATTTCAGGGTGGAGGAAGTTTCTCAGCAAGGTTCAAAGACCTAAAGAGTCTGCTCTTGGACACAGAAAATATTTTAAATGCAAAAACAAAGAGAATTACACACTCTTATCATTACTGCCATACTTCAAAACAATGAAAGCGACAGGTATTCTTTGATTTAAAAAAAGCACTCACTCGAATGATAAAAGGGTTGGAACACTTTCCCTATGAGGAAAGGTTAAAGCGCTTAGGGCTCTTTAGCTTGGAGAAAAGACGACTGAGGGGTGACATGATCGAGGTTTATAAGATTATGCATGGGAAAGAGCAGGTAAAGCAAGAGGTACTTTTCTCCCTTTCTCACAATACAAGAACTCGTGGGCACTCCATGAAATTGCTGAGCGGTCGGGTTAGAACGGATAAAAGGAAGTACTTCTTCACCCAAAGAGTGATTCACACATGGAATTCACTGCCACAGGAGGTGGTGGCGGCTACAAGCATGGACGGCTTCAAAAGGGAATTAGATAAGCATATGGAGCAGAGGTCCATCAGTGGCTATTAGCCACAAGGTATAGCTAGGGGCTCTGGGGCAAGTGATGCTCTGTCTTCTTGGTGCTTGGGGGGTGGTCAAGAGTGGGAGGGCTTCTAATGTCCTGGCCCCACTGCTGGACCTCCTGATGGCACTGGTATTTCTGGCCACTGTGTGACACAGAGTGTTGGACTGGATGGGCCTTTGGCCTGATCCAACATTGGCGTCTCTTATGTTCTTATGTTCTTATGTCATCTGAAAGGAGGTAAGCAAAAGGAACTCCACCCCCACTTTTCTTTTCTTTTTAAAAAATACATTTATTGGTTTTTTAAACATGAAACAAAAAGACATAACAAGACATGACATATACACTGAGAGACATGTTTATCTTGAACTCTCCATGATATTTTAACAAAACATAACATGATAAATTCAACTTAATTTTGTTTTCTCAACCATGGTCCCGGTCACACGGGCAGGAAACCGCGGGGGGGAAGTGTGGCAGTTTGCCCCGGGGCAAACTAAGGCGCGGTTACCTGATCAGACCTCCCGTGGAGGTACTGTGGAGGTTCCGTGGGAAAGGAGAGGTGCCGATCGCAGGACAATCCCACGCGCAAAAACGAAGTGCGCGGTGCGGCAAACTGGAAGGTTTTATTTTTGTTTACACCATGACTGCGCATGCTCCGTTGTGTGCTTTTGCGCATCCACAAAGACTTGAAGGAAAAAAAAACTTTTTCGCCAGGGAACATGGGCGGGCGCCGGATGCCACCAGAAACGCGATCAGACGCCCGCCCTTGCCCCGCGGTTTCCGTAAACTAGTACCTCGGAGGTACTAGTTTTTTGCCGCGTGGTTTCGGCAGGAAGCCTCGTTTGAGCCACGGGAGTGCTACACTTCCCAGATGTGCCGGTGAGATCGCGCCCCGAAAACCCGCATGTCTTCCGTCTGACTCGCATGGCTAATGTTCCGTGTGACCGCAGCCCATATATCATAAATTTCTGAATCTTTCGAATAAATTCATTAAATTAGATTGACTTCCAAATAATTAATTTTACAAATATATATATTTTCCAATTAAGATATGGCTATTACCTTCTCTTACACTTAAACCATCTACTTATTTCTAACCTCAAAAAACCAACAACCTTAAACAAAGCAATGTATTTATTTTACAAAAAATAATACCTAACGTATCAAATCTCCCCACGATTTTCAATCATTCTTGCTTTCTGTTCTTACTATTTACCTCTATTATAATTTTCTAAGTTCTAAATTGAAAACCAACAACAACACCAATTCACCTGTATATAATTTTATCTAACAAAAACATTCAGTTATTCTAATTTTCAATTAATTAATGCTACAAATATTTATTTTCCTTTAACATATGATAGATTCTATTGTTTTTGTTCCATTTATATGCTAAATAAAAACTTTTCAATGTAAAATTTAGAACATGGCCTTTAACAACTTGAAGTTTTTTATGGCCCTACCAAAAATTATACTTACTACTTTACCAAGAACAGCACCTATTGTTTACCAATCACATAGCTGGTATCCAGTCACCTCATCTTTCATTATTTCTTATTTTGCAACCTATCAACTAAACTAATATAACTACTACATTCCTTAGCATTCAACTCAAATTTGCTTATATTCAGCATTAAACAATTAATATCCATATGGAAATTAAATAAGCCCTCAAATAACACTGATATGTTTCCCAACCGTTCCCAACTCACAGACATTAGAAGAACATTATCTAAAAATTCCAACTTAAAATAAAGCTGCATCATAATTCCTTATTTCATTATTTCTTATTTTGCAGCCTAACATCGAAACTAATATAAATAGCATAATTATTTGAATCTAACTCAAATTTACTTACATTCAGTATTAAAAATATCCATATGGACATTAAATAAACCAACAAATAACACTGATATGTTTCCCAACCGTTCATCATTACTCACAGACCTTAAGAAAAATATAATCCAAAGTTCAAATCATCTTGCATTATTCTTTTCTTTTCTGTAGCTTCTTTTTTGCCAGAACCATATTTAAGTCTCTTAGTTCTTTGTAAATGTAAAGTTGCATTTCCAACTCTTGCCATTTTACTTCCAGTGTGCTTGTAGAATATGTCTTTCCAATAGCTTTCAGTCTTTTCTTAGCTCTGGTATGTTTGATATTTTTCCTTTTCCGCTCAGCCAGTTTGGTCAGCTTGTTACGTGGTAGCCTCCTTTTATTATTTCTAACTCTAAAGCGTTCCTTGTTGGTTTCTTTGTACTGTCCAGTTGATTAATTTGGCTCTGAAATCCTGTTGTCGGTAGAGTCACTATATCTTGTGGTACACTTTCTTGGTTACCTTCTGGTTTTTTATCAATATCTTGCTGAGAAAGCAAAGGCTCTTCCTCATCCTTCCCATTTAAACAGGAGCTCAGTGGTTTCTCCCTAAGATTCTCACACGCTGTATTAATTGCTTGTTTAATCTCCTCGCATAATAGTTTTTTAAACTGTTCATAGGTGAGTTGCAAGATTTGTGTATTTTCCCATTTCCCCATTTCCTCTATTTCAACTGCCATTTTTTTATTTCACTATACACCCCACTAGCAGCTTTTACACAGTTTTTCTCTCTCCGTTTCTCTTCCC
>NW_015166428.1:291987-314823 GCF_001447785.1 Gekko japonicus
AAGAACGTCAAAATTTACAATTTGGATTTGTACTCATGTTATACCTTGTTTGTACCTTGTTTTGTTGCATATTATGTTGTACCTTGTTTTGTTGCATATTATGTTTTGTAATAATTCAGTAGTCTCTAAAAAGGGCGGTCACATCTTTGCAAATCATGGCGGCCATGTTTGCTCCATTCCCTGCTTCTGCTTCGAAACGTTCTCTTCTTCCCCAGTTCGTTGCCACTCACTGGGTGATCAAGCAAGTTTCCTGCTACCAGTCTCCCCCCAGGAGATCTGGTGAGGCCCGACAAAGGTCTCGGGGACCCGCGGAGCCTCAAAGAAAACAAAGAAGGACAGGGTTGATTGGGAGTGACCCGAACGAACATCCGCGGTGACGCACCACTGCCCCAGAAGTCCACTTTTCTAAATGGTGCTTCCTGGCAACACATTTATACCCACTTTCAGCCAGAAATTGGTTCCCAAAGAGGGTTCGAGAAACAAAACCTAATATACGTGACAATTAAAGTTCATCACACAGTGTTCTTTAGGGAGGAGACAACTCCTTCAAGGACAGTCAGAAGCCAGAGACAGAAGGGCTTCCTAACAAACTGGATCTGCTTGATATGATAGTGTGGTCCTAAACAGAATTACACCCTTGTAAGTCCACTGAAGTCCATGTTTGCTGAAGGATGCAGACATGAAAGCCGTTCATCCTGGTTTTGTCCCTGGTAAACATTAATTTTTGTTTTTATAGTGTTTTTTAACCATCCAAAGACTGCTTGACCAGAGGCAACAGCGGGTCAAAGGAAAGCTCTGTGTACACTAAACATGCATAGCCAAGCCACTTGCCACCCACTAAAAAAAAAACATTTTCTTTTTCCACTCTAAAATACTAATTTGAATACAAGCTGGAATTATAGTTGTTAGGTGCCTTGATTTTTAATTCACAGCACACCAACGGTGCTGTAATAACTTATGGCGATTCCGGAACATGAGCTGGCATCTCTGAAATAACAACTGGTGTGACACGTGAAGACCTGCTTAGGACCCTCTTTTCATTGATTTGGTGCTAACGTTTCATTGCCAGGCTGCAACAAGATACAAGTTCTTTGAGGACAGCAACATGAGCGCTAATTGCAAGAAGGCAAGATTTATTGTTCACTCACAGTAGCATGAAACTTGACGCTCAGAAATATTCAGATGAGGAGACAACAGTTGCTTTTAGAAGTGCTGAAAGAGTAGGGATAAAGGCACTGTTGCCCTTGGTGTACGTGAGAAATTTTTCAGAACCAAAGAGGTTTTGCAGGATTTTGTAATACAAAGAAAATATGCAACACCTATTCAGTAAGGCTAATAAAAGGACAAACGTATGAAATCTGGACAGCTATGCCTGCATATTGCCAATTGGAGGAGGGGGGATCTATCATCTTGCCTGGCTGGATGACCTTGGGCAAGCCGCAGTTCTGATTGCTGGCGCAGGGCTTAGTAGAAGAAGAAGAAAAGAGATTGGATTTATACCCCGCCCTTCACTTGGAGTCTCAGAGCGGCTTACAAACTCCTTTCCCTTCCCCTCCCCACAACAGACACCGTGTGAGGTGGGTGAGGCTGAGAGAACTCTGACACAAACTGCTCTTTCAAGAACAGCTGTGCCAGAGCTTGTGACTGACCCAAGGTCACATCAGCAGGTGCAAGTGGAGGAGTGGGGAATCAATTCCGGTTCTCCCAGATTAGAGTCCGCGCACTTAACCACTACACCAAACTGGAGAGGAGAGGTCCTGCTGAGGTCCACAATAAACACACCACCCAACAATTTTGGAGTAAAGAACAGGCCACAGCTTTTATTGATTACAGAACAAGGAGCATTGGCAAAGCATGGGGGCGGATCCTGGAAAATCAAGCAACCTGCCTGCCACCCGATAACCACGTCCCTCAGCCCGCCTGCTATGGGAAAAACCCAGGAGTGACAAATACTACTGGTATCACAAGGGCGGCTGCCTCTGCGTGGTACCAATTTGACACCTGGGGTGAGGCTGGCACAGCCACCAAGATGGGCCTACTGCATATTGGCTCAAACCCCCAGACCTCTTAAGGGGGTCCCCAAAAAGGGGGAGGTGGACATGCTGGCCCGTCTCCCCGAAAAGGATCCACCCCAGATGCGCAAAAACTGCCAACTGTGACAATAACAAACTTAGAGAAACTTTTAAACCCAGTGGGGATCCAATGAAAACTGCACTGCCACGCTTCACTGGCAGCGCTGCTTAAATCTCTTGGGCAGGCTCTATGTCATCACTGCGTAGAGTCCGCCAAATTCAAGACCAATCAGCTCCCCCCCCCCCAGCTGGGGTGGAGCCTATGCGGTTGTCCCAGTTTCCCGCCTCTGCTGGCCGTTAGACCAAAAAGGGGGGGGGAAGAAGACCTCCTCCAGCCCTCCTTTGCCCATGCAGCAATCCGGCCTTTCAGGTAAGTCTCGGCCGTGTTAAGAGCTGTTCTTGAAAAAGAGCAGTTTCTGTCAAGAGGTCTCTCAGCCCCACTTACCTCACAGGGTGTCTGTGGTGGGGAGGGGAAGGGAAAGGAGTTTGTAAGCCGCTCTCTTCTTCTTTTCTTCTTCTAGGTTTGCCATCAAGTTTCTGCTAGCTTTGTTCAAAGCTCCACCTACGTAATGGCCACTTACACCTCAGCATAAATAACCATCATTCAAACAGGCAGGCTTTGAAAGAGAAGAGGTATAATCATTCCTCTTCAAACACAACACCCTTGGGGGTTCCTGTTCCTCACTGAACTGGGGATAGTGCTAACTAAAACTGTGTGCACGCTTTCAAAAGTGTTTTTAAAGGACAATTCAGGATTGATCAGTGTAACAGAACAAAACCACCACTCTCTAAAAATCCTAAGAAGGGGTCATTTCCTGCAGGAGCGCACAGGAGCGGAGCTCCGGCAGTAAAGAGCCCAGGGGGTGGGCACATGCAACAAGCCCCACCCCCTGCTCCCAGCAGCCCTCAGTCAGAGCAAGAAGCAGCCAGGTAAGCTGAAGAGCTCCCCCGGCCCAAAACAGTCCAGTGGCACCTTTAAGACCAAGTTTTATTCAGGTACAAGCTCTCCCTCCTCTGCGAGGACAGATCTGCACGTTCCCCCCCCCCATAGCTAGCAATCCAAAACAGTCCAGTGGAGCCTGAGCAGTGGGTGTTGCCTTCTGACACACTTCTGGTGATGTCAGGGGGTGTGGCATATGCAAATAAGTTATGCTAATGAGCTCCTGCACCTCTTTTTCTACGAAATGACCCCTGAAAGTATGTAAAAACTTTAGCAAAAAAAATTAATAAAAATAAAGAGAGCTATGTCACACATTTTGTCACTCACCACCAGTGTTCCCTCTAAGCTGAGTTAGTGTGAGCTAGCTCACACTAACTCAGCTTAGAGGGAACATTGCTCACCACTGTAGTTGATGGAGAGAGAAAAAATGGTTTGTGGGTGCAACTGCAAAAGGGCAGTCACAGCTAAGGAACAAGGTCACACACTAAATGTGTCAAGCTCAGAATGGTCGCTGCTACTCTCTAGGCAGCTACCAGCTGGCATCTGCTATTCCTTGCCATGCCACACCTGCCAAGCCACAGAACATTACAGGAAGCACACCTGGGGAAGTCTCTTTTGTCTTGGCTCCAGGTGTGCCCATTAGACAACCGAGAATGGGAGTTCCAGAAGTATGGGCATTTGCAAGGAAGAGGAGATCGCCACATTCTAATGTTCTTACATCAGTTAAGGTTTCACCTGCAAGAGGGCCATTCCTGGGAATCCTCCACATGCTGTTATACATCTGTGTTGTCTCTTTGTTTTCACATTAATGCAGTCATTGTGTACAGTAATAAAATTTGCTGGTTGGAGGAAGGAAGGAAGGAAGGAAGGAAGGAAGGAAGGAAGGAAGGAAGGAAGGAAGGAAGGAAGGAAGGAAGGAAGGAAGTTTTGCAAACTAATTAATTAATGAAACAAAAGGAAAGACTGCAGGAAGAAACCGAACCTCTGCTAAACAGGAGATGTTTTAAGTAAATGTAAAGGGGGGTGGATTTTCATGACGAACATAGCAGTGTTAACTGCTGTGTGGAATCCTGAATGAAACTCTGCTTGCAGAAGAATGAAATTTCAGTCGCACAAAATAACATTTGCATGGATAGTCTTCGATAACAGATGGTTCTGCAGAAGCATAAAAGGGTGCTGAACAATTAAATGCTTCACTGCACCTGACTTTCTGATACCATCAAAGGTTGAACACAGTCACACGAAACAATTTGTACAAATGGGGGGGGGGAACGGGACTTTTACTATGTGATTATATGCTAAAGATATAACACACCCACCCACAACCCCACAGCTGCAGTTTGCCTTTTTAAAATGCTGGCTCTCCTAGTATCTCCTCCAGTTAGGCCCTTCTCATGGGACTTATTTTTAAAAAAAATATGCTAAAGCTGCAATTCTGTACACAAGTCCCACCATGGGATTTACTTTTGAGTGGACAGGACTGAGCTATTGAGATAGCAAAATCCAAGCCAAGTGAAGGAGGACATGGCAAATTTGAATCACCCTTGTAAATAGCTTTCCAAAACCATTCTTTATTATTAAGATTTAATAACAACAGTATTCTAACACAACTTTTATTGACAGCACAAGAAATGAAACTTTGCCGGAGCCAATAGAATGAGGTAATAATTCAAGTATTTACATCTGGCAGCAATCTATATAGCTCCCAATTTCATAGAATTTAGGGCTATAGACAAAAGCTGAGATGTTGTTATGTGGACAAGATTTAACATGAACAGCCTAATAGAAACCACAAAGTAATATTTTTTTAAAGATCAGAATTTATAATACAATACTAAACATATATATTTTGAATTCATATATACACAACCACATATCATCCCTGGCAGAAAGATCATATGCACGTACACACAATTCTCCTCTGTTTTATACATGTCACAGAATTCAGCAAGGGAATCTTTTTCACCTCCTCTCACATTAGAATTCAGGGTGATCCAATATTGACCAAGTGAGTTGGGGAACTAACATCAGCAAGCATTTGTAGGATAAATGTATAAAGATGCCTTACACTGAGTCAAGCCATTGGTGCCTTTAGCTCAGTATCTTCTACTTTGATTGGCTGTAGCTCTCCAACTTCTGCCACCTGGGACCTTTTCAGCAGTGGCCCTGCCATTTTAGTTAAATATACCTCCTTTACTCCACAACAAGGACCCAAAGTGGCTTCCAATATTGTTCTTTCCTCCCCACCCCCCGTTATCCTCACAACCACCACACTCTGAGGCAGGTTAGGCTGAGAGTGACTGACGAGCTAGGGTTGCCAGATTTGGGTAGAGAAATACCTGGAAATTCTGGGGGTGTAGCCTGGGGGGGGGGTTGGGGAGGGGGGACCTCAGCACAGTACAATGCCATAGAGTCCACCCTCCAGAGCAGCCACTTTCTCAGAGGAACTGATCTCTGTCACCTGGAGATCAGCTAGAACAGCGGTAGATCTCCAGGCTCTACCTGGAGATTGGCAATCCTGTGACCAGCCCAGGGTTACCCAGCAAGCTTCAATGGCAGAGTTGGGATTCAAATCTGGGCCTCCCAGATCCTAACCCAATACTCTTTCCACTACAACCTCACCTCAAGAAGCAAACTGTAACCATTCACAACACAAACTGGGACAGGAATGGAAAAGTCCTGCAGTAGAGAGGAGGTCCATCCCAGAGAAGAGCTATTGGCCAAAACCAAGCACACCCAGTCTTCAAAATAAGCCCTCATCAGCCTCAGACCTTGTGTAACCTGGGGCAGGAGAAGGGGATCTTGTGGAGATCAGGCAAACATTAAGACACAGTTGTTGTGAGACACCTGGGAGGAATTTTGCAAGACCAGCTGCTCTCTTAAGATATCAGAAGGTAGTATCAGTTTCTGGGAGCCGCCTTCAACAAGGCCAGCGAGAGATGACACCTTGTCCTTCCATAACACAAAGCATCCTTCCATGATCATTTAAGCCAAGTGTAATTCTTTCCCGTAATAAATAGCCTGTAGTACAAATGCATATTAGAACAGCTCTGAGGAACTAATCCAAAACAAACCTGCTAAACGTTAACTTGAAGCTCAGCTATACATGACTGAGCTAAATCTCTTTATCAGGTCAATAACGTATTTCTATTTATGTATTATTCCTTGGAGGAAGGGTGGGATAAAAATGCAACAGCTTGCTAGAGATAGCTAGATTATATGGTCAGAAAAAACCAGTTCAAGTGCCAACAGATTTTTGAAAGTTAACAGTAGACCATTAATTACATAGGAAGTTTTCAAAATGATATTTGTTTAGGGTTGTGGGGGCTAATGCTGTTTGGATTTGTGCTTGCAAATTAATCATATCTCAGATCTGGGAGGGGATCATGTTCATTCCTAGAAATGTAGCTTTGGCAAGTCAACACTTAGTTAGGACCCTGCACTGTATCCTGTACCAAAGAGGAAAAACTGGAGCTCATTCAGAACAGAAAAACAGAAATGACTAGTATGCTGAGAAGGAATGATTTATTAGGGGGCTGGAACCCAAATCTGATTTTAAATATGTATGTTTTGGCTAAGCTTTGAGGAGGGTGTTGACCGCAGCATCTGCAAAGATTTGAGGGACAAGTGACAGAACTGAGAGCAAGGGACTGAAATTAAAAAGAAGAAGAAGAAATTCAGGGAAATATGCCACTACGGGGAAAAAAGAATCCTGGCTTCAGAACTCTTAGTGTTGTTGAATAATGGTTATGAAACACAGTGGAAACTATAAGTAAATGATGGGGCCCAGACTCACCAAAGGTCCTGTTTGCAGCCCCATGGGGAGGGCAAAGAGGGTGATGGTGGCTGTGGTGGCTCTTGCTGGATGAGCAGGGAGAGGGCCAGGCCATGGCAAGTGCAGGAAGTCTGGGCCCGCCCTGGCCCGCTGCCAGGGGTGGCGAATCTGGCCATTTAAGGCACTATGCCACCCGAAGTAACCCTCTTTGCCACGTGGGTTTTTGTCCACCGCTGGATCTCCTGCCTTCCCCTCATCGCCATGGCTAGGCTCCAGTGGCTCGACCCGAGCAAGGCCAGAAACACTGTACAACGACCACCGAGTCTTGATCCCATGCAGTGCTTAGAACTCTTAGTGTTGTTGAATAATGGTTATGAAACATAGTGGAAACTACAAGTAAACAGAGAGTTGCTGTGCTTGTCACACTTTTATAGAGACCAGCAGAGTTATATCAGCTAACAAATTCTCCCCCTTCATTTCTTTATTCCAAAGGTACATACTTGTATGTACTACAAACAGACCAACAGCCACACAAAGGGAACAAAGCAGAAGTTTGTTGGACTGTGGAGCCGCAAGGGGCAATCTTCTCGCCAATGCTGTTTAACATCTACATACACCCTCTTGCCCAGTTGGTCTGGGGGGTTGGGCTGGGTTGCCACCAGTATGTTGATGACACCCAGCTCTAGCTACTGTTGGATGGCTGTCTGGACTCCACCCCAGAGAGCTTGGACAGGGCTTTGGAGGCCATGGCTGGGTGGTTGCAGCAGAGTCGGCTGAAACTAAATCCAACAAGATGGAGGTCCTGTACCTGAGTCTGGGGGGTAGATTCGGGAATCAGGCTCCCTGCCCTGTATGTGGCACTGTCGGTGCCGGTCCAGAAGGTGAGGAGCCTAGGGGTGAACTCTGGACATCTCACTCTCTATGGAGGCCCAGGTCACCACCGTTGCCAAGTCAGCCTTTTATAATCTTTGGCAGATCAGGCAACTGGTTCCCTATCTCTCTCCCCTGGACTTGCCTACAGTGACCCATGCAATCGTCACTTCGAGACTTGGTTACTGTAACTCACTGTATGTGGGCTTACCCCTGAAGCTGATGTGGAAACTCCAGCTAGTGCAAAAAGTGGCAGCACACTTGCTGACTGTGACGCATTCAGCCGGTGCTGGCCTAGGATCGACATATCTAACGGACTGCCTCTCCCCATATGTGCCCCGGAGAGCCTTGTGCTTGGCGGACCATCATATACTGGATGTCCTTGGCCCAAAGGATGTCCGCTTAACCTCGACTGGGGTCGGGGCTTTTCCTGCCCTGGGTCCAGCCTGGTGGAACATGCTCCCGTCTGAGATCAGGGCCCTGCAAGACCTATTACACTTTTGCAGGTTCTGCAAAATGGAGCTGTTCAGCCTTCGGTTGAGGTGGTGGCCACCCGATTATTTGGCCTCCCTTGCTGTAGATTTCCAGCTATGTGCTGCCCATATGAATAAGATCTTTACTGTTCTTTGGTTTATGGCCTAGTTGCTTCCAGCAATTTAGGATTGTCAAACCTTATGAATTTAGTGTAGTTCCTGCATTTTTAATCTTTTTAATTATTTATTTGTTATACTTGCTTTTAATGGTTTTGTAACTTTACTATTTTTAACCTCCCTGAGCCCGCTTGCGGGGAAGGTGGGATATAAATCTAAATAAAGAAAGAGACCACAATCAAAGACATCCCTAAAGCAACATTTCCCAAATTCTTGATAATGGAGGAGCACTCTCTTGTTTACCGAGAACTGGTGGCACACTTCACTTTTACACCCAAAGAAGCAAGGAAAAGTAAGAATTACTCATCTTGCAAAAGACCACCTACCATCTATATTTCTGTATGAGTCCCTCTTCCAAAAACTCACCCTTCAGATCAGACTCATGCAGTGATACAACAGGCCAGCCTTTTCTGAGAACAGGGTATTTTGCTAAGCCTTGCTTCAAATGTGTTTCTGAAAACTATTATTACTCAGTAGTCAGGACCCAAGGGAAAACTGACTCCCCAGCAGAGGTCAATTGGAAGGAGGCAAAATCAGAGCAAGTGACTAACACAGAGATGCAGCAAGCAGCCTCCTTTGCGAGAGGAGCTAGGTAATTCTGCTGTGCTTCTGAATCAGAGAGTAAGCAAAGAAACCAATAACACGCACTTCACCTTCTTAACCGCCTTTCAAAAAAGTCCAGAAAAATTACAAACTGTTCTTACTATTTTACTAGCCTGCGCACTCACATGCCTCTATAGTGGTAATATACTGATTTTTGTAAAAAGTGAAGAATGTCGCTACATTCAGTCCCTCAACCAATGTGTGGGAGGACACAGGGTTTGTGTGAAGCCTTGCAGATGGAGGGACGTGTGCCTGTCCTGATAACAGATGTAAAATTTCCTGAAACTGTGAAACCATGTGGGGTCTGTGGGGGGTTACTAACATTTTGGGATAAATTGAAATATATGCAATACATACTTCCCCATCAAAACTAAACTTTTTTTACTGATTAAACATAAGATGCATCATTTGTAACTCAGTTAGCATACAAATATGTTGAATTTAAAGGTATAAATATCTTCATTTTCTATGAGAAAAACTGCAAATATACCCAACACTTGACAAAGAGTTGCAGCAAACTGCTGCACCCTTTACTACCAGAAGCTGAAAGCAGAAAACAAATTTTCTAGTAAACAAAAGAAGTTATATTCTTTAGACAGAAATTCTCATAGCATCACAATAGGTAGAACCGCTAGCATATTTGGCTATTATTTTTGTGAAAACACTAATGTATTATCATTAAACATATTACAGCTTATTAATAGTTGACAAAAGTATTACATTTAAACAAAAAAAGCCTTGAAAACATTGTATATGTCTACAGTAGAAGAGTTTTTCTCCAAGTGCTCCCCAAAATTTCTCAGTGAAATGTTCTCAGACGTCTTCATGCTGTATATTTGGAATCAGCAAAACGCTTTGTAAAGTAAGGGTTTTCTCACTCAAAAACAGAAAATATTATATAGGAGGGTTTTTCCCCCTAGGGCTCCTCAAAATTACTTAATATTTCTACTGAAAAAATTGAAAAATTTCTCAAACTAGTTCACACTATATATTTTGATTGCAAGAAACATCACATTAAGAAGCTCATTTTACTCATTCTAAAATCCTAACCGGGAATGTCCTTCAGCCTTATAAAATCAACTATATGCTGCTGCTAATTCTAAAAGAGAGAATACCTCATAAGAGTCTCTTCTCAGTGGTTTATTTCCCAATTTTTTCTATTTTTCCCCCTAGGCCCTTACATCTCTAGTCCCTACATTTGTGCATTGGAGGAGCGCCAGCAGTGGGGTGGGGTGGGGTGGGGTGGGGGGAACAATGGCCTTTTCATAATGCTTTGCTGTCTTATTGCATACAGAAAGTTTCTGTTCATTGTAGATGATGAAGCAAATAGCTATTTACAAGTCATTGTTAATGATACCATCTAGACTTCAGGTTTTGACACCAGAGATGAGAAAGAAAGGCGTTTTTAACAGCCACCACCAAAATCAGCGTATTTCCCCCCATTGCTGTCTCACCAGATTCCAAGTCCGAGCACTTTTCTATTTTAATTCCACCATTCCACCAAGAAGCCTCCAGGAACCAAGCAAGACTTGCCTCTTCAGGTTGACCTTAGTATAGCTGGGAGCAGAGGGTCCATCAAGGCAAGTCCCATAACTTTTGGGGTGCGTTCAGATGGGGCATTTGTAACAGTATAGGTGCCGGTTGCAATCGGTGTACTTACCAGCGTTCACACGTAGAACATCTGCCTTCCGTCCCTAACCATTGCAAAGCCCTTTAAACTGTTGTACTCTGCCACTAGGTCCCCAAGTGGTAGTATCCTGAGTACAACGGTTGTAATCGGTTTACCTCCGTCTGATCGCTCTCTACCGGTGTCTAGCCACTTCCGTTCGGAAGCCCGAGGCTTCCAATTTTCGCCCGCTATTTTTTTTTAGGTTGCCGATATGCGCTTGGGCGAAGCTTCACCCCGGCGTTTCTTTTTAAAAAAAGAAAAGGCCCTTAGTTTAACGTTTAGGAGGAGTCCGGGACTTCAGGGAGGCCAGTTTGGGCTTTAAACTTTAAAGGTAAGCCCTTACCTTTAAACTTTAAATGTAATATGGGGTGTTTTGAGCATGCACAAAGATCACCATTCTGTAGATGGCTGCCTATGCGCATGCTCAAACTGAGTTAAAAAAAAAAACGCCGACGCCCGCAGCATGTGAACGGGCATACAGCGATGGGCTTCGCTGTGAGGGAGGTAAGTGTGATCGCGTTTCAGCCGGCATAAACTGCACCGGTTCCAACCGGTACAGTTTATGCCGGCTGAAACACCCCGTCTGAAAGCACCCTTAGTGTCTGGGTGTCAGCATTGGCTGATCTATGATCGTAACAAATAAAGATCGATTGAATGTTCAGTGAATTCAAAAAATACCCTCAGGAGTCTCACGGAAGGATGCAATGTTCTGCTTAGCTGCCATACGCACTCTAATGCACAATCTCCCCTTCCCTGCTATGTTGCCTGTCACAAGGAAGAGCATCTGTTAAGGAACATCTAAACAGCCTGCTTTCTGTAGCTCCTGCTATATTAATGTTTGTTTCATGACGCATCTTTGGATTTTACCTGCCGGGCCGCAATTCCAAAGAAATCAGAGTATTCATTTTCAACTGAAAATGTGACATTTTTCTACGGACCAAGGCATTATGTTTTCCCACACCTTTCTGAGCACAAGTCCCCCACCTACACAAACAATAAGATCATTCAGTTTTTCACGTTGCCTTGATGATGATGGTGATGCTAACCAGTCCTGGAGTTCAGTCCTGCTTTCACAGTCATGCTTATGGGAACCATGTGCCTGGCTCTCAACATAACAAAAGGCAGAAAGCAGCGACTGCTGAGCCTGCCACTTCTTCTGACAAGGCACCTGTGCCTTTCAAAGCTGCACGAGAACCAGAAATTCAACAGGCAAAATACACTCCCCTCCTCCCCATGGCAGGCTAGCGTGGGGACTCAGTTTCGAGAGGAAAAACCAGAGGGGGAGAGAGTTGGAGCTCTAGTATACCTTTATGAGATGGGAGTGGGGAGGCTATAGGGAGAGTACTACATGCAGAAAGTTCCAGGCATTCCCCATTAAAGGATCTCAAGTGTTGGGAAACCCTAGAGAGAACTGAGCACACAGTACTGAGACAGGTGAATAAGCAGTCCAGCAAACTATATGGTTATGTTACATGCTCATATATATTCAAAGGGTTAAGTATCCTGCCTTTTCTCTGTTCAAAATTCATTCCTCCCCGAAACTGCTTTTCTTAAGGGAAAAAAAATAAGATGTCAGGAGGAGCACAGTTCCCTCTAAGCTGTGCTGGCACACAAAATTTTAACAGGCAGCTCAGGGGTTTTGAGCTTCTGCTCACAAGACATTTTCCCCTTCATTAGAAACAATGGAGGATGGGGGCACCTCCTTCTGGGGCCCATAGACCTGGACCCCCTGGTACAACTTTTTTTAAACGGGGGGTTATGGTGGTTTGAGGAGAGGCACCAGCAGCTATGCTTCAAATTTGGTGCTTCTACCTAAAAAAATAGCACCCCCCAGAGCCCCAGATACCCCCAGATTGATTCTCCATTATAGCCTATGGGGTCTATTGACTATAATGGCCCTATAATAGGCTACAATGAAGCCGGGGGGAATGGGTTTTTTTGGGGGCACACACCTATTACGCTTTTCAGTATGATTTGTAAGCTGCCTTGAGTCACAGGGAAAAGTGGGATATAAATATTTGAACAAATAGGTAGTTTGGGCAGGTTGATAACATTTAAGCAACTTCCTGTTTGTTAGGTTAGGCAGGGTTCTGACAGTAATTGTTTCTACTCTGTTATATTTGACCTGTAATGCTGGTTGTCATTTTTCACTAAAAAAAACAAAGCAGATTGCAAGAGGGCCCCCCCCCCCCAGTGCTGGTATGTTTTGTAAGGCTCAGCACAAGGCCAGGTCTACCAATATAGTGGACTGGAGTGGGTAGACCTGTTGTCTGGAAGTCAGGTCTACCAGTATGGTGGAAAGGGATGGGTAGACCTGTTCTCTGGGGGCCAGATGTACTAATATAGTGGAAATGGGTGGGTAGATGAACAGACCTGTTTTCTGGAGGCCAGGTCTACCAATATAGTGGAAATGGGTGGGTAGACCTGTTCTCCAGAGGTCAGGTCTACCACTACAGTGGAAAGGGGTGCGTAGACCTCTTCTTCAGAGGACAGGTCTATCAAGGGTGGGTGAAATTTGATTTGATTCTGTTTTCTCATAATGTTTAAATTATCCTTAAAATACAGTTCAAATATAATTTAAAATAATTTATTCTGGGATTTTTACACGGTTATGGAACTAAAAACCAGTTTACACAATAGTCAAATGTATACTTGCTCACAACTTTAATGCTACTAGCTTTTTTCACTCACAAGGTAGAATTTCTGTTCACAACACTGTGGAACTTAGAGGGAATACAGGAGTCAGGATTGTTACACACACTTTCCTGTAACACAGAGTTAGTCAATAGACAGAAATTTATTCCTTAATTATCTCATTATCAGACCCATTTGGAGAAGGAGTCCAACAAATGAGAAATATTGTCTTCCAAAATATATTAAGGGTTGGATGCTGGATGGAGCCTCACCACAGGTTCTGTTCCTATTCCTTTTAACAAAGTAATTTAGCAGGTGAAGTTTATCCTGGCATGGAGAAAAGGGGTGAGAATCAATCTACCCAGTGTATTTTCCTAATCTCACCCAACACTCAGGTGACCACGTTCTGTAGCTAATGAAGCTTCCAACTTCCAAGGTCAAGCCTACATTAAGTGCCTTGCATAGCATAGCAGCTAATAGCATGAGCTATGAACCAGGAAGTCACCAGTTCAAACCTTGCCAGAACTGTGAGTTTACTAAGAGGTCCCAGGCAAGCTATTATTATTCGAGCAAGCACATGCACACCCTGCAATATAGGGATAATACCACAGACTTATCATGCAGGGTCATTTCAAAACTGACATAATGTATGTGAAGCACCTTCCAGACAATTAGCACTCTAGGAATGCTACTTTGTTATTATGAATGCTCAGGACATACCTTCATTTCTCACAGTCTGGTCTTGTTTGCACAACTTATTCAAAAAAAAGTTTCTCTTAAAGCATGGTACTGGAAACAGGAAGCATCTGAAGGAAATAAAATATAATAATGTTAGTATTTCAGTGACACATGAGCCAATAGAAAACAACGCATGCCACCCCACGCACAGTCTCAAAGGGAAGCCGACTTCATTTTCCCAACAGTTTTGGATATGCTTTTTAAAAGTATTAACCTTTATGTACTGTTACAACAGGTAAAGTAACACTTATTGGCCACAATCCTCAACACAGTTACTAGAAAGTAAAACATACTGAAGTTAGCAAGAGTTATTGCCCATTAAACATATTTAGAATCATTCTGAAAGTGGCTAGAGCAAAGACACTTATACACGGGACATGTTTAAAATCAGTTTTGATGAGCATACCAATACAAATATGATGACTAGGATCCAGAGACCCATGTGACTAAATTTGGTATATCCAAGGGGACTTTGCAGCCCTATTCCACGCACCACAAGTGTTCCCAATTTCTAAAGCAGCTTGCTGCAGTGCATGGCAGTCCACGGCTAAAGGAAAAACAAAAGTTAAAACCGTAATTGGACACACACACACAACCCCTTGAGCATACCCTAAAGCAATTGTGGGATCCCTGGCTTCGCACGCAGTTTAGACAATCGCTCCTACTTTTTTAAAAAATGGAGATTCCAGATATGTTTTTGGAATTGGAAACAAGTTTTTTATAAAAGCAGTAACATCAAACCAGCCTAGTAATACTATTTAATACTGTAACATTTTAAGTGTATTCTTACAAGAAGCATATCAAGCAGGGCTCAGGGGTAATGCAAAAATATTGCGTTTAGAAAGTCCCCTGTGGTTTCAGTCTCCAGGAGGGAAAAGGATTTCAGGGAGCAGACCTCTGCTTGAGTCTGCTGGACACCACCAAAAAACTGAGTTGCCCGCACTTGGCTAGACAGTCAAGCAACTGATACAGTCTAAGGCAGCTTCATGTGTCCAAATAACATACAAACTACCAGCCAGATTCATAAGTTGATTTTTGAGTAAATTCAGGCAGAAAGATCCCATAAGAAGAAGCAGAAACCACTACAAAGACTCAGTTTGATCTGAGCACTTCATGTGTTCTTATAAAGTCTGAACTGAAAAAATGATCTAGTGAAAATGCTGGATTTTTGTTTCTTCAGGGGAGGAAAAAAAATACTCCTTGTAAAACTCGATCTCGCCAAGGAAACAGAGTTTCATCACTGGTGTTCAGCTGCCATCTAGTGGATATAGAGTAACCTTTAAAAAACTTATTTAGGACCACAAGGATGGGGTGATGGCCACTGCATCAGAGTTCTGGGCATGAAAGATCAGTGCTGTTGAGTCACAACCTCCTCATGGCAACTCCATGAAGTCCTCATGGGGGTTTTCAAGGCAAGAGAGGAGCGAAGGTGGTTTGCCATGGCCTTCCTCTGCAAAGTGGTCCCTGTCTTCTTTGAAGCTCTAGGAAGGCTGGTTGTGGGCTGAGTGTTGAATTCTTTTCTTCTACGCATCTGTAGCAACAATTTCTGCGCCTGCACATGAGTTACAATAAGATTCAAGACAAACTCAAAAGGAATGGATCAACCTGGAATTATAAATCACAATAGCTCAATGGAACCTCCACAGAGGCAAAAGACCTGTGAATAAATTCCGTTCATACGAGGCGTTTTGGGCCGGGAGTGGGCCGGATTGGAGACGGAGCAAATGGGCGCGATCCCACGCCAACATCTGGCTGGCGTTGCGCTCCCGTCTCCGATCCGACCCTTCCCCTGATGAGGTGCGTCAAAAGTGAACCACCTACCCGAGGTGGTTCATCCGGATGACGCGCCGCAAGCCGGGCCGTCGGATCGCCGGCGCGTCTTTGCGCTGGCGCATCCCCGGCTCCTAGCCGAACTGCGCATGCTCCGTCATGCGCAGTTCGGCAGGCTCCCCGTCAGGGCCGTGTTTTCTCCCCGGCGTCTGATCGTGCCAGGGAGAAAAGGCGCCGCGGCCAGGGGATCCGTGGGATCCCGCCGCGGCGTCTCAACTTTGGCGCGGCTTTTAAAAGCCGTGCTTTTAGAGGCTTTTCCCCTGCCGTGTGGCAGGGGCCAATAGGGCGGTGAAAACAAATGAGATGAGACATAGCTATTATGTTCATATGTTTTTCAGGAAGATGGACTGCTTGGTTTTTGGAAACAGAATCTGGATTAGGCAGTCCTTTGATGTAATCTATCAAAGCAATTATTGGCATGCTTAATTTTTTTTAAAAAACAACCCGTACTGAGCTAGGACAGTTGCCTGATAAACAGAAGCAAGATTTTAAAGCACATTTCTCTCTGGCGCTTGGAAGGCACCACAATGCAAGAAGCACAGCAGAGGCATTCCGGGTAAACGTTTTTCTTAAAGAGAAACAGGCATGCAAGGTCCTTGAATCCTTGTGGGATTTCCAAGGAGGGAAAATTATACATCTGTCTACTGCATCTTTATTCCACCCAGAGGTCATTTCGGAGGGGATCGCGGGGGATCGCAGTCCCCCCGGGTGAGGTGTGGGGGGCGGGGCACACGATGAAGCCACACCCGCTGCTTCCGACCGCCACCCTTCCGGCCCTCATTCAGCCAGGAGGAGGCAGGAGAAGAGGGTGGGTAAGTTGCTTCCTCCCCGCCTCTCCCCACCCCTGCCTGCCTGGGGCCAGGGAGGGCCTTGGCGGGGCTACCTCGCACTACCGCCGGCCTTGCAGGTCCACCGCCGGGCCTTATGATGTCAGGGGGTGTGGCATATGCTAATGAGTTATGCTAATGAGTTCCCCTAGCTCTTTTTCTACGAAACGACCCCTGATTCCACCCTTCCTCCAAAGAGCTAAGGGTAGCAGCACACATATCTGACACCCAAATCATCCTATCATTCTGGATCACTACTTGCCATTGGAAGCAAGTCTTCCCACATTCTTGTTGGAGGCTCTTGCCTCCATTTTATCCTCACAACAACCCTGTGAAGCAGGTTAAGCTGAGAAAGAGAGTGGTCACTTCTGCTTATGATGACCCTATGAATGAGTGATGCCCAAATCCTCCTACCATTAACAGCTTTGCTCAGGTCTTGCAAACTGAAGGCCGTGGCTTCCTCTATTGAGTCAATCTCACATTGCTTTTGAAACCATTGCTTTTAAATTGGGAAGGGGTGGGTGATCCACATGCTGATGACAAACCAGTTAATGTTAAATAAGCTTCCAGTTGCTGCTCTTACCACTCTGGGCCAGTGTGTGACTGCTGTGGTCAGGTGGATGAAGCTGAAATTTAATCCAGACAAGGTGGAAGTGATAATGGTTGGTGATGTTACTGTATTAGATGGGATTCTGTTTTCTACTATTGATGGAGCAGAGCAAGAACTTAGAAGTCTAGTTAGATCATGGCCTCCTACTGGAGAAAAAGATCGATATTTCTGCGAAAAATGTAATCCCCCCCCAGTGGCATATGGCTCAGAAGCTTGCCCTCTTTTTGCAGGGACCAGATCCAGCCAAGCTGGTCCATGCTACAGTAAGCTCAAAGCTCAGTTACTGTCACATGCTCTACATAGTGCTACCCCTAAAGACATCTGAGAACCTTCAACTGGTGCAAATGGAGGCAGCCAGTTTGCTTTGTTGGGGGCTGGCTGGCAGAAACATTTAACAACTATTCTGAGATTCCTGCACCAGCTGCCTATTTGTTTTCCAGTCCAATGCAAGATGTTGGTGCTTTCATGTTAAGTTCTTCATGACCTGGGCCCAGGGGTCGTTTCCTACCGGAGTGTGGCGGAGCGGCGCTCTGGCAGTAAAGAGCCTGGGGTGCCCCCCCGCCGCCATTTGCCCCGCCGCCATTTCCTCCCAACCACTGCCACCCTGCTTTTGCGGAGAGACTCGAGGGAAATGGGGGGGATTTAAATTCCGGGGTTCCCTGCCCAATGTTCTCTAGGTGCCCCACAGCCACGGAGTGCTTGGAGAACATCGGGCAGGGAAGACAGCCATGTCTGCCTCCCTGCCCGCCCTTTCCCTTTTCCAGGGGGCATTAAAAATATGCTCCATATGGCTCTGTTCCCTGTAGTTACTACAGCACTGGCATCCATATTTATTTATTGACATTTTCACAATGAAAATTATTAAGTTTTCCTCTATATTTTAGATCTCCTTACAACTCCAAGTAGTCCCTCTCTGCAACAGACCCTTTTGCTGAGGTAGCATCCCAGATATAAGCGGGTTTTTTTGTTTGTTTTTACTGTACATGTAAAATGATTAAAGAAATGCTAGCTAATATGTAAAGGCTTCATCTGGTACTCTTTTCAGCACACTCAAGTTATTTTCTGATTTGAAGTATGGGCAAGCGAATGCCTTGTGGCTTCACCTTCTCCTACAGAGTATGCCCATATGAAACTTGCTCAGCAGTAGTAAGCAGGTTCTAGAGGAGACCAGAAAGGGAATTGGGTTGTGTGTGGGTGTATGATTAAGAAAAGATGAAGCCCAGCCACAACTAATTTCCCTTTCCCACGCAAAAACGTATTCTGGGTGCTGGAACTGATCGTCTCCGGCTGCTAGGGAAACCTGGATGGTTTGGGGGTAAGGATTAGCGACGCTCAGTCCACAGAGGTCACTTCCTTCTGTAGTCTCCGGTTGCTTCCTTGGCCTCTCCCCCATTCTACAAGGTGCGCCTTGCCTCTCCCTTCTTTTCCAGCGATGCAGCCCTACATGGTTAACATCAAGCTGTCCGCTCGGACACTCACTGGGGCGCTCAGCCTTCAGAACCGGGGAGCGGCGGATTGATTTGTGGAGAAGGCATATGGGCGACGGGGGGCAACCTACACTCTGGCCGACAAGAGTGCCTTTGGGGTGTGAGCCTGCGTGGCTGGCTGGGAAGGGGGCTAGTGTTGTGTTTGGCACTGTCCTAGTGCAGTTAATAGAAGATTGAAGGGACATGTGGTGCGCCTGATCTGGTAGTGAGGGGAACTTTATAGCACTGCTCGAGGGGCATGTTAGGGAAAAGGGATTCAGTGTTTATTGGGTGAGGAGTGGTGGCTGGTTAGATCGTAGAGTGATGTGGATACAAAACAGGAGAGAGAGAAAGAAGACCAGGCAGGTATGGAATGCAAGAAGCCTGCAGGATCAGATTAGTAGCCCGTCTAGTTCAGCCTCGTATTTCACAAAATGAAATTGCAGGAGTTCAAGAGAGTCCATCTGTCAGTTTTTATCCTGCCCTTAGTCCAGGTGGCACACATGGCCTCCCCATCTCTTGTTTTGTCTTCACAGCAATGCTGTGGGGTAGTTTAGCCTGAGGAAGTGTGGCTAGCTGAGAGGGGAGGTTGCTCTGCTCAACCACCTAAGAATTTATATCTTTCTGGGCCCAAATGTGTCAAGGGCCATCTCTCCCTGCCTTACCCATGTGGCTGTTCTGCTCTTTCTAGCCTCTGTTGGCAGAGTATAGATATGCAGTAATGTATGCAGCAATGTAGAGCACAAACTGTTAAAAGAATAAAGTTAGTTTATTAAGAAGAGAACAAACTTTGTAAGGAAGAGGAGAAAGAAACAGTAGTCTGTCTAACTGTCTAGGACAGGGCTGGCCAAACTTGCTTAGTGTAAGAGCCACATAGAATAAACATCAGATGTTTGAGAGCCACAAGACATGAACAAATATTATATAAAAGTCAAATCAATAAATATGCACATTTGTTTTTTTTATTAACATTAAATGGATAACTTAAGATGAGGATGTAGGGGAGAGAGACAAAAAAAGAAATGTGGAAAGAAAATGCAAAGAGGGAGGGAGAGAGAGGTGGAAAGAAAGCAACTTTAACTTTAAATGCATCTTCTAAGCTCCCCCCCTGCCCCCACACCGGCTAGCTTGGCTTGGAGATGGGATTTAAAAAGACAAATGCCTTCTCCAAGTTGAAGTTGCTTTCTTTCTCTGCTCCCCCCATCAACCCTACCCAGGGAGGGGAACACTGGCTGGGGAAGGATTTTTATATTTTTATATTTTTTTATTTATAATTCAATTTATATCCCGCCCTCCCCTAAGGCTCAGGGCGGCTAACAATTGGGCAAAAGCCATAATTAAAACAATTAAAAACAAGATAAAAACATATCAATAATACAACAAAGTCCTGGTGCTCTGATGTTCCCAGTTCCAAGGTGGGTTCCGGTAGGGTGGATCCAGACCAATGACGTAAGTTCCAAAGCGGCAGATAACCAGTCTTCTTCCCATGGCCCACTTGCACCCTGATGGTGTCTCCACCAATTTTTTGACGGTTTGGCCACCCCTGGTCTAGGAGGAAGTTAGAGCTCTCTCTCTCTCTGTTCTTTCTTATGAAGTTTGTTCTCTTCTTAATAAACCTAATTTATTATTTAAAAAGCTGGTGCTCTGCTTTACTGCATATCTACACTCTGCCAACAACCTTGACATCCCTTGGTTTTTGGGTTTTTCCCCAGTTGCTAACGTTGTCTTTAGAACAAGCCCCCGGAGTTGAGGAAAGGTCCCATTTTGCTAGTTGTGGAGAAAATACGTTTTCCTTTACAGGCTTGGACTGAACAAAACCTTCCCCTTCAGTTTCAAAAAGGTTTTCTCTGTCTTCACAGACAACAGGCAGGAGGAGGGCATGGCTGTCGGGATGCAAAAGGCAGGCCTGTCCCAGCCCAACTAGGTGGTCAAGTTTTCCCCCACCTCCAGCTAGAAAGGTGACATTTAGCAGAGAACAAAGTTTCGGAGGCTGAAACCCATAGAGAAGTCTATTCCTGGAGACTTCAGGAAAAGCTTCTTTGAGCTGACTTGCCCTGCCCAGAAGGGGTGGGAAACTAGATATTAAAACTCTTGGGGATATGGAGGAGGGGCTCTTTGGTGCTGACTCCATCAAGGCAGACGGACCTCTGTGTCCGTCTTTAACTGTAAGGAGAGCTGTATACAAACTGAAGAATGCAGGGCATATGAAGGAAGGAGGAACTGCCAGTTCAGAGTGAGTAAGGAGATGGTTAGAGAGCATCTAGCTGCCTTAAATACTTTCAAATCTCCAGGGCTGGATGGCTTGCATCCCAGGGTGCTAAAAGACATTGCAGATGTTATTTCAGAGCCTCTGGCTCTAATCTTTGAGACAACCCCTAGGGTCGCAGAAAGAGTCTGGGACTCGAATGACAGCCCGCATAGTGGAATGACAGGGCCTGGGAGTATTATTATTATTTTTTGATTAACAATTTTATTTGGAAATAAAAGGATTGAACATGAATAACAGACAAAATTCCAAATATAACAATATCTCGTGGAGAGTCTCTAAAACGTTACAATGAGGTATGATTGAAAGGTAAAATTCAAAATTGTAACATTACCAAATTGAGTAATCAAAACGAATTCAGAAATTGACATTAGAGTGTAGAAGATTACAAAATATGACAGTTGACTAGTCTATTTTTTGTTTAGATTAGTATCAGATCCATTGAACATAATTTTTCCGTGAAGGTGAGATAAATTCTGCTGATGATAAGAATTCTAAAACAGGGAACTACTTTGCGTTAAAATTCGATACCAGGGGGGATTCTGGCATTACTATTGTGTTTATCTGTGATGCTTTCCATGATGAATTGATCCCAAAGCTTGCGGAACCAAACTTGGATGTTGGGAGGAGAAGGATCTTTCCAGTATGAGGCAATTGAGATTCTGGCAGCATATAACATTATTTCAAGCATCTGTTTGTGGTGGTGGTGTTCTATGTTTGGAGGCCAAATACCTAGAAACAGATGTTCTGGTTTCAACGGGACTACAATGTCCAGTATTTGTTTGACATATTTTATAACTTCTTCCCAGAACAGCCTGAGACCCATCCCAAGGGTGACTGGCAGTGGGGCTCCGATGGAGAACCCCTCTCCGTCATTGGTGTTGTGCAATGCCAGGTCGATTAACAACAAAGCAGTTGTCCTCCGGGACTTTGTGATGGACCAACAAGCTGACCTGGCATGCGTGACCGAGACCTGGGTCAGGGAGGGTGAGGGTGAAACAGTAGCCCTGGTCCAGCTTGCACCACCTGGTTTCTCGGTCCTTCACCAATCACGGAAGAAGGGGTGGGGGGGAGGAGTGGCTATTTTCATTCGGGAGGCTTTCTCCTTCAGGGCACTCCCGGCCGTGGAGATTGCGGGCATAGTGTGTCGGAGCGATGCTGGAGGCTGAGGAGAGCTTGGCGATTTGGGTGGTGTACCGACCGCCTAGCGCACCGGCCAATAGCCTGCCGTCCCTGCTGGAGGCCGTATCAGGCTGAGCGTTGGAGCACCCTAGGCTGTTGGTCGTGGGTGATTTCAACGTCCATGCTGAGGACACGACCTCCAGCCGGGCTGCGGACCTGGTGTCATCCATGGCGGCACTGGGGCTCTCTCAGGTCATCACGGCCCCCACGCATCGGGCTGGACATACGCTCGATCTGATCTTCGCGGCTGGGGTAATGGTGGACCGGATTACCGCAATAGCGGTACCATGGTCGGATCACCAGGCCCTGAAGGCCTGTCTGAATGCGCCACCCCAACCCCGCTTAGGCGGCGAGCGGATTTTTGCTCGCCCGCGAGGCCAAATGGACCCTATGCGGCTTCAGATGGCATTGAGCTGAAGCGAGAACTGAGACGACTAGAGAGACGGTGGCACCGTGCTCGCGACGAGGCGTCAAGAGCATCTTATAGGACGTTTATGAAAGTCTATGAGGTGGCAGTCAAGGCGGCAAAGAGGGAGTTCTTTGCGGCCAGGATTGCATCTGCTAGCTCACGCCCGGCACAATTATTTAGTATAATTCAATCTTTGACAACCCTGCCACAGAGCAGGCAAAATGTGAGGGAATTGGACATCGGCTGCGAGGCATTTGTGAGCTATTTTGCAGAGAAAGTCTTGGCACTCCATCGC
>NW_015166428.1:318066-318206 GCF_001447785.1 Gekko japonicus
TGGTCATCTGTGCATTCACACCACCCGCCCTCCTTCCCCTCTGCTCTCGGCCCTTCATCTTGTTTCTTTGAAGGCTGTTGGGCGGCGGTCAGAAGGAACTGGCGGGATCTGCGTGCCCCTCCTTGGTCATGCGCAGTGGA
>NW_015166428.1:318290-326841 GCF_001447785.1 Gekko japonicus
GGTGTGAATGCACAGATGACCACTCGAAGATCACCAGTTACAGGTAAGCAACCTGTCTTTACCAGATTGAGTAACCAAAACAATATCCAAAATTAACATTAGAGTGTAGGAGATTACAAAATAAGTCAGTTGACTAGTCTGTTTTTTGTTTAGATTAGTATCAGATCCATTGGACATAATTTTTCCATGAAGGTGAGATAAATTCTGCTGATGATAGGAATTCTAAAACAGGGAACCACTTTGTATTAAAATTTGATACCAAGGGGATTCTGGCATCTAACGTACTTTCGTCATCTAATGTAGTAATGCAATCATGTTGCCAGGCTACTTGGTATGGTAGAGTTTTGGGCCCTGAGTCCTTTAAGAATAATTTGTATATAGCCGAGACCATGCCTCTATTCTGTGTATTGAATAGTTTAATCATGACCTCCAACTCTGTGTGAGGGTAAGATATAATGGTTCCAGTTTTTTTATGTTCACTATATGTTGAAGTTGGAGGTATAAGAACCAGGGGATGAGGAGACCTAGTTTACGTTCTAGCACATTCTTAGGATGTATTCCATTTTTGTCAGCGATATCACAGTAGCGGGATAGGTTCATTTCTTTCCATTTGGATTGGACTTTTGGTCGAACATGATTGGAAAACCATGGTTGATGTGTGAAAGTAGTATATCTGGATACTTCTGGGAGAAATTTCTTGCTGAAGGATCTCTGTAAGTGTATGGAAGGGTAGAGAAAAATATTGTCTCTCACTTCAGTGAGATAAAGGTAAAGGTTCCCTTGCTCGAAAGCCAGTCGAATCCGACTCTAGGGCTGCAGTGCTCATCTCTGTTTCAAAGCCGAAGAGCCAGCACTGTCCGAAGACGTTTATGTGGTCATGTGGCCGGCATGACTAAACACCAAGGTGCACGGAATGCTGTTACCTTCCCACTGAAGTGGTACCTATTTATCTACTTGCAATTTCTTGCTTTCGAACTGCTAGGTTGGCAGGAGCTGGAACTAGAGATGGGAGCTCACTCCGTCATGCAGCACACCCGGGTCTTGAACGGCTGAACTACCGACCTTCCACACCCTGCAGTTCAGCGTCTTAACCACTTGAGCCACTGCAGCTCCTTCAGTGAGATATAATGGGGTTTTATCTCAAATCAATCCGTCTAATGAGGGGGAGGTAAGTTGATCTGAGCACAGTGAGTCCCATTCAGGAGTAGAGTTTGGACGTAAAATCTTGATAACATTGGCCAGTAAGGTAGCTTTATAATAGCAAAGAAGATCAGGTAGGTCATAACCACCTTGGTGTTTACCCCTTTCTCAGAGTTTGATGACCCACCCTTGGTTTCTTCCTGTCCCAAAGAAAATTCCTTAAAGTTGTCTGCCAATTTCTTAGAATGTTGAGGGGAATGTTGATGGGTATAGCCCTGAATAAGAATAGAATTTGGGTAATATAAAGGATTTAACAAGGTGAAACAGTTCGATCTATGGAAGGTTCAGTTTGCTTTATTTGATAATATCGTCGCGTAAATCATTATGGACATTGTGGTGATTTACCTGAAGTAATTGTGATAAATCACAGGGAACATTAATCCCTAGATAGTTAAGATGCAAAGTAACCCAGCTAAAATGGAATTTGCTCTTTAAAATTTCTTGAACTTTTGCTTCAATGTGAATAGGTAATATTTGAGATTTGGAATCATTAATCTTTAACCCTGATATTTTATGGAATGAGGCCAAAATTTGTAACAGAGGTGGTATGGAAGATAAGCAGGGTTGCCAAATCGAAATTGGCCGGGAGCGGGGGGCTCCCGGCTGGTGTCCTCTTCGTGCCCCTGGGTGTAGGAGATGGGCTCCTGGGTGTAGAGCTGGAATAATAGTCCCTGGAGGTAGAAGATGTATTCTGGTACTGAAATGACAGCTCCCTGAATGGAATGACAGCCCCTGTGCATAGCAGATGTGTTCTGGGACTGGAATGACAGCCATCCATGGTGGAATGACAGTCCCTAGGAGTAGCACATGTGTTCTGGAACTCAAGTGACAGGCTGCACAGTGGAATGACACTCCCTGGGAGTAGCAGATGTGTTTAGGGACTGGAATGACAGGTCAGAGGGTGGAATGACAGTCCTTGGAAGTAGCAGAAACTACTTTCTGGTGGGCGTTTAGACAAGCCAGAGATAGTCAAAGCGCTTGTCAGGATGTGTAAGTGGTGTGACATGCTATAAAGAGATGAGATATTAAATCTTCATACACAAAAGAACATATCACCTACAGCAGGGGTCCCCAACGTGGTTCTGGTAAGTACTACAGCAGCTGCCAACACAATAGAATAGATATAGGGAAACTCCATGTTCAAACCCAGTGAGTCATTTGTTAATTCATTCCTTTCTTGAACCCTCATTCTTAATCTCACAACGAATCCAAAGTAGTTTTCATTTTAAAAGGTTCTTATACCACCAGTATCAAATATCCCGAATGCATCAATTCTTAACTTTAAAATCCCAAGGATATTTTTCAAAAGCGAACTACCCAACCATCTTATTAGTTTAGATTAAAGCATTTCATTGTTGTCCCCTCTCCTTTATCATCATCATTCAAACAAACAGGTGGGATAGATTGCAAGAGAGAGACTGGCCTAAGTCACACTCTGCTTCATAAAATTTGTTTCATGCTGTTTTGTAAATTTATACTTGAAAGCTGATGTGAAGAAGTCTCATAATTTCTCCGCCAACACCACATGGCAGATAAAACCTATATTAAATTTCAGTTCCAGAAGAGCAGCTTAGTTAGTTGCAGCAAAAGTAACTTGTAATTTACCAGTTCAGCAAGATTATGGAGACAGCGTCTACCCTCTCCTTCTCCAGGGGAACTGATCTCTGTAGTCTGGAGATGAATTGTAATTCCAGGGGACCTCCATCTGTAGGCTGGCATCCCTAGTTCTAGTTGACAAAACCTTAAATTATTTCTCCTCCCCAAATTAGTCTTTAAACTACCATATGGCTCCCGTTTGTTCAACATTAACCAATCAAAGCATCCCTTGGCAGCAGGAAGCGTGCATATTGGACGAGTGGCCATTGGCCCGCCTGTTTTTCATTTGATTGGGTAAAGTCTCCCAGCCAGTCTCCGAAAGGAGTCTCTTCCCGCCGCCTTCCGCGCCAGCTTTGAAACAGAAATGAGGGGAGGAGGAAAGAGATAGAAAACAACGCGAAGTGCAACCGAACTTGTAAAAGTAGACGCCCAACCCGTCCGGCCCACCCCTTCATCGAGTTCTTCAATTCGCGTGAGCATACATCCGTCAGGAGGATCTCTCTGCTGATTGGCTCTTTATCCCCCCCTTTACTCAAAGGTGAGTCCTCAAAAAAAGGAAAACTCGGTCGTCACAGGGAAGGCAGAAAAGGGGTGCGAGAGGAAAGGTGAGGCGATCTGAATGGGGCAGCTGGACGGGTGGGGGGGCTTTATCTCTGTGGGGGGGGGGGTGGGCCGGTCACGTTGGGGGGCTTCGCGTGGGCGGCTGTTGGGAGTTGCCATGGAAATGGGGCGTTTCGGGCCTTGCGCTCGCCCGGCGACCCTTGGGGACCCCGCGCGCCTGCAGGTTTCCTGCCTTGGCTGGTTTGCTTTCTGGGTTACTGGACGCTTCTGAAACGTCTTGCCTCTCTTGCCTCGCTGTGGTGAATATCACCGGGGTCTGCGCAATTCTTTGACCTGCTCTGGCTGCAGTAGCCCGTTCTCTCCGTGTGTGGTTTAACATTTCACTTCTCCTTTATTTCCCTTATTTGTCCGCCTTTGTCCCTCAGACTCAGGGTGGATTACAGACTTGGATGAACCATTTTTATATGCAATATATGCAATAAAGATAGTTTAATGCGTACAAGTATAAATATATACAATAAATGTAGTGAAAACCGGATTGCAAAACTAGGGAACAGTAAGATGAACGCATCCAGTGAAGCAATACTGAAAAATCAACTGCCTGAAAGTTTTCCGAGATCAAAGCTGCAACCCTTTTGACTTGGTTTTTTGGCCTCTTAGGCTCTCCAAATGCTTTGGTCGTCTTTTAAGGGTTTCCCCCCCTGCGGTTTCCAGCTTATATTTATTTATTGATTTCATGTATTTCTAAATGGGACTCAAGGCAGAGACTTCAGGTCCCACTATTAACCATGCTTCTGCTTTGGCATGTTGTTTGCTATTCAGTACTACTTGGCTCCCTTCCACTTTATAAGGGACACCTCCTGCTTTAAACAGCTTACTTTGATTTTTGTAAATCATTGTTCTTTCTCCATGAACCACTTTGAGTTCCCTTTTAAGAGAAAAGTGGGAGAGGTTTATTTTAAATCATATATACATCCAGGCACCTAATATATGTATATGAGAAATGTGTACTACATATATTCAGCAGGGAGCTGTGCTTAACCTCAGTTGCTGTCGTAAGTACTGCTCGTTTTATTTCTTAAATATTGTAGATAAGAATACATCTTTTAAAGGACCTAATGATTAAAAATGTATGCAAGATGTTGACCTGTTCAGGTTTTGGTATTCAGAGCAAATATAAAATGAAAATATCTTCTGTTAACACTCTCAGACTCGTAGCTGGCAGGGTTTAGAGCAAAGAATTCAAGAGGCTGCAGTAAATCTATAGATCTGTGAAGCAATATAAATCTATTTCACCAAGTACTGTTTGGGTTTCATACAATCCATAGAAGGCAGAGGAGAGAAGGCAAAAGAATAATCATACTAGGAAGGGCTGAGGTAAATGTTAAAAGAACAGAAAATAAATTCTGTGGTTGTTAGGGAGTTTGGGCTGCTCCTTTAGGAACAAAACATTGTACTCTCTGGTATATAACTCATTGGAGCCATGTCCATCAGATTACAGTACCAAAGTCTTTACCCACAATCATATGTACTCCTATGGAGACATGCGCTGAACTGCAGGAGCACAGATCTTTGCCAGTAACTTAAAAATAGTTCAGCTGATTGATTAAGCACATGCCTGAACATGTATATGTGCAGTCAATCAAATCTTTTATCTTTTTGGTCTGATTTTCATGTTTGTTTAGAAAGATCCACACTTAGCAATGATGTTCCCTGGTTAGCATTGCGCCATACAGTCTCTCAGCCTAATCAGCCTCAGAGGGCTGTTAATGAGGGTACAATGGAGGTGGGAAGGACTGCATGCAGTGCCTTGAGTTCTTTGGAGAAAGGACTAGATGCGACAGATTTTTTTGCTGGTAAAGCTCTATTTATGGGAATGACTGTAAGTGGAACATAGTAATTTGTGTGTGTTTTGTTTTGTCCCCCCCCCCCCCCCCAGGTGCAACAAGAAACGTTTTGGTGAAAAATGTCACTTGACTTTGACAGTGCAGCTTTGCAGATGCAACACGATGAAGAAGAATACGACCAGGAGGACTACATGAGGGAACAAGAGGTACACACTGAGATTTGGCCACACTTTGAGGTTATAATTTTTGTTTCTCTTACATTGGTGCAGGTAGTTTCTTCAACACATTGGAAGTCACTTATGAGTCAGTAAATCAGTAGTCCGTACAAGTATTCTTTCTCACAATTCCTGTGGATAATCACCTGAGAAATAGAACTATCACTTTTAAATTGCCAAATTTGCCTGATACTGTAGTGGCAATATTCAATGTGGTTGATCTCTGAACACTATGCTACCCCTTTTGCCATTAAGTCACAGCTGATTTAGGATGACCTTGAGGGTTTTCAAGGCAAGGGGTTTTCACGACTGGTTTGCCATTGCCTGCCTCTGCAGAGCGATGCTGGACTTCCTTTTTGGTCTCCCATCCAAGTACTAATCAGGGCTGACCCTGATTAGCTTCCGAGACCTGATAAGATTTGTCTAGCCTGGGCTATCCAGGTGAGTGCATATTCCTGTATGTTCTACAATATTTAGGGTACCAGTCCAGTGAATGTCAGTCTTATCTATGTTCAACTGACCTTTGACTTCTGTAATAATTCCTTGTTACTGCCATAGCTTCAGAAATATTATGACTCCTCGCAGCTTCTCAATCATCCACACTGGTTAGGTCACGCCTTTTCTTGCTCTAGGCAGGGATGTGCAAATTTTTGTATGACTGTCCTGGGGCAGAGTGAGGTTGCCCTTCCAGTTTTGATAGCCCTGCAGCTCCAGCAGGATGCTTGAGCCTAGCTCCGCTTCTGTGGCTATCAAGAAATGGGGGGGGGGGGAAGACTTCCGTTTTTGGCGCTTTGAACGATGGCGGCGTGTCTGGGGTCTTCCGAGAGACGTGTGCCATGAATCAGGGATTAGGAGGGAGCGTGATTGTGCACGCTCCCCCATGAAGCCCATAAGTAATGGGCTTCTAGCCAGGGGGCTTTGGAGAGCCCTACCTCCAGCCAGTAGCTGGTACAGGGGGGCTACTCTCTGCCCTGAAGGTCCTGCCCTGATTCCCAGTATTGGATTAGAAGCGACCACCGGAACAAGCATTTGGAGGTTTAGCGATTTTTTTCTGCTTGGCGTGATCCCAGGGGCCGTCTTAGGACCTGGTGGATCGATTCAAGGATTGATGAGTGAGTTGTCGTTGAAACGAGATACTAAAGCCTAGAAGTGAAGTCCCTCCACTACAAGCGTATAAACGGAGGGGGGGAGGGGACGCACTATCTCCCGACGTTTTAAGCAAATGCGAAGTTCTGTGATGGCACCCATTGTGTTTTGACCTGATCTAGCTTTCTGGTGCTTGAAGGGCAGCAGTTGTATACATTTCCAGGCCATGCACCTGCCAGTGGCTCAGCAGGCCATCTCCTTAGTGTACCAAGTTCCTTCCTTCTGAATTTTTGTTGTTGTTGTTGTCTGCAAGAAAGAGTACCCTGTGCCTTTTATTTACAAGCTAAGACCAAGGTATACTACAAACAATACAGCAAATGGACAAGACCTCCTCCTACTGCATTGTTTTTGCCTTGTAATCTGATTTCTGTATGCAAAAACCTTAGTTTGCTTCAGTTCGTTGTTTGCACTGTTCTCTTATTCTGTAATCATCCTGTTGTGTTGTTCATTAGTTGCCTTATTCTGTCATATTGCACTGTTTTATATCCTGTAAATCCACTTCGCGTATTAGCAAGAAAAGTGGACTATAAATGAAGTAAATAAATAAAATATTTCAGAAACGGGAAGGGGAGGGAAATAGCTTCCCAGTAACTAAGGGCACGGGGTTCTGTAGAACAAATGTAATTTGCTCCCCCCTGACACCCCCTCCCATCAATTTCTCTGTGTTAAGACACTGAAGACCCTTCTGGTGCTGTATGTAATGGACATGTAGCCTGTGCTAATAGCTACAGTTCTTGTTTCAGTTGCAGAAACTGCTGACAGACCTTCCCCATGATATGCTGGAAGACAGTGATCACCTCTCCAACTTCTCCGACTGTAGCACACCTAAGGAGCATGAGCAGTAAGGGATATTTCTCATTTATTCCTCCTGTCCTCTTTAAAAAAAAAAAAGCATTGAGGATGTGTAACTATATTCAAAAGAACTATATGGGCAGATTTAGTTTCTGGTAGAAAGTAGTTAGCTGTTGCTATCCTGTGGTTTGATAGGGAATGTAAACTGACTAAAAAAGAGCTTTTACAAAAAGCCAAGAACTTCAAAAAGAAAAATGATCCTGTGTCGCTGGGTATGCTCTTGGCTTTTAAAAAGGATTATAAATCTTTGTTACAACATCACAAACATTGATTCATTCCTGAGTGCTGGCTGATTATAGCAGTTAATGATAATGATGCATCTGCTTTTTGGTCTATCATGAGTTTTGGAATTAGGGTTCATGATAACTTTCTTTATTGTATTGCACTGACAGAGTGGCTGAAGTGTTTTAGTTCTCTTTTCTTCTCTGTGGAGCCAAATTTAGTGTTATAGCTGCTGCTATCATACTACAAAAAGGCATAGCAATATCAGTGAGAGTCTTAAAGGCCAACTTATTTTCTGTCCAGAGTACATGGACCCTGGGATCAGGAGGCCAGATGGAACGATCATCCGATTGCAGCCAACCCACAAAGTGTGAGTTCGTGAGAAAATAATGTTTATTGTAATGGGATGCATATGTCAGTCTTGTCTTGTTTTTTTTCTACCGATTGGCAAGCTGGATGCAAATACTTATTAGCAGTTTATTTGAGACAGTACCTAGTTGTCCACAGTTGCAAAAGCTGATACCTTCCCCAAAACACTGCAGGGAAATCGCCCCCCCCCCTTTTCTATAGGTCTCTGCTTCAAACTGCTCAACCACTTTATTATTTTTTCTGCCTTTCATGTACTTGTATTTGATTGGACCCTAAACTGTTCCTGTTTCTCCTGTGTCCTCAATTTGCACTGCCTTGCTTAGTTTGTTTTCCTCATCTTTTATTTCTTATTCCTTTTTGTGCCATTATTGGCTTCTCTACTCTTTCCTTTCTGCTCCCAATCTTTAGATCTTGTGGTGGGGCTGTGGCTCAGTAGTAGAGCATCTCATTCACATGCAGAAGGTCCAAGGTTCAATTTATGGCACCTCCAGTTAAAAGGATTGGGTAGCGGGTGAAAGATCTCTGTCTGAGAGCCTGGGATGT
>NW_015166428.1:326853-380182 GCF_001447785.1 Gekko japonicus
CAGGGCAGGTCATGGGCCAGGGTACAGAGAGGAACCAGGGTCCAATCCAAAAGTCAGGGTTTCCAGAAAGCAGGTGTTCCAAGACCAGTCTAGGGTCAAGTGATTTAGGCAGCAAGTCAAGGTGCCAGCAGTCTGGTAACAGCAAGGTCAGTGGTTCAGCAACATTGTGTACTTGTTGTGTCCATGAAACTCCTGCTTGTCCTGACTGATTTTATAGCCAAGTCTTAACAAGCTACACTCCCAGCCAATTCCTTGGCAGTCATCCTGAAACCGCTCATCCATCTCGTCAGTTGACAGCTGACAATGGGCCATGAGTCTCACACTCTTCCTTTCCTGCAACTCAGCTTGCCTCTGACAGCATTGGCGCTGGAGGGGTGTGGATGAGCCAGATGGGCTGAGAGTGGCTTCTGAAGCCTTGTTTACTGCTTCAGAGCTACATTGGCTGGTTTCAGCTGTAGGATGTGGCTCCTGCTCAGCCGATAACCTGATCTCTTGTTGCTCTTCTCCTGGCTGAGGGCCAGCCGCAGGTAACTCTTCCTCTGCGGAATCTGTGCTGTCACTGAGCACAGACTATGACACTGGTGAGTTGTTACCAGTCAGAGTAGACAAGGCTGACCTTGAGAAGACCCATGGTCTGACTTAGTAGAAGGCAGCTTCGTGGATTCAGATCCTTTTGTTTACTTATTTCTTTTTCCCCACACAGCTTTGGTCATGTGGATATCATTTTACTTAAACTACTAAAATAATAAAGCTCTTTGCAGGAGAGAGCAGTGCTGCTGGCAGTCAGTACTATTTTGTAAGGGCCTAAGACAAGTGAGAGAAGTAGATTTGTGGATTCTTTATAGTTCTTGAAAAGGGCATATTAGTTACCGTAACCTAATTTTCTAAGCCAAACATGCCCCATTCCTTCCTGCGCATGCAATATGTTTGGTCTGCAGGGAAAGAAACCGTACCAAGTTTTGCTCACTCACCTTGATTGTTCCCTGGACTACAAACAGGGTCTGAACTTGTATGCTGAGCACTTCCTATATGATCATGGTAACATCCAAGGTGAAATGCATGCCAGCGAGTGGCCGGACCACCACAGTGTGGATGAAGAAAGAAATATGTATGAGATCTCTGGCAGAGCCAGTGATGATGGGTCAGACGATGTATATCTTGGAGGAGATGGCTACCAAGCACCAAACCACTACCCCCAGGATAATACATACCATCTTCCAGAAAACTTTAAACCGTCATACACGAATGGGCACCAGCAGGATTTCAGTAACCAGCACAAAACAGCCAACCTGGTGGATACCAAGAAAGAACACATGAAGGTATGTGGGCTGTTGATGAAATGGTGAAAATGCTAAAAGGTATTTATGGTGGTAAAAGTCTGCATTTGAGTCCTGTTACCAAAATACAGGATATGTGCATATGCGAAGGACAAGGAACGTTGGGGGGTAGTGTCTTTAGACCTTTCTAAAGAGGCACTACAAGGCTTTGAGGCCCCGCCTGCTTATGCCTACTGTCTAGCCAACTGCTTCTTCAGGCCTCAGAATGGGAGGGGAGGGGTTGCATCACTTGGTTCCTCCTCCTCCTCCCAACTGGATGTCACCCTTTAACAACCTTAGATAGCCAATCTTTTCTTCCTCCCTGCTCTGTTTCATTGGACCTCCTTTTATACCCCAGCCCAGTCCTTCCTGGGCTACAGGCAACCCCCAGCCACCCTTCTTGCCTTTCCCCAAGGCTATTTTCCCATTGGCCCTCTGTTCCCTGAGTGTCTTCCCTTCCAATTACCCCTCACCTGGGTCACCCTCACACTGCCGCCTTAGTTTGGGGCGGCAGGTTGTTTCTGATGGGGGAGGCTGACGCTTGTTGCAGGCACTTGCCTAGTCCAGGTTCTGGAGTGAGAATTTGTGGACATGTGTGTTCGAAGAGGAAAAGTGAATCTTATACATGTATTTCCTCTGGTTTGGCATGGTACACGCATATTTTGTATTCTCAAAACTAAAATGCAAAACAAGTTGAAAGAAGCAGTAGTTGTCTTGATTGGCGAGGAAAAGCAGGATATAAATACTTCAAGAAATATAATAATTCTTATATATGAGTGTTGTTGCATTTGCAGTTCAGCCCTTCAGAGACTACTAACAGCCAATCTGTGGAGCCTTACAAAGTAATCTATAAACCCTGCCAGAATAATATCCAGAAACCAGTTGCTATTTCTCCAGATACTTCTAGAAGAATCGAGGCATTTGAAGACCTGCAGCATGAATTTCTGGGGACTGGTGAGAGTAAGTATTGATGCGTAATCAACTGTTAAAATTAACTGTACATAGAATTGGACCCCCAAATTTAGCTTTGGTATAAACCGACCTGCCTCAGAGAAGGACTAAATCCCATGTGAAGTATGCAAATGCTTTTCTTGTTGATGCTCTTGTAACTATTGTTACATGATCTGTATTCATACTGAATTAATAGAAAGTGACAAATGGGGACATGAATATTTACTTAAATCCAGAGACAATAATCACAGTAGCTGATTACCCAGAGAACAGCTTGCTTTGCTAGGTACGGAAACCATGCACCTTTTAAAATTGGACTGAACTGGAAAATGTACCTTGAATCAACAGATGCTTCAGACAATGTGCAGATTCTCCAGCTTCAGGTTCTTAACAAGGCAAAGGGGAGGCAGCTGGAAGAATTTAATAAACAACTGGAAGAGAGAGCACAGCAGATTAGGTATCTGTCTCATCAGCTTTCGATTGTCAAAGGTAAATCTCTGTTCGGGGCAGGAGGGGGTGTGGAGAGTACTTTTGCTCCACTTATATTCTAGGCCCCTTGGAAATAAAAGAGCATTGTGCCTTATAATGTGGATAACCTGAACAGGCTATGGCGTGTGTGTGTCTTTACCAGTTTCCTTCACCCTTAAATTTTCTAATCTGTATGGTAATTCCAGTGGCTGGGAGATTTGATTAGGCTGGCAATGGATTTAGTATCTCATCTTTCGCAAGCATCATCTTGTTTAAACAAGCCTGCATATCACTATATTCAGTTAGCAATATCCATTCCAAAGCAAAACAGATTTTGTGTACTTCACTTTTTCCTGCTCTGCAAAGGTGTGTGACTTGAGGCCTAGGACTTGAAAGGCCTCATTCATACACTGACTAGCACATACGGGCAGTAACGAAAATTCATTTGAGGTCTCTTGTTAGCTCCTTACTCATGTTTTGGAGTATAGAGAACATGATCTGTGAAATATAGAATGGAGTAGAATTAAAATAGGGGTTGAGCAATTCACATTAGTACTGAATGTTCCATGAATGCAGCTCACAAATGATGACTGGCTCAGCAAACGGACTTAGAGGCTTCAGTGTTGTAGCACTGTTGAAACTAAAGTGATGCAGTGTTTCAGCTCCTAAAGTGTCTTCTTGTATGTGGAAAGTGTTTCTGTATGTGGAAGGGACTGCTGTTCATATTGTACTAGAGTATTGCCTAAGGCAAAAGTGAAAATAAATCCAGAGAACTTGTTGCACAAGTAGAAATGCTACAAAATCTATTTTAGCACTATTTTAGTGAAATTATGCACAAATATTTATGGAACAGCACTAGCAGCTAGTGCTTTCTTTCTGCTTACGGCTCTTGGGTAAGCAACTCAGAATAATAATAAATATACAGTCTTGGCTGAGAGGTGGGTTCTAAAATGGAGAAATGACAAAATTCAAGAAGAGGAGTAATAGGTAAATATAAATATGGCTCATTTGTTAGATGTTTAATGCCATCTTTGTAAAAGACTCCTGCAAAAAAAAAACCTTTTAGACTTACTAATCTGGATCCTGAATTAAAACCCTGAGTTTATGTTATTTAATTAGTTTTGAAGAAAATGTGTGTCTCATCTGCCTGCATTTGTAAGCTGTCTGTTGAGGGCTTGCTGGTTTATATCTGTTCAGTGGTATTTAAATATGTAATTAAAACCTGGAAGCATGCAAGCAGAATTTGAATCTGTAGGTATCTACCTGAGTGCCTTTTCATTTTATAAACAAAAAGCTTCTTATTGGCATTGTAGTTTTTCCCCTTAATTGTGTATTGTAACTCATTTCATATCTTAAATATTTATTCTGTTTTTAAAGATGAAAAGGATGGCATGTGCCTTAGTCTCCAGGAGAGTCAAAAACTCTATCAAAGTGGCAAAGAAAGGGAAGTTCAACTTGAAGGCCAGATAAAAGCTCTTGAAGCACAAATTCAAACTCTAGTGGCCAATGAGGAGAAGGTACTGCAACTATATTTTAAACTTGTGCTAGAAAGTCTTTCACTACTCACTTCCTGAGGGTTTGCAACCTGGCTTAAGCTTGCTGGAGGACATCTGGTCTACAGTGCAGTCCTAAGCAGAGTAATGCACTTGTAAATCCATTGAGATCAGTGGGCCTAGAAGGGTGTGACTCTTCTCAGGATTGTGCTGTAAACAACTTGGCCTAACGTCTTGCAGGTTTGTTGGGAGGACAAAAGGAGTCCGATCGGTTATTGAATAGCTTTGTGGAGGAAGGGTATGATAAAAATAAAATACACTGCTGCTTGTAATGCCTTTAAAGAGTCAGAGTGGGTTGGGACTTGACAGTATTTTCAGCATGAGACCCAAAGGTGTCTCAGAGCGGCTTACAAACTCCTTTCCCTTCCCCTCCCCACAACAGACACCCTGTGAGGTAGGCAGGGCTCAGAGAGCTCTTGACAGAAACTGCTCTATTTTCAAGAACAGCTCTTATCAGAGCTACGGCTTGCCCAAGGCCATCCAGCCAGGTGCAAGTGGAGGAGTGGGGAATCAAACCCAGTTCTCCCAGATTAGAGTCCGCGCACTTAACCACTACATCAAACTGGCTCTGTGAGAATATACCACGTGTTTAGAAGAAGCCCAAAGGCAGGCTGGGCTGGGGGGTGTGTGTGTCTCTTTCTCTCTTCCCTGCTGCCACTGGTGCATTCTTCTGGAGGCACTGCTGCTCCCTCTAACCAGGGCATGTACACCCTCATCTCATCTGCCTGGAACAGCAAATGAGCCACAGGGAAGGGAGGGGGCCAGTGTTGCCTTTAAGCAGAGTTAGTGTGAGTAGTAGCCAAATCACCTGCTCACAGCTTTAATGCCAGTAGCTCACAAAGTAGAATTTTTACCCACAGGACTCCATAGCTTAGAGGGAGCATTGGAGGGGGCCTGCTGGATTGATTTGCAGCAGCCTGGTTGGTCAGAGCCTCACCTTCCCAGCTGTGCCTGGTCTTTGTGTCACTATATTTATTTACCAAATTATAGCCCACCTTTCTGCCCTCATCAGGGCCACCAAGGTGGCTAACACTGAGAAACAAACCAAATCTAAAATTACACTTACAAAAGCAAGTGTTTGATAAGTTGTCTGTGGTTGGTGCCGATCAGGAGGCAAAGAGGCCATGCACTGTGTCACATCCCTTCCTTCCTTTCTTCCCTGGCACTTAGCCCCTTCCCCAGTACCTGGGAGAGAGAATTTGGGCTTGGAGCAGGGCACAGTTGACCCTTCTAGCTGGCCCTCACCCTTCATTGTCTGGGAAACTAGCTCCTCTGCTGGGGGTAGTAATGGGATGGGACTGTTCCCCCCCCCTTTCCTCTGGCTTCATATTGGAACATTTCCATCTTACTGTTGCTGTCTTTGTCTTGTGAGTGAATGTGTTATAATTCGGCATCCTTTTTTAAAAAAAAACCTTTTGGTAGCTCATCAAACAAACCAAGGTAGCAGAGACAGCTATGGAAAGCACGCAGCAGCAGCTCATGGAACTCCGGCGCTCAGAGGCTCTTCAGCGCACAAGAGAGCAGCACGAGGCCATCGTCACCGCCCTCAAGCAGAAGTACGAAGAGCAGGTCGTTTCTTTGCAGGAGAAACTTGATGCCAGGTGCTCGGAGCTGCAGGAGCAGGTCAGGCTGGGGCTGATAATATGAAAATAGTTATGGAAGGTGTGTCCACTTGCAGAGCTTTCCTTTTGTCATCCTAATGTGCTTCTGAATACTTAGTTCCCCAGTTTTGTTTCTTTAGTGCACTCTGCAATTGATTAGAAATGCTTCACAAACTTCAAAGCAGGTGTCTGTCTGTTTCAGGACTGCAGCAACTGGGATGCTTATCTCCCACATGGGGGGGGGGGGGCTGACTTCTTCCAACCTTGGTACCATTTATGTAGATGGAACTATGTGGAGACAGTCATCCTCCTCAAGAAGGGGGACTCCTGGACATAAACACACTGTAGAGAAACATGAGAGGAAAAACAGATACAAAGGGGAGAGACTTTTCCTCTGCTTACAACTTTATTCAGTCGTGGATGTTTTCTTACATAAACTGGCAACATAGGGAGAAAGTCAGAAAAAAATTGTTACACTGGTTAGGGGGCAGGCTCAGGCTCATCTAGGTAGGAGGCAGTAAGTGTATTTGTTCAGTCAATCAATATTTACTAGGCTTATAAGGCAGCAGAATGAAACATATAGTAGCAGAGTGGTTTTGTGTCTATGTGTTTATGTGTACACACACAAACTTACACACACATATACGATCTTCCATTAAGAGGTATAAAATAGCAAATATGTGATGCTAAATCAACACTGTACCTCAGAAGATTTTGGCAGCTGTATAGAACTGGCAACTCTGTCTGAGGTTTTAGACTCAAGGTCAGCACGAAGAAAGCAAGTCTAGAAGTATACCATTCCTCTGATATTCCTGGGATTTTTTGGAAGATAGATATAATAATTATATGAGATCATTATAGAATGATTTCCCCAGTAGCGTAAGGGCATAAATGCTCGTAAAGCAGCTCTCCACACTATCTTCCTTGTAATAAAGTGGATGGAAGAACAATGAAATGGGTTATTGGGGGGGGTGTTAAATAAAAATTGTCTGGGAAAGGAAAACCGATGTGGGACGTGGATAGCAAATGTACCAATAACGGTTAAACGTTATGAAAAACATATCACACAGGAGCATTTTCCAGAGGTTTCAGTTTCCTAAAAACAACCATTTCTCTTGCGGCACAAGTTTACACATCTTTTAACAAGGCATAAATATCAGGATAGGGGTGGGTGGAAACATTAGGTAAAACTATTGATTTTTTTGTCTAAAAGGCTGTGTGCAAAACAAAGAGTCGATTTAATATAAAATGAGAGGCAGTTCCTCAAACAAGATGGGCATATGTAAATATGATCTGTACCTCAATTGTTATTGGTATTTATCTCTCTCTTTTTTATATATATATATATTTAAAAAAGCAAAATATTGCTTGTGGTCATATATCATCTTTGGCTGCGGTTTATGTTCTGCAATAAATTTCTTGTGCAGCTGATTCCCCAAGATGACCTTGCAATTGTGTGTCAGATCCTAAAACTTTGCTTAAAAACACACACCATCATTTGTATATGTAAGAAAAGGTGATTCTTTGCTACTTAGCCTATCTATGCAAAGACAGATATGTAAGATCTGTGATATCTTTTATCAGACAGAACTCTGCTGTCATCTAAGGGCGCACATGAAACAACTTGAAAGAACTCTAGAAGAAAGCAAATTAGAAAAAAATGCAATCATCAACCAGCTCTCAAGAAGCCTAGAAGAAAGCCAAAATCAGTGTGCAAACCTACTGCAAACAGGTTTGTTCTCTTTTTAAAAATTTGTTTGGTACTGTTTGCTTCAGAAAGTCTTTTGCGGTGCAGTCCTAAGCAGAGTTACACAATCAGTGGACTTAGAAGGATGCTGTGGTTAGGATTGCTTTTGGAGTACGCTTTTTAATTTATAAATCAAAATGAAGGAGCATTTTGCACCAGGTATTATAATGGCATCTCTAAGAAGCATGCAAGAAGAACTTAATTATATTTAACAACAGAGTTTACAACTCCCTGTTATAAAAGCATGTTGTTGAGTTCTCCAGTGATGCTCATAGGATGTTCACATGTAGCTATAACATCTTCCGTGGCCGGCAGTTGTTGATCAGCTTCAGGAGGGCCATTCTTTCTTCTTGCTGCAGTGCACACCTGCAAAGGACACTGTCAAGGTGGGCTGCCAATTGGACCCAACAACTGTAGGACTGCATACAAAAGGTGCATGCATGTGTGAGCCTCTTAGGACCCTCTGGAAGAAAAGTGTGCCTTGGCACAGATGTCAATGTTAAGTATTCCTGGAAACTGTTCCTCTAAGTTCTTCCATCTAACTAATATCTTATACCAGGGGTGACAGGCTGCTTTTTGATTGGAGTGGCAACCTAAAAAAGCAGATGGATCAGAAATTTGATTCCGCCTATGCAAAACGAAATGGGCTACCCAGAGAAATTCATGTGAAATTCTTTAAAAGATCTTTCAGATACCAAATTTTAAAAGCGGCAAACAACAATCCCTTTACAGATTGAAGAAACAGAAATAAAGATCCTCAAAGAAACTCCATGGATAGTAAGAGAAAAGAAAGATATACATGGAACTAACAGCGATCCCTAGAAAAAATAAAATAGTCTACAGATGGTTACTTTCAGAAGGCATACTCTTCACATTTGAAGGGAGAAGACACAAAATTAATTCTTTCCTAAAAATAAAAGATTTCTTAAAGACCTATGGAGTACAACTGGATTAGGAAGATCAAGACCCAGAACCTGGAACTGAGGAAGAAGACGACCAAGAGCAAGATAAAGGAGCAACTGGAACTTCAGCAAAGATAAAAAGACCTAAGAAACCAAGAGAAACTCCTGGCATCCCAAATTGTTACAAGACTTCGAGATAAGAATAAAGAAGATACAGCACAATCTCCAACACAAGATGCCCGGAAAGAAGCTTAAATTTATCTCCATCAATGTTAACGGATTAAATGGACCACAAAAAAGAAGAATATTTCAACAATTGAAGAAAATGCACCTAGATCTGATCTGTCTGCAAGAAATACATATAAAACAAGCCGACCAAAACTACTTAGAAGTTAGAAATCTTGGTCAGTCCTTTATATCTTCAGACAAAGAAAAGAAGAAAAGAGTACTTAATACATTCATAAAGGAACAACTGCACCCTGAGTTGGTACATAGTTCTGAAGATGGTAGAATTCTCTTAACACAAATTCAGACTCAAGGTAAGAGAACACTGATTGCAAACGTATATGGACCAAACCAACACCAACAAGAATTTTACAAAAGGTTACATACGCTCCTTTCCCAATACACCTTTGACCAGTTATGTGTTATGGGAGACTATAATGCAGTATTTGACAACTCTATAGACAGAAAAACATCTACTAAACAAAAGAAAAAAGTAGTGAGCTACCAGGCTCCTTTTTTCAACTAGCAGAGGAATACAATCTAGTGGATTCATGGCGTCTCAGAAACCCAGATAAAAAATACTTTACTTTCTACTCTTCACGACATAATGGTCAAGAATTGATATGAAGTGAATCTCAACTTCACTTGTAAGTGACTTACTGGAGGTGGAAATACTCCCAGCAACTTTTGCTGATCATAACCTGATACTTCTAACTCTTCAAGACTTACCTAAAAATAAGACCAGTTGGACTTTGAATATATCATTGTTGAAAAATAAAAACTTTGACTGAGATGAAAAAGGAATTTCGGATATTTTTTGAACAAAACCTGCAACCAGATATGCCAGTCAGGATTGTATGGGATACATTCAAAGCTTTTGCCAGAGGTTGGGCTATTAGTGCTTCCTCGCATTTTAAGAAGCTGAAAAATGAGAAGTTTTCACAAATAAAAATTCAAATTGAAGAATGTGAACAACAAATGAAAAAAGAATCTGCTACCCAAAACTTGAAAATGAAGTTGAAGCTTTTGCAACATCAAATGAACTCTCTTTTAACTCAAGAAATAGCTCAAAAGATCACATTCGCAAAGCAAAACTACTTTGAGAATGCTAATAAGCCAACATGATGGCTGCCCTACAAGCTACGGAAAGAAAAAGAGAAAAGAATTATTACTTCCTTAAAAGACTTCTCTGGAAATGAGAGAAATTTACCCCAGGACTTAAAAAATATTGTGGAGTCCTTTTATGGAAATTTATATATTAAAAAAAGCCGGCCTTAATCAGGTTCAAAGTTATTTATCAAAATATAACTGGCAGATCTTTACAGAAGACCAGAGAAAAATTTTAAATGATTCAATAACCATGGCAGAAATAACTGAAGCTTTAAAAAAACAGAAGAAAAGAAAGATGCCAGGCCCAGATGGGGTTCCAGCAGAATTTTATCAAACATTTGAAGAATAACTGATGCTTCCTTTCAAATTGGTAGTACCAAAAATACAAACTGAAGGTAAAGTTCCAGATAACTGGAATGAAGCCTTAATAACCTTGTTCCATAAACAAAATACAGACCAGAATGAAATTAAAAATTACAGACCAATTTCACTACTCAAATATATATACTAATATTTTAGCTACAAGATTGAAAAAAGTCTTAACAAAGGTTCTACACCAGGGCCAAGCAGGTTTTTTACCTAAAAGACAACTTAGAAACAATGTACGAACAATATTAAATATAACTGAATACTATGAAGTACACCCAGAAAAACAGATGGCGTTGGTCTTTTTAGACGCTGAAAAGGCCTTTGACAATCTCAATTGGAATTTCATGCTTGAGAAACTAAAGCTTTCGCAATGTGGTGCTGGATTTTTTACAATGGTAAGGGCAATCTATACTACACAACAAGCGAAGATCCTGGTTAATGGAGAATTGACAAGATACATCCATATACAAAAAGGAACCAGACAAGGCTGGCCACTTTCCCCTCTCTTATTTATTTTTGCACTTGAAACATTAAATGATATGATTAGAAATCATACTAGCATTACTGGCCTTAAAATCAGAAGAGAGGAATACAAACTACAAGTTTTTGCAGGTGACTTGGTCTTTATACTGGAAAATCCAATCAAATCTATTAGCCATCTCTTAAGTTCACTGCAGCAATATGGTCAAGTAGGTGGATTTACTACAGAATAAAACCTACAACTCCAGCAAATATCAGGCCTGGAGATTAAAAAAAAAAGATGTCTTGGAATAAATGTAACAAATAGATGTAGTTCATTGATTGAAAATAACTATGTTCATCTTCTTACAGAAATTAAAAAAGACCGTGAAAAATTGAAAAACTTACAAATATCCTTTACGGGTAGAATTGCGACAATAAAAATGAATGTACTACCATGATTGATATTTTTGTTCCAGACAATCCCAGTTCTTCAAAATCAGAAATATTTTATGGAATTAGACAAATTGATGAAAAAATTTATATGGCAAGGAAAGAAACTAAGAATAAAACTGAAAGCACTACAAGATACAAAAGAAAGGGCTGGATTTGCTCTTCCAGATTGGAATCTTTATTTTAAGGCAGCAGCAATTATATGGATAAGAGACTGGATTACTTTAGAGAATCCCAGAACACTAACACTGGGGGGGCCATGACTTGCTGTTGGGCTGGCATGCATATGTTTGGTATGAGAAAGCAGAGTCACATAAATATTTTAAACAACATATTGTGAGAAAAGCATTGTTAAGGTTATGGGAAACTACTAAAACTTTGTTTTATGCTAAAATACCTAAATGGGTGGCTCCATTGGAGGCTTTTACAAATCCAAACTTGATCTCAAAAGTACATTTATTGAAATATGATGATTTGCTTGATAGTAAAAATGAGCTAAAAGTGATTGACAATATAAAAAAACTGAACCCTGAGCTTAACTGGTGGGAACTGGTACAAATCCAATCGAGATATACTAACGATGAAGTGGTAGGATTCTGTACTAAAATGTTTGAAATTGATAAAATATTGTTTCACTCTGAAGAAAAATTGATTAAAAAGATATATTTGTTAATGTTAGAAGAGAAGACACAAGATGAGATTGTTAAAAACTCTATGGTTAAATGGGCACAAAATGTTGGTCATAACATCCATTTGGATCAATGGGCCCAGGTATGGAAAATAAATGTAAAAATCACTAAAGCTGCCTCCTACAAAGAAAATATGTATAAAATGTTTTACAGGTGGTATATGACACCAGATATACTAGCAAAATTTTATCCTAATCTATCAAATCTGTGTTGGAAATGCAAAAAAGTTGCTGGTTCCTTCTTCCACATGTGGTGGACGTGTGATAAAGTAAAAAAATATTGGGTTTGGATTCATGAAATTTTACAAAAAATGCTTAAAATTAATATACCTTTTGCCCCTGAGCTATTCCTTTTGAATATAAAATCAGAAAATTGTAAAAATGAAGATTTTTACTTTATTATACAAGTAATAACAACTGCTAGAATATTATATGCTAAATATTGAAGAAAAGAAGAAACATCCAAAAAACAAGAAGTTATAACTAAAACACTGGAAACAGCAGAAATGGATAAATTGACTTTATTTTTAAGAGGACGTGAGGAAGAGAAATTTCACAATACAGGGAACAAATTTTATGCATGGTTTAAAGACTACATCAAATGAACTGAAATATATACTCCTTCTTGCACTCTGAGATATTTTATTACTTTTAAAAAGTGGCAGACTTTTTAAACTATCCTATTTTACTAGGCTAAATATGTAATTAGAGTTCAACTACTAGTTATCATAACAAAGTAGGAGACTTCTGTAATACCTACACTTCCCTCCAACCATTTTATGTATGTTTTTTGTGTGTGTCTTTTTGTGGTTGTATGTCTGTATGAAAATAAACTTTTCAAAAAAAAGAAGAAAGAAAGAAATTTGATTCCTGTAGGTGGAGGGAAGGCTCTTCAAGAAGAATGACTGGAATGTTATGCAAGAGGGAAGCTTTTAAGTTAACTTTGCATAATTTTGGCCCCGTTCACACGGAGCAGAAGCCACGCTAAATAGACGGAAGAGAGGCGGAGTTACCTGGCGCGATCACGTGGCAACATCTGGGGAGCGTAGAGCTCCCGTGGTTGAACTGTGGCGAACCGCCGATAAAACGGAGCAAAAAACTAGTACCTCGGAGGTACTAGTTTCCGGAAACTGCGGGGCAAGGGCGGGCGTCTGATCGCGTTTCCGGTGGCATCCGGCGCCCGTCCATGTCCCCTTGCGAAGAAGGGGTTTTTTCCCCCCAAGTCTCCGTGGTTGCGCACACGCACCCAACGGAGCACGCGCATTCGTAGTGTACACAGGAAAAGGAAACCAGGTTGCCGTGCCGCGCGCTTCTTCGTTGCGCGCAGGCGTGTGTTGTGATCAACGCCTCTCCGTAACCACGGAAGCTCCACGGTTCCTCCACAGAACCTCCACAGGAGGTATGATCGCTTTACTGCATGTTAGTTTGCCCTGGGGCAAACAGCCACGCTTCCCCCCCGCAGTTTCCTGTCCGTGTGACCGGGGCCATAGTAAATAAGTGTTGGTGTGAGTTTGAAAGGTGATACTGAAATGACACATAGCCTGCCAACGCTGGACTGAAAACATATTCCAGCTGATTATACAAACACTGAAGTGCTTGTAAATGACATTAAATAGGTGACTGCATGAATTTAAATATCTTATTTGGGGGGGGGGGTTCTTCAACAAGCTAGTTTTACACATCCTGCTGTTCTGGCATGGTTTCACAGTTTCCTTTCCCTTCTGGCGAGCTAAAGAAAAGTAAACGTTTGGTGTGTCTTACTTGGAATTACTTTACTTTGACTTCCCTTCCTTGAAAATGAAAGGAAATAAAGCTACCACAGACTCAAGTGTAGAATAACCTTCCATTTAATATGCAGCCAAAACGTCTTCATTCTCTTCTGTTTAGGTAGTTCTTCTCTGCTCCCAGGCGTCTCTGTAGAAGAGATACTTTGTGTTACTACTTTGTAGTCTCTGGCCATCCTCACTGACGGAGCTTTAATTTGGAAACTTCTGGAGCTACAAAATAGGTGTGGAAATCACCTCCTCCAAGGAAAGTGGTGGGGAACTGTGCATGCTCCAAGGGGGAAAGTTTTCCCCTTCCCACTTGGTTCCTTTTCATCTGCTGCAGCAGAAATATTGGAAGTTGCCACTCTTCCCCATGGAGCGTGCATGGTTTGCCACTGTGTTCTTTGGGGAAGGGTTTTTTTGCACCTGTTTTGTAGCTCTAGAAGCTTCTAAATTCAGTCTGCGCAGGCACAAAGCCCATCAGTGTGCATGCTCAAAGGACCGCTCAAAGATCAGCAGTTAGAGGTAAGGAGCCTGGTTTTCTGATGCCCTGTAAAGATGCTGCCGTATTAGTCAAGTTTACTTGGGGGTAGAGTGGGGCTTCCTTTCTATGAGTAATGCTACCTGTATCTTCATGATGAATTCTGGTTCTTTCTTTCCAGGTTTGGTGCAGGAGACACATCAGTTACGCTTGCAGCTTCAGCAAGCCCAGTCATCACAGCTGATAAGTAATGAAATGAATAAGGCTCTGCAGGTAGGTTTATTTTCCTATTAAATATGTGAACCTTCTGACTCTTGGGGATGGAGAGGTGAAACATCATGGTTACTGGATGCATGTCCTTCTCTGAAGTTGAGGATATGAGACTGAATTCACAGGGTAGATCCCTTATTCTTTTTGGCTTAAGACCTCGGGTCAATGAAGCTAATAAATGAAATGGAAATGGATCCCTTATTCTGTTTTGTTTATATGCTGTATTAGGTTGAGAAGCTGGATACCAATGTTTTAAAATTAACTCACAAAGGTCACTTCTGATGCTTGTGGGTAACTGGCATTGTAGATCTAACCAGAAGACAATGAAGGTAGAAGGGTGTTACTCAGCTTAGGATGGCACTGTCAGCTACCTGGATACTCAGAAGCAGTCTTATGTACAGGTCCACTTTCTGCATCTTTTTTTTTTAACTCTATTTTTTATTAATTTTTATAACATTTACAACTCCACAACCAAACAAATAGCAAATAATTAATCATAAATGTACAAAACCATATAAATCTAGAACATCAATCAATTCTTGTAGGTGTATATAGCACATTTAAAAGTAATACAATGCAAACTTATTATATTTAATAGGAAAAACATTAAATCGACTCCCTTCAGTTTCTATATATTGAAGAAAGGAAAACCATTTTTCCAAAAAAATTGTATTCTTTCTAACAAAACCATCCGCAATCAACAGTTGCATAGCAATTTTATCATTAACTACTATATCCCAAATTTTATCAAACCAAAGTCTCAAAGTCTCAGTGTTGGAATTTTAACAGATTTCCAAAGTTGGGCAAGTGAGGTTTTTGCTGCCATCAATAACAGAGCCACTATTTCTGTTTTCTCATTAGTCATAAATGAATCACTCCAACAATTTAATAAAAGAGACTCCGGAGAGTTTGGAATCCTTCTACCAGTTATTTTTTCTATGATTGGCAACACCATTTTCCAGAATTCTTGCACCTTTGGGCCTTTGGGCATGCCTACCTGCAATGTATGTATGATCCAATATCATTAGAACATTTCCAACATTGAGGTGAAACAATAGAATGACTATAGTAAAGTCTTTGAGGTGTAAGATACCACCTGGAAAAAACTTTATAATTTTGGAGTTTAATATTTAAGGGTCTTGTGGTATATACAGGTAAAGACCATATTTTTAACAATTTATCTTCTGTAAACTGTGTTTGACAATCAGATTGCCAAGCAGTTTGTTGTGTTGTAGCAGAGGACCATTGTTTTTGTTTAAGCAAAAAATATAAGTTTCATAGGCTGCGGTCACACAGAGCATTAGGCACGCTAGAGGGACGGAAGATAGGTGGATTTTCTGGGCACGATCTCACCGCCACATCTGGGAAGCGTCGAGCTCCCGTGGCGAACCCAAGGCTTCCCACGGAAGATGTGCGGTAGAAAATAGTAGCTCGGAGGTACTAGTTTCCGGAGGGCGGGTGTCTGATCGCGTTTCCGGTGGTAGTTCTGGCGCCCGCCCATGTCCCCTCGCAAAAAGGTTGGGTTTTTTTTTCAAAGTCTCCACGGATGCGCACAAGCACCCAAGGGAGCATGCGCACATTTGAGGGTTTTTTAAAAAAAACAACAACCCCGTTTGCCCCGCGCCCTGCTTCTTTGCCGCGCCGCAGGACTGTGGAGTGATCGGCATCTCCCCCCTACCACGGACCTCCATCGGTAGGTCTGCTCGAGCAACTGCACGGTTTTTAGCCCCGGGGCTAACAGCCACGTTTCCCCCCTGCATTTTCCTGCCCGTGTGACCGGGACCATAGTTCCCTTTTCTCCATATCGACCCTGTTTTATCAATATTTCAAAGCCAGTTAAAGACCTATCTAATCCAGTTTTTAAGTTATTTGCTGTGGACATAAAATGGAGTTGGTGATATTTAACCCATGGTATAACCATTTGATACTTTAACTCCAACTGTTCCTTAGACCAAAGTTTTCCTTGCTGTGTAATATCGCTTAGCCTAAAAAGTCCTTTCTCTCTCCAATTTGTATATGTATCAATTTTCCTTCCAGGTGCAAACCAGCTTTGTCCCAAAAAAACTGAAACAGGAGAAATATCTGGGGCCAATATATACCAGTACTTGTCCCATATATCCAAAGTAAACTTAAGAAATGGGTTAACTGCAACATTAGTACCTCTATCTTTTGGTTTAGTCCAAATAGCTTCATGAAGAAGTGGCTGACAAAATTCCTTTTCAAGCGTAACCCATGCTTTTGAAACATCTGAAGTCGCATAATATAGTATGTTTTTAAGTTGGGCTGCTAAAAAATAAGACCATAGGTCTGGTAAAGCCAGTCCTCCTAATTTAGTTGGGCGTGATAACAAAGAATAACTAATACGTCTTAATTTTCCCCCCATTAAAAATTTGTCCATAGTTCTCTCCATCTTTGAAATTCTTTTTTTGGAATTGATATAGGCAAATTTTGAAAAAAAAAAAATAAAACTTGGGGGGAAGTATTGTTTTTAAAAGTTTAATCTTCTCTAGCAAAGATAAATTAAATGTAGTCCATTTATCAATGGAATCCTTTACTGACTTATATAATGTATCATAATTACGTTTATAAAGATCATTGAAGTTTATCGGTATTATAATTCCTAAGTGTTTCCAGTCTATAGTTACCCATTTAAAAGGGTATTGGCTTGCAATAACTTTTAATCTTTTTCTTTAATATAAATTGGGTATAACTCTGTTTTCTTTAAGTTAATGGTAAAGCCTGAGATTAAATGAAAAGAATTAAATTTATTCATTAAAAACCTTAAGGTTGTTTTAGGATCATTTAAAAAAATAACAGTATCATCTGCAAAAAGCCCCAATTTAAAATTGTCTGATTTTGTAGCTGTTATGTATGTAGCCGCCACACGGCGGCCACAAAGAAAGACAGGAGCTTGTCTCCAGAAAGACAATGGATTAAATTTAGTCCATTTATCAATGGAATTCTTTACTGACTAATAAATTACATTTATAAAGATCATTGAGGTTTATTGGTATTATAATTCCTGTTTCCATTCTTTAGTTACCCATTTAAAAGGGTATTGGCTTCCAATAACTGATTTATCTTCTTCTGTAATATAAATTGGGTGTAATTCTTTCCTTTTAACACTTCTTTTAGGTAAGGGATCTAAATTATCAAAAGCCTTTTCGGCATCTAGCGCCAAAATTGCTGATGTAATTTTATGGATTTTACAATAATTGATGAGGTTTAATGTCTTTCTAATATTGTCTGATATAGATCTACCAGGAATGAACCCTGATTGATCTGGGTGGATGTAACAGGTTATTTTATTGAGCCTAGCTACCAAAACTGAGGAAGAATTTTTAAAATCATGGTTTAAAATCACTTTCTGAGGTCTGCTCAACTTCGTCTGCAGGATGTTGATTCCTTTAGGGAGTTATATCTGGCCTCCACCGGATTGAGACTGCTGTCTTGGTACTAGTGTCCAACTTCTGGAATGGCCCCATCCAGAGTCTGCGTCTTAGTTTCTGGAAACTCTGCAAGTCCATTTTTATGCCAACAGACCTTTGAAACTGTCCCTGTTCTCTGAGCTCTTCCAACGTGGATGTGCACATCTGTGATTGGGCTGATATATTAATGAATCTTGGGACTTTAATTTTGAGTGTTTGGGTCTGTGCCTATATCATTTGGGGGTTTTATGGCTGCGATCATATGCACAATTAGACACGACATAGGCGCAAATGCTGGGGGGGATTTAAAGGGCACGATCAGACAACATCTGGGAAGTGCCCTCCAGCCATTGACAACCCGTTCTGCAGGGAAAATCTGGTGGTAAATGGGTTGCGATGGGCCACAGACTGACTTTCCTGTGTCTGATCGCTCCAACGTGCTCTCATGGCGTGGATGGTCTGATCATGCCATCCCGAATCCATGCTATTGTTTTTTCTCCCTTCTTGGTATACGCATCATCACAAACTCCATAGGGAGCCCTCAGTGCAGAGTTGTGATTAATCAATTCCTCATTTAAGCGCATCGGAAACAAATGGCACCCCTCCGACTCACCCGTGGTTGTGTCTGATTACGCAGTGGTGGGCTGCCCCCGCAGCTTCCAAGGACTGTGTGATTGCGCAATTGTGGGTCAAATTCCTCTGGAGGAAATAGCCTCACTCCCCCTGTTTTTTCTGGCATGTGTGACTGCAACCTATATTTTTGTGTGAGCTGCATCATATGTAGCAGAAGCAGGATGTTATTTTTAAGCTTAATTTCTTCTGGCCTGCTCTTGATACTATGTATTTTGTGTTATGTAATATTTCTCTGCAGGAAGAACTAAAAGAACTAAAAGAAGAACTAGTTTTGTATGAATCTGCTGCAAAACATGGTGTATATATCAGTGACCCCGGAGGAAAATTAAATGTAGACATGACTGATTCTTATGTGGATTTGGGTATTAAAAAGGTCAATAAGAAAACCAGACTTCACAGGTGAACTTTTTTAATTTATAAAAATATGTGTTCTCCAGATTTATGGGAAGAGTCGTGAATGTTGCCATATACATGTGCCATCTGTCCTAGCTGGAGCCATTTTATACATGATGTGAAGGCAAGCCCATTTTTTTGCCAGGTACACAGTTGGCGGAGGACCAGCAGCTTATCACAGTTCAGGGCAAGTTCACAGATGATAAAACCTGAAAGAGCACAATTTTAGTACATTGTTATGAGGCCAATTAGAATGATGATCACAGCTCAAAAGTTCAGCTGGAAGTAATGAGCCAGTCTTCCAGCATTTCCAGGTGAAGTGAACTCGTACTTTACTGATATTTTTGACACTGAGTAAGCTGTTGCCTTAACCCACTTTACTGTGTGTCTGTTTTAAAACTGTAGAGTAAATAACCACAGTCATAAAAACCATAGGGCTAGAGTGACCTTGTTCCTTGCACAGAATTCCTTGCCCAAGTACCAACATAACTGACATTTAGCTCATAATGTATGGTCTCAAGTATAGTGAGGGGGGGGGCACAAAAGATACATTTTCACCCTGATCCTGAATGTGTTTACACTGAAGCAAGTTCCTCTGTGTTTTGAGAGCCCTTCTTCCTGGTGAGTATATTTGATTGCTGCCTTGGTAAGTTAAAGGAGCTGTGGTGGCTCAAGTGGTTAAGACGCTGAACTGCAGGCTGTGGAAGGTCAGTAGTTCAGCAGTTCAAGACCCGGGTGCCGCATGACGGAGTGAGCTCCCGTCTCTAGTTCCAGCTCCTGCCAACCTAGCAGTTCGAAAGCAAGAAATTGCAAGTAGATAAATAGGTACCACTTCGGTGGGAAGGTAACAGCGTTCTGTGCGCCTTGGTGTTTAGTCATGCTGGCCACATGATCACGGAAACATCTTCGGACAGCGCTGGCTCTTCGACTTTGAAACGGAGATGAGCACCGCAACCCTAGAGTCGGATTCGACTGGCTTTCGAGCAAGGGAACCTTTACCTTTTTACTTTTTGGTAAATTAAATTAATTTCTTGTGCCCCAAAACATGAAAGTTCTCCACTTTATGTACAGATTATTAATGCAACTAGTTTTGTATGTCTTTCTCTTCTGATAATGTTCAATAGCGATGCACAGAATAAAGAAATGGATAAAGAACTCTGTAAAGATGAGATCATCTTGGAGCTGAAGGCAGAAATGGAGCGTTTACTGAGCAGTAACAAAGCAAAGAGGTACCGGGTTTCCCAACTACAGAATAATCTCAAAGAGTGCCAGAGGACGATAGAAGAGCTGAAGCAGCTGGTAAAAACAAATGGGCAAGAGGTGTATTTTTGTTAGTATTGTGTATTTTGGAAGAATTGATAGGATTTTAGTTTTAATAGGAGAGAACATCTCTCCACCCCCAAATTCTTGGATTGCAAATGAACCAAATTGTTGTGCTCAGTAATTATGACTGGAATTTCTATTTCTATTGGATAACAACTTTTGGAATAAGGAAGCCAACACTTTTGCCTTGATGCTTCAAAAATGTTTAATTGGAAGGAATGTCCAGTTCTGTTACAAGAACAACTTATTTGTCACTTCTGTGTGACTATATCCTCTCTTGCTTGTACAAATGTTTGAACTCTGGAAGTCACATGGCAGTTGCTGATGTCATGGTTATTCTTCTATAAGCTTTACCTACCTTGGCTTTGAATCTTTTGAATTCCACAGTTTTGACCTATCTCCTTTTTGTCATGTTTTTAAATACTGCTTTTCCTGCTGTGACAAATAATTGCAGGCATAGAGTCTTTGGATAGTGCTTACTTTTATGTGGTATACTCTTGCAAACTAAGTGGCTTTCTTTGTTCCACTGTACATAAAACCAGCGAAAGTGGTTTTGTGTAGAATGGTATAACATTGTTCAATCCTAACTGTGCTTGACCCTAAGATACTGCATTTCAAGTGCAATTTGGTCCTTGGTGATAATATGTGTGTTAGAGATAATAGCATGGCAGTAGCAGTTGAGTTCATCAAGGCAAAAGAAATTATATGTTGGAGCTATGTTTTGTTTTTAAATTCATGGCTTTACTTGGTCCAAAAGGTTATCTGTTTAGCGTCTGTAAGGCATTGTGCTGTATTACATATGGTCAGAGGTTGCTCTGACCTACAAGTGGCATGTGTTTAAGTGGGTTCAGAATAGCTAGGCAAACAGTCCAGTAATTATACTTCTGGCAGCTTTTTCACATGAAGAACTTGCTGCGCCACTGTGAGCCCCTGTTTTTTATCTGTATCTTCTTAGTCTGTAGGCCTTCTGGGCAGGGACTGTGTCACTTTGATGACTAATGCAACAAAGACCTATTTTGTAGTACTACGGTAATAGAAATATCTGGGTTCAATCTCTTTTTGGGGCATTTTTGATAGGCTAAAGGAAGAAATATAGAAAGTCCATCAGGTGTCCTACAGTCCAATATATCTGCTAGTGAAAATAATCTCAAAGAAGACCTTCTGAGGCTCCAGAAGGAAAACCAGGTTCTACAGCAAGCAGTCGAGGTAGGTATGACATGTATTTTCATTTTTCATTGTCTGACTTGGGAGATGACACAAGGATGCTGCTATATGTGGCAACCTTGAGTTAGGTTGTCTTCTTTCCTGTAACATGGAGCATAACCCCCATTGGGTAGTTTTACTATTCTATAATTGACTCCCATTAGCACTGGCGAGGATGGCATTCTGCATGTTGTAGGGGAGAGGGGGAAAACCTGGCTGGCAGCAGTGATCCCTCTAAGCTGAGTTAGTGTGAGCCAGCTCACAGTTTTTAAGCCTCCGACTCGCACGTTTTTGTCTTAGCTCAGGCAGGATGGCTCCAGAGCAAACTAATGTATGCAGCAGCCCAATCGCTCGCTCACAACTTTAATGCCAGTACCTCACAAAGTAGAATTTTTGCTCAGAAGACCCCACAGCTTAGAGGGAGCATTGGCTGACAGATGCCATATTTGGTTGCTGTGAGGATAGGGCTTAAGGTAATAATTGTGAACACACTGAGGTTTTAAAACTGGATTTCACTTTTAAAAAATCTCTGGCTTTGATTTCTGTTTGAACAGATCCGAAGTGCACATATTCAGGAACTTGAAGAAAATGAGGAAAAGCTGAAAAAAATAAATCAGGACCTTTGTAGTCAAATGAGACAGATTGTTCAGGACTTCGATCGTGATAAACAAGAAACCATTGACAGGTGAGCTACAGTGTAGTGGGAGAGCAAAATTCTTTTTACACTCTACATACTTGGTATGTTTTATTTCTTTTTTGTTGCTGTAGTTAAATAAATTTTAATTAAAATTAAATTATGAAAGGTGAAAGCATTCTTTCAGCCAGTCCCCGTCCCCCCCCCCCCAATACGGGATTCTGTATACTTTCTGCTTACCGTGACTTCAGTAATCCACCACCACTTGCGTTTTATCTATCTAGTACTGCTCATATGGCTATCACCTTAAGCAGAAATTAGAACCAAGAAAATAATTATAAATATCTTACTCAGTATTATTTCTCTTATATTTGATTATTGCACCTATGAATTTTGCCACCGAGACACCACTTGAGTTCACGTTTCCTCTTGTATCTTCATTAGCTTTGAGGAATAATCTGTGTGTCATTTTTTTTTTTAATCCTGCCCTTCCTCTAGGTGGCTTAGTTGGGACTTCCCTATTTTATCCTCACAAACATGTTGTGATATAGGCTAGTCTGAGAGTGTGACTGGCCCAAGGTCACCGAGCAGGATTTGTGGCTCATCAATAACTTTAGTCTGGGCCTTTCTATTCCAAGTGCATAGCTCTATCTGCTGTACAAGGCTTGTGGTGACCTTTGCCATCTGATCAGCCTGTAGAATGCATGAAGCATTATACCGATCTAGTGATTGAAAGGGTACCTTGCCATTGACACAGAAGTACAACTTGTTTTAAAATTGTCTCCTGGCTGTAGGTATGAGAGAACCTATCGGCAACATTATGAAGACATGAAGAAAAAGTATTGTGAAGAGTTCACGGAAGAGCATGCTGCAGAAAAAGAAAAACTCATCCGTGCTTATGATGAGAGCATTGCACAGTTAAAGTGAGACTTTTGCCCTACTAAATAAGATTATCTGATATTGTCTCTTTTCAAACCTTATTAGAAATGGGAGCTTTTTATTGCCTTTTAAAAAGCATCTACATGCATCTCTCTGGTTGTCACTGCAGAGCTGAAATTGATGAGGTGAACAAAGAGATGATGACAGTAAAGGAATGTTACATCACAGTCTGCAGAGAGAAGGATGAACAGGAAGCTGCTCTGAGGGGAATGTTTGAACGAGAACAACAACTGAAGGAAGAGAACGTAAGTACAACAACAACAACAAAAGTTCCTGCAAAAGTAATTGCCAAACAAACCTGTACTGATTTTGCTAGTTTGTTGTCTAAGTAAAATGCCTAGAAACTTCTGATTTAACACAGGCCACTTGAACAAGTGTTCATTTAGATGTATGTGGTCTTATGCCTGAGCTATAGAACCATATTTAAGATAACACGTGTTAGGAATTTTTTTTGGTATTGCCTGCACTAATAAATCTATAGAATAATGTACTAAAGTTTTAGTTACAGACTAACACACACACACACCCCAAAGTAATGGGGTTGAAATGGAAAGGCACAAATTCTTGCAGGTTGCCAGGGTGGGGAGACTTCTTGCATATTTTGGCATTTGAAGCAAAGTCAGTTTTCTTTTTAGCAGTAAAGACCAAAGCTCCCTCTACGCTGTGGAGTCCTGTGAGCAAAATTTCTACTTTGTGAGCTACTGGCATTAAAATTGTGAGCAAGCAATTTGGCTACTGCATAACTTAGTTTGCTCTGGAGCCATCCTTCCTGAGCTAAGACAAAAATGTGTGAGGCAGTGGCTTAAAAACTGTGAGCTAGCTCATACTAACCTGGTAAAGACCTTCAGACATCTAAGCTGAGATCAGTAGGTGCACCCAGATCCCTTAACAATTCACAGGAAGCCTTTCATGGAACCTAGGGTGGTGGATTGCCCCAAGTTTTGGTATGGATCAGGACAGCCTGAATACTGCCAGTCCCTTAACCACAGTAAAAGGATTGAAAATAGGCTGCAGAATCATATTCTCCCATCTCATGCAAATCCCTTCTCCTCTTCTTAACCATAGCTGGCTATTTTAGTCAAGGTTTTCAAACCAGTTTTAAATTGTGCTGAGCAATAACCCCTGGTCCAAATCAACCATAGTGTTGATGCTAGTATAAGCCTTAGCCTTGCTTAGGTGTGGAGCATTTGTGGTGCATGTCAGGCAACTGCATGGTGGAGACCGCATGGTCCAAGACTGATTAAGGGGTCAACAACTCTGTAGGCGTTTTGTATTTCTAAAATCTGGATCTTCCGCAGTAACTGATGGCTTTCAGTTCATCCTGTTTTGAAGTTTGTTTCAACAGAGAATATTATATAGCAAATTTCTTCAGGTATTATTGTCTTCTTTTTTATTGTACCTCCTTTAGGGAGAGGGGTTAAATTTCTTATCTCATGCCTTTCTTCGCTGTCCTTGAAAAAGGACACGTATATTGAGGTTTTGTTTTGCCCAATGTATGTAAACCTAACCCAACCCCTGACAGCCATAGCTCTTACAGGGAATGGATGGTTATTTTGTCTGAGCGGTTTTGTTGCAAAATGCATATGGCTAACATAGCTAGAGTCCAGCAGCACCTTGGAGACCAAAAGGAGTTTCTGGGTATAAACCTTTGAGGAGTTTTGACTTCTAAAAGCTGATACCCTGAAACTCCTGTTGGTCTCTCAGCTGGTGCTGGACTCCAGTCTCACTGTTCTACAGCAGGCCAACATGGCTGCCCTCTGAAACTGTCTTCAAGGCTAACGTAGTTACTTCAGAGTAATATGCAGATCAGTTCCATCTCTGCACTCCAAGTTGATCACAGTCTAAATCTTTGGTGGGAGTGGGGGTGTAGTAGAAGAAAAGCAAGGTTGATGAACAAAGGGAGGGGAGGCGAGGTGGGTTGAATGTGAGCTACTGCAGTTAAGCCGATGGGAACTGAAGAAGGGGAGAGTTGGCACTGTGGAGGTTGCCAAGAGGCAGCTCCAGACGGAAGACCACGAGGGAAAATGTGGGGTGGTGCTCAAACTAGTGGAGACGTCTGGGCAAGTTTTAAAAAATTAATCTTGAGACTTCATTTTCACTCTGCCTTTCTTGCAGTGACTCAAGGCAGATTACTAAAATTTAAAAATAGTAATACAATACAATAAATATTATAACGATGCAATAAACATGATAAAATCTAATGATAAATGAAATATTACTAGCTAGAAATGTTTCCACGAACATGAAATACTACATAGTATGCCCTTACAGGTTGCTGCAACTAAACTGTTTGGGGTTAACGTAACCACATTTGACACAAGCCAGTGTTTCACAAAGTTACCTTATTTTTATTTGCTAACAGTCACAGTCTCTCTTTTAGATGATGGTAACAGAATGCAGAGGTGCTATTTTTAATCAGGTCCATTGGAAGTCCGTAATTTGTACTTGCTCTGTGCTGAAGAACTGAGCACCAGACCAGAACATTAATCCTGAGGTTGTCCAAATTCGTTACTCAGCTGTCTTGTTAAAATTTTGTCTAGTTCAAGAAACAGCTACTGGAGGAAAAAGAAAAATCCTTGAATGGCTTGAGGGCTGAGCTAGAAGAAACACACAAGAATTCTGTCCTGACAGCCAAGGCCCAGTGGCAGGAAGAAAAAGAAGCTGACATGAAACAGTGTGTTGAGAATGAAGTGGAGAGAGCCAAAGCATGCTGGGAGAGAGAACACAAAGAGGTGTGCTGAGAGTTGTTATAACTAGTGCAGCTCTGTGGAGGATTGAAAGGCTTTCTGAGGTGTTTGGATCGTGCAGAAAGTTGCCCCTTTTCAAATATTTCTGCCTTCTTAACCATATCCATAAAATTGATGCTTTCCTTTTGCATTTGATGGCTGTATCATCATCTCCTAGGATTTGAATTTTTCAATGTTTTGTAGCCTTATGATTTTAAGAAAATCATATTTGTCGTCATAAGAACACAAGAGAAGCCATGTTGGATCAGGCCAATGGCCCATCTAGTCCAACGCTCTGTGTCACACAGTGACCAAAACTCAGGTGCCATCAGGAGGTCCACCAGGAGGGCCAGAACTCCTGAAGCCCTCCCAGTGTTACCTCCCCAAGCACCAAGAATGTAGGGCATCACTGCCCCAGACATAGTGTTCCATCTAAACGTTGTGGCTAATAGGCACTCATGGACCTCTGCTCCATATGTTTATCCAGTCCCCTCTTGAGGCTGCCTATGCAGGTAGTCGCTACCACTTCCCATGGCAGTGAATTCAACATGTTAATCACTCTTTGGGGTGAAGAAGTACTTCCTTTTATCTGTTCTAAGCCCACTGCTCATTAATTTCATTGAGTGCCTGCCATGAGTTCTTGTATTGGCAAGAAAGGGAGTAAAGTGCTTTCTTTCTCTACATTCTTCATCCCATGCATAATTTCGGTAATTTGCTTCTGTTAAAGACGTCATTTTTTTACTTTAGCAAGTTTAACTGTCTTGAAGGAAATCTAACATTTTCCTTCTGAACCTTGGTTTCATTTAATTGCTTTAGAAGGCAAATGTAGCTTTGCTTCTGACTGCTTGACTTGGGTATATGAGTTGAATCTCATAGATCTGTTGTGCTTTTCTTCTGGTGTAAGGAATTGCTCTGGAGTCTGTGGAGGAAGGGTGGGATAAGGATATATTTTATTCCCCTGACTCAAAAGATTTTTGCATTGTTAGAAGAGTCCCATGGGAAGAGAAAAGCACTTCTGCTAGTGCAACAGATCCACATGATCTGGTGCTGCTTGTGCATATTTCTCACCCTTCCCCTTTAAAATGAAATCTTCTATTACCTATAGACCATAGACCAAGCTATTCGGGAAGTTGAAAAAGAGTGGCAGCATAGACTGGATCAAGCTCTGGAAGAAGGCAAGAAAACAGTTGTGGAACGTAAAGATTGCTGCTGCCAAACACAGCTAGTGACCATTACAGATGAAATGCTGAGCCAGCTGTTGGCGAAGGAAGTTGAGAAGCAAACACCGACCTTGCAGGAGGCACTGAAAGAAAAGGAAAAGTCCTTGAGAGAGCATGAAGCAAATTTGGAAATGAGACATCGTGAGAACATTGCCCACCAGGTAATAAGCAAATGTGTTGACTTGTGTTTGACAGTGTCAAAATATGGCTAAAGTGAGTTCACTTAGGGATAATACATAATTTCTTGATTTGAGTATTATTAACAACACTGGGATTGCAATCCTAAGAACATTTTCAGGGGAGTAAACTCCAACCAATAGACCTGAGTAGGATTCTGAGTAGACCTGTTTAGGATTGCTCTAGGTTTAAATCAGTGGAAGCTAGGCTACATATGAGTAACAATTTTGAACAAGAAGGGTTTTCTCTTTTTTGTTATACTCAGTTCTACAAGAGGTATCTGAATTCCTGCACTTCCATACCTCATTCAGAGTTGACATTTTTGTGCTGTCATGCAACAGGGCAGTTACCTAACTTAAAATGTCTGATGAGGCAATCCTGTAGGCAAATAAGGCTGCCTAAAATCCCATTGACATCAGTGGAATTTAAGTTACTTTGCAGGACTTGCTGCCTAAAATACTGAAATCACAAATTTTACCTCAAGTGTTGCACTGAATGAGCTGGATCTGAAGCCATGCTTCCAATCTTATCAGAAGTATCTGCTTCCTGGGGGTGTGGCACTGTGGCTAAACACAGCGGACGCCTGAATCCTTCGCTCTCCTCCAGTCCTGCCCTTCTCCCCCAAAAAACAGTGCGTAGAAACCAAAAATTGATAAGAGGCGATGGGGAAAAGAGCAAAACGGCAGGCAAGCAAACTAAAATAACGAATGATCTCTTCCCCTCGGGCCAGCCAATGGCAACAAACCAGGACGGTGAAAACAAAATGGCGGCCACAAGAAATGCATCAGAACTGGATCACTGGATTCTTAAGAGGAGTTTGGGGGCTCCTGAACTTCAATGAGTTCCCTGAAGAGGGGCTCATGGCAAGGGGCTTGACTCGGATTCCCTGCGAGTGGTGGCAAGAGGGTGGAAGTCCGAGACTGCCCCCCACAAGATCCAAGTGAGAGCGTCCATAGTAGCTATAGATGTGAAGTCATGACTCCTGGGATGAGGGGGAAGCAAAACGTCTCTACAAACAATATAAAGAAGATAAATCACTGTGAGTAACCCTAACTGCAACAATATTAGGAATTTCCTACAGATCAAGCCCTTTAAACTGTTTGAAAGGGGGGGAAGGGAGGGGTGAAGAATCTTCCTCCCCCCTACTGTTTTAAAGTGGCTAAGAAGAGAAGAGAGAGAAACTTTCTTGATAAATTTACTGGTCTAAAGAAGGATAAGGCTGATGTCTGAGAAGAAAACTGTGAAATAGACTTATAAATGTGATTTTATTTTATTTTGGATTACAAAACCATATTGTGGACTTTATAACTCTGGGACTCTATTTCCCCTGGAATTATAACTGTGCCACATGGATTTTTAGAAAAACACCTGATTTGGATTATAAACATTTACATCTGATTATTTGGACCATAAACTAAATCAAGGAGAAAGAAGAAAGAATTAATTATTAAACATTTACTTTTTAACTTTCACTATGTCATTTCTTTATAACTCATTGTGTATACCCTCGTGGCTTGTTGAAAATTGTAAAGTACATTATGTTCTGAAGTTTTTGTAAACAATTGATAAGTCTGTATTATAACTAAATGATAAGATTGTCTGCTTTGTCTGGGAACCCTCTTGTTTTTCATGTAACTGGGTAATCATAGAAAGCTGTGACTGTAGAAGTTTTATTGACAAGGAGTTGGAGAGATTTTTTGCTTTCAATGCAATATTTTAAAATGGCTGGTCTAGAAGAAGGAAAAAAGGTTTTCACACTAATGGTTACAGACTTCCAACTTTCCTTACAAGAAACAATCATTCTAATAGTAGAAACAGCTGTGAAAGCCCTGGACTCTACGCAACCTAAGCTGTATTTATTTCTACAGCAGAAGACCAACCAGATGGAAGAACGAACTAACACGGAATCCATCTTTGTGAGACATATGGGTGTAGAAAATACAGATGACGTCTGCAAGCAAAATGACCTGGCCTACAGAATGAAGTTAACACATGCAAAAAGAAATAAAATGTTTGGATAACTGAATGTGAGATTCTATGAAAGAATGACAAGAGAGGAAACCTTTACAATAGCAAATGGAAACTTCCTTCAGACAGAGAAAATCAAAGAATATATGGAACCTCAAACTATCCAAAGAATTGAATACAGATGGCTACTTTCAGAAGCTATTTTTCTTACATACAAGGGGAAAAGACACTGAATTAAGACTTTAAAACTTAAAAGGAGAAACCAGAGAATGAAGAAAAGGATGAAATCCTATAAAAAGAGGTTAAAAACTTTCTGGATTTGTGAGACCAAACACACTAGGACAAAACCTTTTGGATAAGTGAGATTATGCAGTCTTTCAAGATTTTATAAATGACTGAAAAGACTACAGAGATGCTTATGACTTTATAATCAAATTAGTCTGACATAATCAATTTGAAGGGAACAGGAACTTTATTTTAAACCAATTGCAAAAGAATATATATAAAAACAAGTTGGAATATAGAAAATAGATACTTGGATGTTGTATGAGATACTTAACTAGATATCATAGTGATGAAATGAAAACCACCCCGATTTATGTATGTTTGTTTGTCTTAATAAAAAATAAAATGTTAAAAAATTAATCTCATTTAAAAGCACACTTAAATTAAACTATCAAACAATATGGAATATTGATTGTCAAGATAGAATAAAAGAAACAGACTGGCCAGAAACCTGGAGATCTCCAAGTATGACTTCAAATATTTTTGCTATAAGATTTAACTTTTTAAGGTTATAAATAGATGATACATAATTTCTTATTTTTTAGCTACAGCAAGAACTGCAATCGCAAAGAAATGGAGAGACACTTAGAGCCCAAATGTGGCAGAATAAGCTCTGGGAACACTTTATATTAAGCAAAATTATGTGTCAACCCACAGAGTATAATTTACATAATCATCAAAGCTCTTTTTGAGCCTTTTGGTACCCTGTAGTGGAATATTAACAGAAAAAAGAAATAATCCCTGAAAATTCACATTATTGAAACCTAGTTTATTTTTGAAAGTATAATGAGTACAGAGTTTAAGGTTCCATTATTTTGAAAAAAATTCTCATTAAATACTCATTAGGAGAAAGTATGCTCAATGTTAGTTAATAACAAAGCATTAGTAACACAAGTTTTTGTCTACAAGCAGCTTGTTTTGTAATGTTTAACAGTTATTGTATTAAAATCTCATATTTGGTCATTGTTATATGTTTGGTTATACTTGATATTCTTGTATAATTGTTATATTGCATTTTGTAAATTAAAAAATACCTGCTTCCTTACCATCATGTAACCCCCATCTGTAGGTGGAATTGGCTCTGACCAAGGCTCGTGCCAGGTGGCTGCAAGAACTGACTGAGCTAGAGGAGTATAAAACTCATCTGAAAGCAGCTCAGGAAAAATGGGAGAAGGACTACGAAGTCAACACAGCCAAACAGGTAGCAGAGACCAAGCTGATTCTAATAGGATAAGACTTTTTTAAAAAAAGTTTTGTTCTTGGCATTGTTATTGTTGTTGCTCTTAATTTATTTGATTTATTAATCACCATGTCCTGGAACGTGTTTGTTTCTTGCTTTGAAAGCCCTACTGCTGCCCACCTACCCCTCCAATTAACGGAACAATTTGATTTTCTTTTTTAAGAAGCCATATTTGGTCTGTACCAAGTAGAGTAGAATATAACTGCTCAACAGGAATAAACAGTTACGTGCCTGTGCTGGTCTTCTAAAATACTTTCATACTGTAATGGTACCTGGTTAATCCAGGTTACTGGTATATTGTACAGGCTCAAAAAGCTTCTCTCAGCTTTCCTTTTCTCCCTGTTTGTTCTACTTCTATGTGGGCAATTCCCCCCCCCCCTTTCAGTTCTGGAGCTATCTAGGTTGAGCTATTTTGTCTGCTCTGATGTTCAAAAGTAACTACCATTTTGCTTCTAACTATGATTTAGCACAAACTGCAGTTAATGGACACTTTGTTAGGTCTTTATTGGCAATTACTGAAAGGTGGCGGAGAGCAAGGGTGGTGCAGAAGGGGAGGGGAGAGGGTGGGAGCACACAAAGCTTTGGGTCTTCTGATAACATAAACATCCTTAGGAGATGAGGCAGCATTATGTCTGTACCAGGGCGCTGAGTGCTAATTTCCCATACCTGGAGCAAAATTCCAGAGAAATATCTAGAGTGGTGTTGATAGGCTTGTTATGTGTCGCACTATTTAGGTATCTCTGGCTGTTTCAGCAGCTGAAGAGAAATGGAAGAAGGAGCTTGAGAGCAGTGACCAAACTAGAGTGAGGACTAAAGATCTGGAAGAGAAGATCCTTTCCCTTAAACGAGAGCTGGAGCTCAAGAAAGAAGAAATCCCTGCCATTGTTAAAGCAGAAGTGGCAAAAGCGCGGACTCTGTGGAACAAGGAAAAGCAAGAGGAGATCCTTGCAATCCAGGAACAAAACGAAAAAGATTATCATGCCTTTTTACACGACCACAGGAATAAAATCAACGAGTTGCTGGCCAAGGCCAAGGAGGACTTTGCAAAGCAGAAGGAAGAGCTGCTGGAGCAAAAAGAGGCAGACCTGAAGGTGTGCTTGGAGAGGAAGCAGCAAGAATGGGCCGTTCAGGAAGCCAAGAGGTTCCAAAATGAAGTTTGCCAGTATGAAGACAGGGCTCTGATCCAGGTGGAACTCCTCTTAGACGAAATGCACAAGGATTTTGTTAGATGTGCAGGGGATATGCCAGCTTGGCAGGCCGAGTGGCAAACTGCTCCCCACATTCAAAGCAACCTCCGGTTCAAAGACAGGCTGATGCTGTGTCTGCAGAAGGTGTATACGAATGCTGTCTCTTCTGTCCTAGAAAAAGCCAAACAAAAGGGGAACAAGGTAACATATCTGAGGCTTTAGACAAGAGCACATGGATGCAAGCAAGGTTGTTCTTCGAACCATCTGCTTGGTGGCTTTTGTATTCCAATTCATGAACAAAAATTGAGCTGAAAGTTCTGTTAAATCATTAGAATTTTTTCCCCAGAGTTAGAAAGAAGGATGGAGGGCTCATAGATATGGGAAAACATCTAGGGTCATTGAAAAGGAGGATCTTTTAATGCTTCCGGCCCAGACTCCTCTGTATCATTTCACTCTGTATACCACCTGTTAGTGGGGCCCAGGTCAGACAGGCAGAGTCAGGGATGGATGGCAGACTTCGTTGTCTGCAGTAATAGGAATGAAGGGCAGTCATTCATTGACTTGGGAGAAAGATCATTATTTGAGCATAGAAAAAGGGGCTATATTTGGGAAATACCCACTCTGGGGTGGAAACTTAAACTGAATTCCAGCTGTTGAGAATCAAGTCTGCTTCTGCCTATACAGCAGCAGCGCTTCATGTGTGCGGCACTGTTCCGAATTCAGTTTCTTGATTTATGCTGTTGTGTTACGGAAACCGTACTAAAGGCTTCTCTCTCAGTCTTTCATATTCTGCTTCATGTTCCTTGGGTTTTATCTGGTCAATGCAAATAATTAGAAGGGGAAGCTTTTACCTGTGTGTGGCGCAAAGAGCAGAACTGGCAAAAGCTCGAGCTTTTCAAAATGCGGGCATGGATCACTGTTCTTGAAATGCTTGGGGGTTTTTTGTAGGGGAGATGGATATAGGCAGAAACTGTCTCCAAACAACTGATATTGGTTGATGCTACCCTTTGACATCAGCCCAAGCACAGCCGCCCATCAGGAAACTGGTGGTACAAGAACATCTGTGAGCAGTGAATGGGGGGTTAGTCTCAGGGGCTAAATAGTCACAGTTCTAGATATCATTGCCTACTTTTTCTGTACGGACTGCGTTTTCCGGATCTTTTCTCTTGCTACTTTCAGGAAGTTAGTCATTGGGCTTCATGCCAAGATTTTTCTTTTGGGGCTTAATAGCTGACATGAAGGGTGCTGAGGCTGAAATGTGTGGTTTCTGGCATGGAAGCTCTTAGCTGTGACCTTGAGTGTATTTCTTAATTTTTGTTGAAGAACTGTATGACTCATAACCAACAAAAAGGTACATAGATTGTATATAACATCATCTAGTATTTAAGCTACATTATATCAATTCAGTTTATATCTCCTTACATTATATTTATATCTCTTTATTACATAAACTGTGTTCATTTTTTCAAAATGATCATTAATTATGCATTGATTATTAGCTTCCTAAGCTCCAGCATCTTCTGTCTTTTTGTTTTAATCTGATAATGCAGTTGATTAACCGATAAAGTATACATTGGAGTCTAGAAAACCAATTAGGTCTATAGGAGCCCACAGTGTAGGCTAGGGGAGAGCCTCCTCCCCCACCCAATGACCTACAATATGGTGACCTTGAGTGTCTGAGGATGAACTGAAATTACTTATTGTTGAAGGGAGAATACTTGGCTCATGTTCCAAATATGCTCTTTCTTTGTTGCTGCTACTTTATACAATCTGAGGATGAATCCTGTTAGAAATAGGTTTGGGGACTTGGCGTGGGGCCCCCTGACTGCGAGTAAGCTGGGTTTCCCCTTGTTTTCCAAAACACGTACTTTCTTCTAAAGGGCTTTCAGAAAGCTGTAGCTCAGTGGCAGTGCATAAGCAGGTTCAGTCTATGGCAATTCCAGTTAGATGATCTCTAATTGCAGGTACTAGGAAAGACCATTTTCTGCACAATATCCTGGAGATCCATTGCCAGTCAGAGTAGACAATATAGAACTGGATGGGTCTTGTATACATTGATACTTATGTTTCTGAATCTTTGGTTCAGATTTCTGGAGCAAATTGTTAGCCTTGAGATTAGATTTTCTCATGTTTTGGTTGAGAGCTGTATAACTCTTTAAACTTAAGAAATATCTTCACTTTTCTAGATGAAGGACAGAATCTAACTAAATCTTCCAGTGTCCATAAATGACGTGTGCTTGAATGTAAACTGTTAATTGTCTAATGGCATCAGATGTGTTTGGTGGGTGTTATGTATTACTCATTTGTTTGAAATATTTCTGTCCTGCCTTTCCCCCCAGCTTTTGGTTCCCCAAGGCAGCAAATAATCCAAAACACTAGAATAAGCTTTTGAAATACGTTTTTATAAACACAAGATCCAAAAAACCCCAAGAATAATACTCCTGAACAATTAATGTGTGGTGCTTCACTAGTGTGGCATTAGTAAAGGCTCAAGTCATATGACTGAGCTTCACTGATATATATAGAGCCACTGAAATCCACATATTGTCTCCCATGTTCTGAGCCTCTCTCATGGTTCTTAAAAAAGCTTCACAGATTATTTATTTATTCATTCATTCAATTTACACTCTTCCCTTCCTACTGAAGCAGGCTCAGGGCGGCTTACATAAAATACATATATAAATACAGTTAAGATGATGATGATTACCTGTGAAGACAATCCCAACTAAACCTGTGCTGCTCTTTTGCTTGCTTCTCCCAGAGGCAGTTTTGTTCTTTTCTGGGTGTCATGTAGACATTAGCTCCTTCTGTTCTCAAAGGTGAGAGAGATACAATGAGCAGGTAGGATTTGGCAGAGCAAACAAAAGCAGAAAAGAAGCTTAAAAAGAAGTGGTGTGGAACAAATGTTTGCTGGGGTGAGGCACAGTCCATCATGGAGAGGGATTCAGGGCTGGGTCATGCTTGACCATGTTTTTATCCTTTTTCTGATTATGTTGGCAATAGTTGTGGCCAGCTTGTAGTCCTTGGCCCCTCACCCTTTTCCAGTAGGACCCAGTGTTGCATTTATTTGTGTCCTGCTTTTGTTCCCAGCGGGGACTCAAAGCAGCTTAGAACACTGTTCTCCCCTCCTCCATTTTCTCACAACAACTGTGTGAGGTAGGTCAGGTTGACCATACACAACAGGCCCAAGACCACTTAGTGAGCTTCTGTGGTAAAAGTGGGGATTCGAACTCAGGTCTCCCTACATTGTAGTCTGGCACTCTACCCACTGCCACCTCCTAAAATGAGATTTGTCATCATGAAGCTAGTTCAGGTACATTGTAGTGATAAGGTGCAGCCTCTTTGCTTGGGCTAGTAATGACATCTAGAGAATGAGTTTTCCTTTCTTTGCATGAATATAAACTATAGAAAGTCTCCATAACAATCTTAGAAGGCTGCGTTCTCCTGCAGTCGGAAACACTTGCTGGTTTAATCTAAGGAGTTTCTCTTTTCTGTTCAGCTTTTGTTAGATGTCCTTAAAAATTCTTTTTAAGTGACTTGCCTTCACCATTACTACCACCTTAAGCATCAAGTAAAGCATTTAGCATGAATTTGCCGTTTCAAAAATGCCCTTTTCTTCTCAATAAGCTTCAAGCTTGAAGTTGGCAAGGAATGATAAAACTGGTGTTAAAAATAGTAACTAGGGGTATTTTTGAGGAAAGCCTTTGACAGAGCATGGTCCTAAACAGGGTTACACCTGTCTAAACCCCTTGACTTGAATGCACTAAGAAGGGTGTAAGTGTGCTTAGGATTGCACTGGTAAAGTACTTGTTTGGGTAGCATAGAGTAGTAATGGTTCATGCATCCAGCTGGCATTAGAGTCCTAGATACGTAACCTGATTGTAAGTCATGAAACTTACTCTGTGGCCCTGACTCGTTACTTTCTCTCACCCTTTGATATCCCGAGGTGGTTGAGACAGCAAGAGCATTCCAAGGCACTTTGTACACTGGAAATTGATACAGAAGTTAAATCTTAGTAGCATGTATCCAACAACATTTGACCTCACGGAGCAGTGCTTCCCAATTCCCCCTCATGCTGCTGCTGACTGAAACACCCCCCACCCCCCGCTAAGCTTTGTTGCTGGGCAGAGGTCTGCAGACCTTCCAGAACAGCATAAGGAACAACATGGGAGGTTGTAGAGGAGATGAGAATTGGCAGAAATCACCACCGCCCTCTTCCGCAAGTGGAAATGGTATTCCGTTGGGAGAACTGTGTGGTGGGATACAGATCAGTTACCTTCTGTTTCCTAAATTTTTTTACTATTTGTCACTTTTTAATAGTTGGTCATCTGCCAGACTGACTTGTTCTAAGTTGTGAGCAGGCTGTCTTCTGTGTTGAAATAAACTCATGATGCAAATTACAGACACTTGAAGATTCGGACTGTGATTTCAAAGGTCCAGAGCAGAGTGTCTTGCAGAGTGGCGAAGGAGAGAGAGAGAGCAAAGCTTGGCCGGCCACGTGTGATGTTGGAGAGCAAGCAGAGCTACAAAGAAGGTTAAGGAAGCCGCCATCTCTTCAGGAGGCTGAAATGGACAATGGTAAGTCTTTTGTGTCGCTTCTGATCTAGTTGGTTTTGTATATGGTGAAAAATATAACTTCCAGGGGTGTGTGTGTTTTGTACTGGGCATTTTGGAGATTCATTCGTGACTCACGTTGCTCCTGCTGAGTAGGAACAAGAACACCGATCAGTTTATTTGAGAATAGATCACAGATTTCAGAAGCAGAGTGAGTTGGCTGGACCAAGCTCTCCCTCGGCCAGCTCTTGAGACTTGTGCTGCTGGCCAGCTGCTCTTGTGCTTCCCTCCATCCTGTACTCTAGGTGGCACTAGATGACCACTAATGATGTCTGTAGCTTTATCTCTGCTTTCCCCCCTAGTTTACTGATATTCTCATTATCACCTGCACCCGCATTTCAGTACAGTACACTTACTGGCATAAATGATAAACATGACAAAAGGAAGAAAAACAAGTACAACTTTAGCATTACACAGAAAGAACTTACCCACCAGAGGATATTTATTTAATTATTGGTTTGTCCATTCAATTTATAATCTACCCTCTCCTGTACAATAGGGCTCAGAGTGGGTAACAGCATTCATAAAACATTATATACAGTTAAAATATTAAAAATGTTGTTGTTCAGTCGCACAGTTGAGTCCGACTCTTTGCGACCCCATGGACCAGATCATGCCAGGCCCTCCTGTCTTCCGCCGTCCTCTGAAGCTTGCTCAATTTCATGTTCGTTGCATCGATGACACTGTCTAACCATCTCATCCTTTGCCGTCCCCTTCTTCTTTGACCTTCAGTCTTTCCCAGCAGATGTAGATATATATATAAAACCATATGCTCCTGAATCCTCATAGCAATAAGTAATATAAGAGCTCTGATCCAACAGAAGATATAAAACAAGCGTCTCATTGGGATATCCATGGCATTTGCACAGGAGGGGATTAATTAAAGAATCCTACAGTTTGACATACAAATCACAGAAAAACAAAACAGGCTTTCTGACCCTAAAGGGTCAATGTCTTTCAGGATATGGAGCATTTCTAAATCTTCCAAAATGAACTGTCGGGAGAGCATTGTCTTGCGAGCATAAAGGTTTGTTGTAACTGAGGAGATGTTGTGTGAAAAATATGATGTTAGAACCCCATGATCAGGTGTGATACTAAACACCAGTGGGGAGCACATCCTGTTTGCTAAAGAGCAGGGAATTTGTTTTTCAGTATCCAAAGTCTTTGAATAATCTAAAGGCTTGGGGTTCTTCTATCTATATATATAAAAGAAAGTCCCCTCACTGTTAAATCAGCGCCCAGGCCAAACCGCTGGACCTAGAGACACCAAATTCGGGGAGAGCACTCCTACCATGATGTAGATGCTCACTAAGAAGGGACTTTTAGAAATTCGACCCCTAAGGGGGTCAAAAGGGGTAAAATGTGCTCCCCCCATTGATTTGTATGCGACTGCCTCCTTGCACCCTCCCCCACCCTCTGATTGGTCAGCTGCAGAGCTCAGTGTTCTGGGTAAAAAAAACCAGTTACAGGGGATTACAGAGAGCTAATGACAGTTGAGGAAATCAGGAGTGGCCAACTGCCTGTGAGGTGAAGCAAAGCTGCTGGCCCAGCCTCCCCATGGCTTCAAACATGCTCCCCCCTCCTACACCTGACAGGCAGTTGTCTGTCAGGTGCAGCAGCAGTTGCAGGGTGCTTAAAGCCATGAGGGAGCTACCATTCTAAATGATTTTTAAATAATTTGGAAAGTAGCCTTATAGGCACCTGGAACCTTCTCGACTTTCAAATGATTAATTAGAAATTTAATTTCATTAGGACTAATTGGGTGCCATTCAGGTAAATCGAGAGGGATTGTCTCTTGTTGATCAGGGAAGTAATTGAAGAATCATAGAATATATATTTGAAAAATAATCTCTCCAAGCCTAAGCGGGACACATTTATAACCCACTTCCAAGAAACTTGGGGGTAGAGAGAGATGCATAGCCCCCTCCCCAGTTTTAGCTGGCAATAGCCCGACTCAGTCGAGAGATCAAGGCCATCCAGGGAGTGGGGATTTGATTCTGAGGTCTCTCTGGTGCAGCACTCTAACCATTACAGCCCACTGGTTTCTGCAAGCATGTTGAAGCTGAGCTTATCAGCTCCCTGGGTTTTTTGTGGTCTTCATGTCAGTGGCCATCTGATTCCCTTGCTGCAAGAACTGAGTTGGGACCGTAACCAGGAGGCAGGCATGCTGACTGGAGAAGGTGCCCGCAGAACTTCTTTCCTTGAGGCAAAGTAGGGCTGCAACAAGCACTTCCTGTATGGGAAGGATAGAATGAATGCAGCTGTGCTTGGCCCAGGGCTTAAGGAGAAGCCATCTGGTGTGGCACCTAGCAAACCTCTGTGGTGTGCAGGTAGGTTTGGAGCTGTTACCTGGGCACCTGTGACGTGCCTAACAGCAAATGTGTAACTGCAAATGTTAAAATGAAGCTCTGATGATGGTTTCTTTGTGAAGAGAGTAAGACTGATTTATTCTTGACATTATGTGCTCTTCTGCACGATAGAAGAGGTGGGTGGATTCTTTTTGAAGATTTCCTAAGGTCTATACCTTTAATTTATTCTGGTGACTTAATTCAGGTGCTGCAGCAAACCAGAGCTCATTTCTTGTCGACACAGTAGGATTTTAAGCAAACTCCAGTTGGCTGAAGAGCCTGCTTATAACAGAAGCACAAACAAAGGGTTGTTTAAACCAGGGTGGTCTCTCAACCTCTCCCTTCCCACTGACATGGGGTGGGGAAGGGTACATGAAGCCCGGGAATGAATTGGGCTTGAATTAATTGGAAGCAAACTCCCAATTCGCTCATGCGAGTTTTCAGAAAAAAGATACTCCACAAGTTCAGTTGTAACTTACCAGTTTTGTATTTTGTTTTGCCTCGTAACTGCTGTTTTCCTCAGCCCCGTAACTTCTGTTTTTGATGGGTCGATTGCAGATTCAAAGTCCCTCTTGCCTCAAGAAGACTTTTGCTGCAAACGCTGCCTTCAGCAGCTTGAAAGAAAGGAAAGGGAATGTCAGGATTTGAGAAGGAAGCTTGACAAAGCATGCAGGCATCTCCAGCTGACAGTGAAGGAGCACAGAGCAAAAGCAGAGCAATGGCAAGGTTTGGAGGCTTTTCGTTTTCTCAAGGGAAAAATACTGTTGGGATTCTTTATCTTGGTGGCTATGTTAAACCTGTTGACTTAACTCTGAGAAGTGGTTCACACACATGTGTTGTGTGTTTGATGACTAATAGCTGAATGTGTGAACAGATTCCACAGGAAAGCATTATGCTTGAGGTAGTGTGGGCTGGCCGCTTATTAATATTCTAGGTGTGGTGTAAGGTCTCTGGGCCCCTTCATATATTCCTGAAGTTGCAGAAAGCAAAAGAGGAACATTCATATATGTGAAGCAGAGCTGCAGATTTTGACATCTACAGGAGTTAGCAAAACAAACAAATCCCAGACCTACGGTATAATAATTCTGCTTGAATTGTGATAGTAGACTTTTAAAGGGGAAAAAATTGGAGCTGTTTTAATGGCCATTCGAGCCATTGGTCCTGGGATTTTGTCTGTGTTGAGAAAAATAGTCATTTGCTGTTGGTACTTTTACTCTTTCTTGTTTGGTACCCTGTGGTTTTCCTAGTAGGTGTGACTTTTATGAATTGTATTCATTTGTTTCACTTATACCTTGCCTTTGTCTCCTGTGGGGACAAATCATTCTTGTCTCCTCCATTTTATCGTCACAACAACCCTGGGAGGTAGGTTAGGCTGAGAGTGTGCGACTGCCCCAAGGTCACACATAAAGGTTCCGTGGCAGAGTGGGAATGCAAATCTTGATTCTTCCAGATCCTCAACTGCTGAACTACGCTGGGATATGGGGTAGAGATTTGGTGGTCAATCGTGTGTTAGGCCATTTATTGTTAATGTAATTGCATATCTTCTCCTCCCCAGCCTGAACAAAGTACTCAGTGGTTTGTAGCCGGTGTGCTTTGCACTGTTGCAGAGTTCTTTATTCTCTTTTGATTACACCTCCTTAGAAATGTGGACCATTTCCTACAATGCATTGACTTTTGAAATAGGGTTTGGGTTTTTTTACGTTTATTAACAGCATCGAAAAGGGGAGTTAGGAGAGGGAGCAGCAATTGTACCTTCCTTGATGGATGAATCCCAGTGCGAGTTCCACGGGGACAATAGGGTAAAGGATGGAAAGAAGACAAGAGAACCCAGACTAGTTAACCTTATTAGAACAACAATTTAAAACAAAGCTTCCTAATCTCCGTTCACTGGCTTTCATTCTCTGGTTCAATTCCAACTGCACTCTTCTCTCTTTTTTTTCTCTAGCACCATTAATGTTGGCTGCATGTGTTTTATTTTTGTTGCCAGATGCATTCATTCAACCCTTTATATTCCACCCATCCTCAAAGGGGGGCTCAGGATGGCACACATGGATGGAATGATTCCCGTGTTTTCCTTTCAACAGCTCTGTAAGGTTGGTTAGGCTGAGAGAGAAAGATTGGCTTAAGGATTCCCAGTGAAACTCATGGTTTGGACAGGACCCCAGGTCTTCCCGTCCAAGTCCAACACTCTGACAGCTGCATCAAATGGCAAATAGGAATTGTCTGTGCTTCATTTTTCTTGAACGTTTATTGTCACAGCAACAGTGGATTTAATGGCAGAGTGTGGTATTTACACAATGCCAATTCATGTTTCAGGCCGTAGGAAAATTCAGCAGAAGTCTGCACACAAGCATCCAGCTAAACCAGGGATTCTAAACATTTTGGTCTTTTATTTTTAGAAAATGAAAAAATGGTGCAGACGTTAACAGAGGAAAATGTTTCAATGAAGAACCGACTCGAAGATATGAAACCGGGCAGTGTCCAACCAAGGTAGTTAAAGAGAGGGAAATGGACTAAATTGATTTGTGAACATCTGATGTTGCTGCACATCTATTGTCTATGCTGGCCTGCAGTGGCTCTCCAGATCTCAGGCAGATAAAAGTTCTTACCCCACACATTCGTCCTGAGTTCTTTTAAAGTGAAAGTGAGAGGCATCATCCCTGGGACTTTCTGTTTCAAGCAGATTGCCAGCACTGAGCCACAGCACATCCAGGTTCAGAGTATTTTATTTTTGTGTGCTTTTTAGATCATTGTCCGAGGGCTGTGTGTCGAAACCTTGCACTTCCTGTGATGGAAAAGCCTTGGAAGAAATGCGTTCCCAATATATAAAAGCTGTGGGCAAAATTAAGAGTAAGTGACAACCATAGGTTCCTGATTGTTTTCTAACCCATTCGCCTGTTTTGCATGCAGTAACAGAGAATGAAAACAAGACTGCAAGTGAACTGACCTGCTAATGCTGATTGGCCACTCCTTTCCAATCTCTTTCATTTTGTTTAAAAATCATGACATTTGGTTTAAATTGTCATTGTGCATCCACTCGTTAAACTTGTTCCATATACGTCCAGAGAATATAGCCTTTGTTTACGTCAGAAATGTATACCATATTGTTTGTAGGCGACATGCTTCGTTATATTCATGAAAGCAAAGAGAGAGCGGCAGACATTATTAAAGCAGAAGTGTTGAGGGAACGCCAGGAGACCGCCCGGAAAATGCGCAAATATTATCTGATTTGTCTTCAGCAGCTTCTGATTGATGATGGAAAGAATGAAGGGTATGTTCTTTCTGTAGGCATTCTGTAGACATTTTTCTATAGGATATTTTTGTTTTCCCAGCATATTTCTTTTGTGGTTTTCAGGCATGTAAGTGTATAACCCACATATAAAATTTTTACAATGGAATCCTAAACAAACTTGCATCCTTCTAATCCCATAGATTTTAGTGGACTTAGAGGGCTCTAACTCTGTTTAGGATTGGGCTGTTAATTGCCTGTAAGACCATCAAGTGCCTTCCAAACTTGGTGATTATGGCCACCATTGCTTTTGACCTTTCCAACAAGGTATCTTGGCTGTGCAGTGTTTAAAATCATTGAGGAAGGGAGGAAACCAGGAAACCTTAATGGAAAGGGTCTTAGTTTTGCATGTCTCTAATGGTATGATGTAGACAGGTGCGGGATGAAATAGACTGCAGGAACATTGGATGCTCCTTTCCCTGCGGCAGAATTTGTTCCTGCAACATAGCCAACTTGATGTAAAAACAAAACACCAACGAGACAGTTCCCTTGAAGTGAACAGGGCAGTGCAGGAGCAATGAGTTTTACAAGATTGCAGGGTTCCCATTTTTTATGGAAAGGAAGCAGTGATCTTGCACAAGTCCCTGAGTGTCTCCTGCTTTTCACAAGCATAGAACACATTATCTGATTGAGAGGTCCCTCCCCCCTTTAAACTCAAGTTTGCCATCACATACCATTGGAACTGGCTCAGAGTGAAAGTGCTTCCTGAGAAATGGATGATTTCACTGTCTGGACATCTTTTTCATGTTCTCCATAAAACTTCAGAGGTCTGCCGCACCCCTTCCTCTCACCAGCCTCTTGTTTTAAGTCCCTTGCAGTGCAGTCCCCTGCAGAATTACTCCAGTCAAAGCCCACTAACTTCAGTGAGTCAAAGTTTATATGCGAGTCCCCCTCCTCCTCTCCAGTGGAAATAGTGCAGAGAAATGTGTGTATATGGGTGATCATGGGGAATGTTGCCTCTTGTTCCCAGCGGGGCTAGGCTGCTCATAGTGTCAGGTGGGTAGCTGCAGTAGAACAGCAAGTTTTGAGTCCAGGGGTAGCTTTGACTCTTGAAAGCTTATGCCCTGGAAAGCCTCCCAAGTCTTCGGGGTGCTACTGGGCTCCATTCGAACTATTCCATAGTGTCAGTGGTTGGTATCCTGCCACTGCACAACAGAGGTCTTCCATGGCTCTTTCTTCCCCCCAGTTCGTTGGTAGAGAGCAGGAAATGGCAGCCGCCCTTGTGTCCGTCTGCATCTGGGAAGAACCACAGTTTATGAGTTTTATCCCTAGGTCTCTGAAATCTCACCTTCAGTATTACTGTAAATTATTCTGCAGACTTCCATAAATTTAAAAAGCCCAACTGATGAATTGTTCTAAAAACCAAAAAGGAGTATTTCGAGTAACAGTTTTGTTTAGTGGTGGAAAGTGCTGTCAAGTCACAGCTGACGTATGGAGACCCCACAGAGATTGCAAGGCCAGAAACCAATACAGGTGGTTTGCCAGTTTGATGCAGTGGTTAGGAGCACAGACTGTAATCTGGGAGCAGTGTTCCCTCTAAGCTGAGTTAGTGTGAGATAGCTCACAGTTTTTTCGATTCCGGCTCACACATTTTTGTCTTAGCTCAGGAAGGATGGCTCCAGAGCAAACTAATTTATGCAGTAGCCAGATTGCTCGCTCACAACTTTAATGCCAGTAGTTCACAAAGTAGAATTTTTGCTCACAAGACTCCACAGCTTAGAGGGAGCATTGCCTGCGAGAACCGGGTCTGATTCGTCACTCCTCCATATGCAGCTGCTAGTGTGACTTTGGGTCAGTCACAAGTTCTGTCAGAGCTGTTCTCTCAAGAGCAGTCCTTGAAAGAGCTCTCTCAGCCACACCTACCTCACAGGGTGTCTATTGTGGGGAGGAGATTTTAAGCCGCTCTGAGACTCCTTCTGCGTAGTGACCCTGGACTTCTTGGCAGTCTCCCACCCAAATACTGACCCTGCTTAACTTTCAAGCTCTGGTGAGATTGGGCTAATCGGGCCATCCAGGTCAGGGCCAGCTTCACTTAAAGTGACGTTTTTAAAATTGTTTTCAGAATCTAAATAAAACAGAGGTTTTTTTCCTATCTCAAAAATAACCTGACTGAAAGGCGCCTGTGCTTTGCTAGTGCAAAACTGTCAAGGAAGAGCTGATCTTTTAGAATCTCTCTTTTCCTGGGGGTTTCCTACAGGGCTGAGAAGAAAATAATTTGTGCTGCTAGCAAACTTGCTACCATGGCCCAAATCCTAGAAACTCCAGTGCGTAACTCACCGCAGAGCACAGCTGCTCGCTCAGGTATGGTGATATGAAGGTTGGTTTTCAATTTTTCAGCTCTGCATTCTGTTTTGGTAACGAGGGAGGTCAGCATTTTGCTTCTCTGCTTCTATAGCAAACAGCAGCCTGTGGTTGTACAGCCAAATATGGCTCATTATAGAACAACATAAAGGTAAAGGTTCCCTTGCTCGAAAGCCAGTCAAATCCGAATCTAGGGTTGCGGTGCTCATCTCCGTTTCAAAGCCGAAGAGCCAGCGCTGTCCGAAGACGTTTCCGTGGTCATGTGGCTGGCATGACTAAACACCAAGGCTCACGGAACGCTGTTACCTTCCCACCGAAGTGGTACCTATTTATCTATTTGCAATTTCTTGCTTTCGAACTGCTAGGTTGGCAGGAGCTAGAACTAGAGATGGGAGCTTACTCCATCATGCGGCACCCGGGTCTCGAACTGCTGAACTACTGACCTTCCACAGCCTGCAGTTCAGCGTCTTAACCACTTGAGCCACCGCAGCAACATAGGGCTCCTCAAAAAAGAAAGTGCACCATTTTAAGTTAAGGAATAGTGGCAGACTAGGTAGGATGCTAGAATTATGCAAAGGGAATGGCAGGTAAAGATTTCGATGGGGCTGAGGCGCTTCTTTTAAAAGTTTTACAAAGAGGGAAGTGATAGCGATGGAGGGCTGCCAGTATTCCAAGTGTGAACCAATGCACAAATTTATGCCAGTGTGCTAAAACACACAAGGTGCTCCTGTGTATGTATGCATGATCAAGGACTCACAACAGCCAGTGTTTGAGTTGTAGAAACTTCCTGGATTATTAATTCACATGTCAGTTATCAGTGATATTGTGTATTTTTCAGATCTTCGACGTGGTCTCTGTGCTTCACACCCATGGGATGCAGTGCGCCTGCACTGGATCGATCGGTATTGTAGCAAGCTCTTAACGGATTTTCGCGCCCAGACCTCAGGTATGCGCAGGAACCCCACCACGCATGCCCAGAGGGTTGGGCACGGACATCCCACCAGTTCCTTTCCTCCAGATTGGCTACTGCTCGCTAATCTCCCATGGGTGTGAAACACAGAGACCACGTCAAAGATAAACAGGTTGCTTACCTGTAACTGGTGATCTTCGAGTGGTCATCTGTGTATTCACACCACCCGCCCTGCTTCCCCGCTGCTGTCAGCTTCTACATTTTTCATAGGGGTTGATTTGAAGAAACTTGCGGGATGTCCGCGCCCATCCCTCTGGGCATGCGTAGTGGGGTTTCTGTGCATGCCTGAGGTCTGGGCGCAAAAATCCGTTAAGAGCTTACACAGAGACCACGTCGAAGATCTGAAAAATACACAATATCACTGATAACTGACATGTGAATTAATAATCCAGGAAGTTTCTACAACTCAAACACTGGCTGTTGTGAGTCCTTGATCAAAAATCCGTTAAGAGCTTGCTACAATACTGATCAATCCAGCACATGCGCACTAGATCCCATGGGTGTGAATGCACAGATGACCACTCAAAGATCACTAGTTAACTGGTAAGCGACCTGTTTTTATGCTTTGTCGTACGGGTGCTTTTTTGATTGCTCTGAATGTTGCCATAGTTTTGCTGTAGCTTACTGACTTCAGTTTATCACATACACCACTTGAAACTTTTCAGTGCATTTGAAGGGTTTTTAAGCTCATCAAAGGAATGCTGGAAACTTGGAAGTATTAATCATATTCACTTGTGGTTTTATGTTTTTTGTTTTCCTTTCTTTTCTTTTTTTTAGCCCTGTCCTGCAATTCCAAGCCATTCCCCGGGGCTGAGGATCCTAAAGGAAATCATGTGCAGCAGCCTAAGCAAGGCCCTGCAGAGGTTCAGGCTGGGGGCAGAAGCATTGCCCAAAAGGCCAACCATCATGTTGGTCAGAAACGTATACCTTGTAGCCTAAGGGAGCAGCTTGATGCTGAAAGCCCACCTCCTTTGCCTTCCAATACCCTGGCTAGTGGGAAGACTTTCAAACAACTGGACAATGTTTTGGTAGGTGCAGTAACCTCAGCAGCGGCTTCCCACAGGGACAGGAATGCAGACAAAGGTCTGTCTCACACTGTTGATGCTCCGGCGTTCCAGAATCGTTCCCCTCGCATTTCTCAAACAAAGTTCCAAAATATGAATCCAGCTAGCTGTAGTGATGGCAGATCTGACTCTAGGGGAGCTCAAGTAATGCCTCAGAACCAAAACGAAAGGAGAGTCTTAAAAGAAGTCGGGTGCCTCCAGTCCACCAGGTATCAGAAGCCAGTTCCTAGGAAAGCTAATGGCTTTGATGTTCAGGAAACTCCAGTAAAGGATGACGGAAGCTCTGCCAATTGTAGCCTGGTTACTGAGCCTCTGCACTTGGAAAGCATGTCTTTTTACCCTGCTCAGAAAGCACATCCTAGCACACAAGTTGAATTCTGCCAACAGTTTCGCACAGCAAACCAATTTTCTCAAGGCCAGGAAGGTGCTGCTGGTTTTTACCAACAAGCCAGCAGTCAAAGAGACAAGGTTCTTGGCACTACAGACCAAGCCTTAAATTGCAGCGAAGGCCATCGGAAGGTGAACCTGAGTCACGTGCCATGTCAGAATCCAGGCAAATTAAGTCCTCGTGCTCAGCAAAGTGATGCAATGTCGTGTTTGAATGCAGGAAGAAGCTACAACTTGCTGCATTCAAGGAAACAGATACATGATGTGAAGGATTTTCAGCAGGACAGTGGTTTTGACAGCCCCCAGATTAACTTTGATTAACATCAGAGTCTCTCTGAACAGTCTCCGTAAAAGAGACACTTTAAATATATTTGAAAGAAAGTCATGGAAGGAGCAGCCGATTGTGCCACAAACTTCTGAGGTGCCTTTTTATGTTTATTGCCTTCCTAATTTGACTTACATGAACAAACCAACCCCAAATATTTATGCAAGTTTTGGATACGTCTTTACTATCTGGCTTAACTATGTATAAACTGTCTTTTTTAAAATATAAATGTTTGTGTGTCTGTGTGTGTATGTGAGAAATTATCTATTTTTATACCTGAAAGATTTAGCGTGCAATACAATGCAACCTTTATTTATACAGAAATAAAACTGACTTTTTTGTGGTCTGTTTTGTCAAATTGTCATGGAACTTTCCCCAGCCTTAGGACCAATTTTACCCTTGCTTATTTAGTTGCATTTCCACCATTCCTCAGTGGAACTGATGGTGGTAGTGCTCGTTGGCAGTCTCCCATCTGGACACTGGTCAGTCTCGGAATGAAAACAGATCTTAATGTATTGCTGGTAAGTAAGAAGCTCTTGCCCCATTTCAGTCTTCCGTGTGCCCAGCATCAAGTTGAAAGCTGGCTCTCTGCTGCTCTGTGGGTAACTTGGATCTCTTGCGTTATATGATGTGGGCAGACATTGCACTATTGTTCCATGCATAGCAGCACTGTTTAAACGAGTTGCTTAATCTGTGCAAGACCACCCTGGTAGCTCTTCTCATTTGCTTGAAAAACCTGGGGGTTAAGGAGGCACAGGGGTGGTGGTAGAGAGTGCCGTCAAGTCACAGCTGACTCATGGTGACCCTTTAGGGGTTTCAAGGCAAGAGACCAACTGAGGTGGTTTGCCATTGCCTGCTGCTGCATAGCAGCCCTGGACTTCCTTGGTGGTCTCTGTGAAGGTCGGGGTCTTTAATATTAATGTTGAAACAGAAGTGGATCAACCTAGGTGGTCTCTACCGCAGCTCTCCACTTTACAGACGTAACCCCAGTGGTTCAGAGAAGTTCAGCACCCATGAGGAAAACAGGGAAAAGAACAGTAACTTTTATGTACTTCTAGGTATAGGGGAACAAAGTGGTTCAGAAAAGAGGATAAAAACTGTTTACAGTTGGAACATAGTCTTGCTGTGCCCATTCACTTAGGCTACAGTTGGTAATCGAGGACTATAGGCCAATAAAGTTTCTGTTCTGTTCAGATCATTGAGGAGGGTAGAGAGCAGTTAGCAGCCAAGTTTGTATTCTTGAGGTGAGTATTAGGTGGCTTTACTTCAGCCTCAGGATTTTCACAGTGTAAATGTGAGCTCCTCTCAGAAACTACAGATGTTTCACTAGTTTCCCTTGGAAATTGGGGCTTTGAGTCTTTTCCTCAAATTCACTTGCTTTAGAGCCAGTTTGGTGTAGTGATTACAGGTATGGACTTTAATCTGGGAGAACCAGGTTTGAGCCCCCACCTCTTCACATGCAACTGCTGGTGTGACCTTGGGTCAGTCATGGCTTTCTCAAGAGCAGTTCTCGAAAGATCTCTCTCAGCCCCACCTACCTCACAGGGGAGACTCCTTTGGGTAGTGAAGGGCAAGGTATAAATCAAATCTCTTCTCCTTTATCACCAAACACAGGTTCTGAGACTTCCAAAGCCCTCTGAGGCAGGTTCTCTCCCTGCTAACACTCTGGAGATGCAAACCCTTCATTGGTTTACTCCCTTACATCAAGCAAAATCTGAGACAGGATCAATGCTCCCTCTAAGCTATGGAGCCCTGTGAGCAAAACTTCTACTTTGTGAGCTACTGGCCTTAAAGTTGTGAGCAGGTGATTTGGCTATGGCATAAATTAGTTTGCTCTGGAGCCATCCTTCCTGAGCTAAGACGAAAATGTGTGAGCCGGAGCCAGTTTGGTGTGGTTAAGTGCGCGGACTCTAATCTGGGAGAACCGGGTTTGATTCCCCACTCCTCCACTTGCACCTGCTGATGTGGCCTTGGGTCAGTCACAAGCTCTGGCACAGCTGTCCTTGAAAAAGAGCAGTTTCTGTCAAGAGCTATCAGCCCCACCCACCTCACAGGGTGTCTGTTGTGGGGAGGGGAAGGGAAAGGAGTCTGTAAGCCGCTCTGAGACTCCAAGTGAAGGGCGGGGTATAAATCCAATCTCCTCCTCCTCTTCTAAAAAACTGTGAGCTAGCTCACACTAACTCAGCTTAGAGGGAACACTGGACGGGATCCCTCCAGTTTCTCTCTCTGAAGGCTGAGACCCTATCTGCCTGAGCTGACAGTGTCACAGCTTTTTCCTCTCTTATTTCCCCCCTCGCATCTGGCTCCTCCAGTCCCTTTCCAGGGATTCTTGTCTGGCTGCTAGCTGTTCTGCTCTCTCTCCAAACAAGACTAAAGAGGATAATTGAATTTCAGAAAGGGACAGGACCTTTGCCCATCCGCCACAGTCACATCCAAGCACTAACCGGGGCCACCTCGGCTTAGCTACTGAGATCTGATGGAGATCGGCCTAGCCTGGGCTACCCATGCCAGAGCCAATACAGACGTACAAGACTGAACACGTTCTATTGTGCCATCAAGTGCACTTATCCATATTGGAATACCACACATGAGTCGGGGGATTACTTTGGCCTTGAAGACTTTTAATGCAGCTGGTATGGATTGATTGCCTCTGGTGTAGAAGAATCGGGAAATGGCAGAAGCGTTTAAATTGGCCATATTTATTGCCGACTTACGCTGCACAGACCAAGATGCATTATACTGGAAGTGCAGACCTAAGCATCTAATTTTTTTAACTTGTTCAATTGGTTTGCCTCCAATTGTCCATTTGATTTTTCATGGTTTAATGGTAATTTATGTTATAAAATATGAAAGGCATCTATTTAGTGAATGCTTTAAGCCAACTTTGGAGCAGGACAATAGTACCATGTCGTCCGCATACAGTAGTAGAGGGACATGGACAGAGCCCAGTTTAGGAGCATGGCAATCAACAGCTTTGAGGTAAGGGGAGAGATCATTAAGGAACGGGTTAAATAGAAAGGGTGCTGATATACAGCCTTGTTTGACTCCTTTTGGAGCTGCGGTGGCTCAAGTGGTTAAGACGCTGAACTGCAGGCTGTGGAAGGTCAGTAGTTCAGCAGTTCGAGACCCGAGTGTGCCGCATGACGGAGTGAGCTCCTGTCTCCCGTCTCTAGTTCCAGCTCCTGCCAACCTAGCAGTTTGAAAGCAAGAAATTGCAAGTAGATAAATAGGTACCACTTTGGTGGGAAGGTAACAGCGTTCCATGCGCCTTGGTGTTTAGTCATGCCGGCCACATGACCACGGAAACGTCTTCGGACAGCGCTGGCTCTTCGGCTTTGAAACGGAGATGAGCACTGCAACCCTAGAATCGGATTCGACTGGCTCTCGAGCAAGGGAACCTTTACCTTTACCTTGACTCCTTTATTTGATGAGATTTTTGAAGTTAATTTTCCTTTCAGTGAACATTTGATTTGGCATTTTGTTGATGTGTATAGCTTTCTTATAAGGTTAAGGAGTCTTATCTATGTTTAGGTGTTGTAGTTTAGCCCAGAGGAGTTCCCTGTTTATTGAATCAAATGCCCCTTTAAGATCTATGAAGGTAGCATATAATGTTACATTGCTTCTTTTAACATACTTATTAATCAGGTGCTCTAATATAATACAGTGGTCTAAAGTGGTTTTCCCTTTACAGAATCCCGGCTGTTCCGGGCCTAAGACTCTCCGTTCTGTCATCCGTATGGTCAGCTTAGGTAGTAGATGTTCGGTGTACAGTTTGCCCATAATGGAAAGCAGGCTGATTGGTTTATAGATGGAGGGAATTGAGCAATCACCTTTTTTGTAAATTGGGACTACAATTGCATTTAACCATGCATCAGGGATAAGGCCAGATTTATCAATCATTGTACAGACATACTAATGTATACATTGAATTCCCACCCCACTGCATGATGGGATTTTCCTTTCACAGAGGTGTACAGTCAGGCAGGCAGGCTTATTCAAGAGGTAGATTTGGGCAGTAGGGGGCGTTGGTGGTCGTGACAGGGAATGATCCCTCCCTCCCCGCTGCACAAGGGCCAAGCTGTGTGATGAGGCTTTCTCAAGGCTATTTGGCTGTGTGAGATGGTACATCTGGTACATCGATATGGCTAATTCAGGCCACCGGTGACATGACCAGGTGATCCTGAGCAAGGCTACTCAGAAAGCAGGTTCTCAAGGCTATTTGGCTGTGTGAGATGGGCACTGCTCTAGTACATCGATATGGCTAATTCAGGCCACCGGTGACATGACCAGGTGATCCTGAGCAAGGCTACTCAGAAAGCAGGTCTATTCAGTAGGGCTCGCTCCCTGGGAAGTGTTCTTAAGAATGTACAGTTCAGCTCTTAATATTCTGCTTTTCAATGACCGTTTTTCTCCCAAGTCACTTCGTAGACAGAGGATGGAGTGTGATGGAACCAAAACACTGGTTTTTACCAGGTTCCAAGGATTCCAGGTACCATTTTCTGTTCTAGAGGGGGAAAGCCCTGACAGAGATATGTTTTGGACCCTCAGCATGTTTTGATGGCATTGGATAGAATTTCTGAGTGGCAACGAGGATTGCATTTGAAGTCTGCAGTGTTTTAAAGATCCAGATAATAGTGTCAGACAGCTAGCTGTGCTTTGCCTATCACTCCTTACACAGCATGAGCCATTGAATTTGGCCTTTGTCTGTTGCTGACATTCCTGTGTAAGCATGAATAGAAGAGAAATCTCACCTTGACCACAAAAGCCACAGAAAGGCTTTTGAACTGTTATGGGGAACTTTTTGCTTTTATTTACGACATTTATACCCCACCTTTCTCCCCAGTGGGAGTTTACATCCTTCTCTCCTCCTTTTTTATCTTCACAACCACCCCCACCACCCTGTGAGGTAGGTTAAGCTGACTGTGTGAGTGGCCCAAGGTCACCCAGCAAGCTTCGGGGATTCGAACCTGCGTCTCCCAGATCCTAGTCCAGCGGTCCACTGTACCTATGCTACTGTAACACACCAGTACAAGGTAACTGCGGATGGGTTTTATTTAAAACTCTGTCAATGAAGATTCTTCCATGACCTTTAAAACAAAAACCCTCTTCCCTTCTCAAAAGAAAAATCTGCAGGCCAGCAAGGTTTCCCAGAGCAACTGCAGATGGGGTGGTGTCATTATAGTTAAATGCTGTCTCTGGTGTTTCTTGGGCTCATCCTGGATGATTCCTTTTAAGAGCAGAGCAAGATGCACAGTAATGCCATCATTACCTAATCTACATATGAAAAGGTCAAACTCTCCAGAAATATTTTTTTGGAAAGCAGGTAATGATGCTAATATAAATATTAAATATACTGAATATATAAACACAACACTTCAAGAAAATGTAGTGCACATCATGAAGTCTCACAAACCACAGAAAGATAATTCTTAAAGAATCACAATCCTAAAAAGTCCGCGCACACAAGCCCTCAAAAGGGCAATAACAGTCCATAGAAAAAATATCCAGTATACCCCGACGGTATTGTATGTGATATTAAGACTATTTTGGAGAAAATCCTTCATCAAAGGGTATAATGAATGAATCAAGGTGGGTACAGTGACTGCACAAATCAAAATTCTGTTTCGTATTAAGAGGAGCCCAAAGCCTCTTGACAAATTCACAACCCTGTGAAATTAAATTTAGCAGTGTTGTATGCGTTTATATATTCAGTATATTTGATATATTTCTATTAGCATCATTACTTGTCTTTGGGGGGGGGGAATGAGAGTTTCACGTTTTTATATGTCGATTTGTACTTTCCCTTCCCAGTTAGTTTTGTGGTCATTTATCTAATCAGCACCTTATTTTTCTTAGAAAGCAAATTGTGGACCCTTTCAATTCCACAGGTTTTACCAGAGCCATTAATCAAGTTGTGCAAATATAATTTGTTCAGTGAAACCAAAAATTAGTGACATTAAGTGGTCGTCCTTTAATGGTGCTATACTGAATATATAAACACAACACTTCAAGAAAATGTAGTGCACATCATGAAGTCTCACAAACCACAGAAAGATAATTCTTAAAGAATCACAATCCTAAAAAGTCCGCGCACACAAGCCCTCAAAAGGGCAATAACAGTCCATAGAAAAAATATCCAGTATACCCCGACGGTATTGTATGTGATATTAAGACTATTTTGGAGAAAATCCTTCATCAAAGGGTATAATGAATGAATCAAGGTGGGTACAGTGACTGCACAAATCAAAATTCTGTTTCGTATTAAGAGGAGCCCAAAGCCTCTTGACAAATTCACAACCCTGTGAAATTAAATTTA
>NW_015166428.1:380507-417051 GCF_001447785.1 Gekko japonicus
TAAATCCACATTCTATAAAACACAATCCAGCAGGCGCTAAAGCCCCCCCCCCCCCGTCCTTTTCTTTTTAGGTAATTGTACATGGAATAGCATAAATGGATCAGTGTGCCCCCCCCCCAGCGTTCCACATTTAGGAAGCTGTAATTCCTAGCAAAAGCCATGCAGAATGGAACACCACCACCCCCTTCACATTGCTCTTCTGGAAGCCCCTGTGATTTTCTTCTAGCTTTCTTAGCATGCTTTTCAAGCTCTTTCCCAGGCAGCCTCTTCGACCTCTGCAAAATTCTCTCATTTTCAGAAAATGGCTGTTGCTTCATTTGGGTCTGCTGCCCCTGTCCACAGCAAGCAGAGATTAAGGGTATACGTAAAGCAGAGGTTTTCTGTCTCTAAATATAGGGATTCCCTTTAGTCAGTTTTGCTAGGAGCGACTGATAGACTTGTCCTCCATGCATTTAATCCCCTTTTAAAAGCCATGTATTCCTGTGCCCATCAATACATCCACTGGCAATGAATTCCACATGATGATCACTCATTGAGTTAAGATATATTTTGCTGAAGGTTTTAAGGGCTGCGTGGTGATCTTCCTACAGAGATACCCCTTCCTTGTAGGAAGTGTTGTGTAGTGCTTAGTGTGTCAGACTAGTATCTGAAAGACCCAGGTTCAAATTCTCACTCTACCATGGAAGCTCATTGGGTGGTCTTGGGCCAGTTGCACCCTCAGCTTCTATACTTCACAGGGTATTTTTTAGGATAAAATGGAGAGGGAATATTAGCTGCTTTGGATCACATTAGGAAGTGAAGTGGGGTATAAATATCGAGTCGACAACCAATAAGTTGTATGTTCCCCAGCACCCCTTCGTTTCTCCTCTGCGAGTGTAAAGTGCCCATCAAGTTGCAGCAGACTTAACAACAGCCCCTCGTGGGGTCTCCAAGGCAAGAGATGTTCAGAGGTGGTTTGCCACCGCCTGCCTCTGTGTAAGGACCTCGGAGTTCGCTGGTGGTCTCCCATCCAAGTACTAGCCAGGGCTTGTTCAAAAATGACTGTAGGAGGATGAAAAGAGAGGTGGGAGTAGGGTTAAGTAAGGACAATCAGTTTCCCTTTGCCACTCACTTTGCCCATCAGTACATAAGAACATAAGAGATGCCAATGCTGGATCAGGCCGAAGGCCTATCCAGTCCAACACTCTGTATCACACAGTGGCCAGAAATACCAGTGCCATCAGGAGGTCCACCAGTGGGGCCAGGACTTTAGAAGCCCTCCCACTGTTGATCCCCCCCAAGCACTAAGATGACAGAGCATCACTTGCCCAAGAGTCCCTATCTATACCTTGTGGCTAATAGCCACTGATGGACCTCTGCTCCATATGCTTATCTAATTCCCTTTTGAATCCGCCCATCCTTGCAGCCTCCACCACCTCCTGTGGCAGTGAATTCCAAGTGTTAATCACACTCTGGGTGAAGTAGTACTTCCTTTTATCCGTTCTAACCCGACCGCTCAGCAATTTCATGGAGTGGCCACAGCACAGAGAATTTTTGAGGACTGTACATCTGCCACTGAGTATGTAGTTCTTTGAAAACATGTTTCTAGATTCATAAAATAGGTCAGGACAAAATGAGAGTGTATTAATAACTCCCTTTTATTAGCTTGAATATAAAAGTTCCCTGCCTTCAATTTTATGATTTCTCCTAGCTTTGCAAGTCCTCTGCATATTGGTTTTGTAAGCCACCTGCCCCAGTTCTGTTGCACGGGGAGTCTCCATACCAACATTGGACATTTTGGGTGGTCTCTGACCTGGAGTCTCTTGTTCTCATTTGTGCAATTAAGACTTCTACAAAAGCTTACAGCTGCTGCAAAACTGGAAGTTTTGAACATGAGGCCTGTAGCTTATGAATCAGCTTTGAGCAGAAGCTTAACAAAGTCCCTATTAAAGTGTTAGATGCATCTAGCAAGTTGACCAACGTTGTTGATCAAGGTCAGCCTCTAAACTGCAGGGAACTGGAGCCCATCCATTGAGGGGTGTGGATATCCCCAACACTGGGATGGGATGGACGTGGAAGAGCTGTTCCCAGAGCATGGTAGGTTCATTGTAATCCCTGTTCTCTGATACCATGGATGTTATTTCAGCTACATAAGTGGGATACTCCCACAGAGCTGAGACATCTCATTAGCAAGGGACTAAGAGAACAGAGGCAGCAACGCCTATTCCCACAGCTGACATGTTGTTTTAAGGAATGCAAGGTCTGATTCCACAGCTGTTCCTTGGGTCGACAAGGGGTTTTGGAAGAGTGAGACTGAGCGAACTCCTAGATCATAATCCTACTTGGCTGACCCAAATTTTGTTTGTACAGTAACAACTTTCATGGCGGGGGGAAGAGCGCTTCACATTGTTCTGTCCACCAAGCCTGGGTCTAACCCAGCAATTTGTCACAAGTTCTTGCACGAACTGAAGAACTGCTGACCCTACCCTGTTAATGTTTTGGTAGGACAACTCTTCTACAGAGGGAAGAAACCCACTAGCAATCTATAATTATTCTCTTCTGTAGCACAATCCTGATCATTCCTCTTCGTTTTAAATGTGTCCACAACACACACAGCAAAGAGGCACCCCCCTTTTTAACAGGTATCAAACAGCTTTTTATTACCGTGACAAGTCAATTTACCTGTCCTATTCCCCCCCTCCTTTTTAGTACTTTCGGATTTACTACACCATTTTCCTTTCAAAGTCCCTCTCTGATCCAATAAAAGAAGTTGCCTTACTTTCATGAAGTTGTCATATTTGTTTATTGATACATGTTTTAAATTTTTACATTTCATTTGGAATCAGTCCCACATTGCCGAGAAAAATTGCTTTCACTGAAGACATTTCTATTTAACAGACTCTGGACTTAAATGCAGTGTTGAACAGGGAAGGCGTCAGCCCTCTGGGACAACTGGTTGGCTGCTGTGTGAAACAGAATGCTAGGACTAGATGGACCACTGGCTTCATCCAGCAGGGCTCTACTTATCTTCTTAACAGAGGAAGCAAACAAAACCGATACAAAAGTCTTACCATCCAAATTTGACTTGTAAAGATGAGCTGTGTGGGTGCTGGATTTAAATGGGGGGACATGAATTCAAAGTGTTGATCTCTTGTGAAACTTGCCAAGAGACCTAGGGCTTGGTAATAACCTGCATCTGAAAATTCATGCAGATATTTATGAGACAGGAATTGGAGTTAAAACTTCTACAGTAACTGGTCAATAACCTCACCTGAGCAGTTTTGCTGTGGACATACAACATGAACATTCTGCTTAGGCCAATGTGCATTCCTCGAAAGGAGGGTAAGGTACCAGTGGGCTTAATCCAGGCAGAAATGAGACAGCTGGGGAAGGCTTGATGGGTGGGGGGGGGGAGGTGAGGAGGCAAAAGTGAAGCAAAAGTGAAGCGGGAGTTAGTGGTAGCGTGTGTGACACTGAAGGATATAGTGTATTTTTTAAAGTCCATGTGTGTGCATCTCTTCAGGCTTGGCTGTGAACACCATTGTGTTGTAGATGTTTTATGAAGCGTTGTTCTTGAGGGTTGTGTGCTTGCAGAGAGAACTTTCTAGAGAGAATCTCGAAAAAGAGCTTGGTTTTAAAAATGTATCATAATTTGTTCAGGACTGATGATAGTGATATACTTACCATGTCTATAGGTCCTGAGAGTCTCTGGCATGCTTTAGTTTATGTCTCTTATTCTTACAAAAAGTTTCTGTGGTGGGCCAGTATCACTCATATAGGGGATGAGAAACCAGTGCTGAAGAGAACAGTAGTTTGTCTGAACCCACTACTGGGATTGTGCGGTGAAGAAGAGATTTGAAAGGATATTTATCTCACAATTTCTAACCAGTCCTTCTTCCAGGGCAGCTTGAATGGTCTTTTGTCACCCCCTCCCCACGCTTTATCATCACTATATCCCTCAGACCTAGGTTAGGCTGAGAGAGAATGATGGCCCCAAGGTCACCCAGGGCAAGCAGGGAACTCAACCCGCCTCTTCCTGGTTCTGCCCTAACTGCTGTGTTATTCTGGCTTTTAGATGTGCTCTGCTTTCATTTTTGCCTAGAGAAAAAGGAATTATAAAGTGTTAAGCATTTTATATGCACTGCTCTTTAGGCTCTTGTCTTTAGGCTCGCTTCACATTTCTTCTTTTATGCTTCCTACCAGGTCAGTACATTAAAAAAAAAACAAAAAACCCATTACAATTTGCTTTTTGCTCTCACCTTCAAGATTTTCTTTCTTTCTTTCTTTCTTTCTTTCTTTCTTTCTTTCTTTCTTTCTTTCTTTCTTTCTTTCTTTCACTAAAGTCCCATTCATAGTGCAAGATCAAGCTGAGGAAGAATACCATACAAGCATGGATGGCTTCAAAAGGGAATTAGATAAGCATATGGAGCAGAGGTCCATCAGTGGCTATTAGCCACAAGGTATAGATAGGGGCTCTGGGGCAAGTGATGCTCTGTCATCTTGGTGCTTGGGGGGGTCAACAGTGGGAGGGCTTCTAATGTCCTGGCCCCACTGGTGGACCTCCTGATGGCACCTGGTATTTCTGGCCACTGTGTGATACAGAGTGTTGGACTGGATGGGCCTTTGGCCTGATCCAGCATTGGCATCTCTTATGTTCTTATGTTCTTATGACTGAGTCAATATATGGCCCTTGTTGGCTATTAATTTTCTCTCACAGAGATTTAAACTTATAAATTATAAAATGAATTGACATGATTTTCAGTACTCTTTTTACAACACTACTGTAAAACAACCAATTACGTGATGATGATGTTGGGCTATTATTATTATATTATTATTAGTAGTAATAGTAGTAGTATTAGCATTATATTTTAAATAAGCATATCGTAATCAAATATAATGTTAATTCTGCTAACTTTTTAATTCCAGGGCCAAATCACGTCCATTTCCTCATAACATCTAAACAAGAAGAATTCTGTATAACTGGGAAAGACCTTTATCTGCTCAACAGCCCACTGCTAATCAAAGCAGACCATACTGAGCTAAATGGACCTAATAGTCTGACTCTGTATTGGGCAGTTTTATATGTTGGTCTCCCTAATTTTAAGCCAGTCCAATACTTCTAGGAGTAAAACATGGGGTCCTGAACCAGTCTACACCAGGAGATTCTTCCCTTATTACCATTAACCCTTCTTCTGGATTACTGGAAACAAGATATTTTGTGGAAGCTTTGGGGCTGCCCCACATTACAACTTGTAGACATGGGAAATTAACAGGAGCAACCACAGCAGCCTCCTACGTCACAGCCACAACAGATGATATCTGACTTGCAGCCTTGTGCTCCTTCTTTCTGGTCTAAGCCTAGACACTCTTTTTGCCTTGCTGTGAGTCTTTTAATTTAAGCACTCCTGAAGTAATAACAGGGCCTAAGATACTGGAAAGCTCCCTTGCTATAGTCAATCTGTTCCCTTTAGCTTGAGTTCATGTCTGTCTCCCTCAACTTTACTGTTTTTATGAATTCACTGGATAGGCCTTAGAGAGGAGGTTTTTGGTGAGTGTTTGTTTTGTTTTGTTCTAGAATCTCTTACGGCTTTTGTGGTGGAAGAAATTCAAACAACTGAAGTGAATGGGAGCACAACAGCTTAAAAGGAGTGAAAATTAATATCTCCCTTTCAGCATATAACACGATGACCCTCATTTTCTTTTCTCTTAAAAGAAAGACACAAAAGAAATTGATGAGGTGTTACATACTTCCCCATATTAATTGACGGGAGGCCTTTGCGGCATTACCTCATATATTGTAATCCACATTGCTGAAGCTGCTAAGCAAGAACCCAACTAAATACATCATCACAATTGTCCCACTAGACATTAAAAAAAAAGTCATGAGACTCTAATTAACTTCTCATGTGGACAGGATAATGCTTTAGCAGCTGAAGAAAGATCCTGGCTCAGTTAATGAGAAATATAAGCCTGCTTTGAGGAACAGCGTTTCCCCTTCTTTTGGGCTGCAGTCCAGTGCACATTTACTTGGGGAGTCTCATTGACCTCAGTGAGACTTACTTTTGAGCAACCCAGCAAGGCATAATGCTGTAGCTCCTGCTTTGTGCATCTTTTCTTTTGGCTTCCCTCTTTCCCAGCAGTGCTTTTCCATCCATCTTATCTACCACTTTCTCTGGGCTTCTCCATAATGTGTCTGTGCCTTTTTTTGGTATACATGTAGCCCTCTTGAAAAGTTCATTGCGTTAGGACCAGTGGAGGAGAACTTCCTGTACCCTCTGGTTGTGGCATAGTGTCTATTTCTTTGTACCTTTGCCTGGGAACAGCCCCTTCAACTGGTTTCACTCAGGCATGCCAACCTGAGATGCATTTCAATGTTATCTTTAGTAGCAAATTGGATGTTCCCACTCAGCACTTTGCATTTGATGAAGCAGAAGACCAGCCCTGACAATGAGTCTTATGACTGGCTTGCACGTGTGTTTCTTTCCTGTGTGGTCATGGCCAATGTTCCCTCTAAGCTGAGTTAGTGTGAGCTAGCTCACATTTTTTTAGCCTCCGGCTCACAATTTTTTGTCTTAGCTCAGGCAGGATGACTCCAGAGCAGACTAACTTATGCAGCAGCCAAATCGTTTGCTCACAACTTTAATGGCAGTGGCTCACAGAGTAGAATTTTTGCTCACAAGACTCCACAGCTTAGAGGGAACATTGGTCATGACCTGTGTAAATGGTTTGGGCATTTCTGTGCCAGCATTTATTTCCCACTCCACAATGACAGCCAAACTCTTGTCTGGCACACACATGGATCAATTCCACTTGGGTTTTTTTCATGACTCAATTTACACAAATAATGTAGATTCGTTCTCTCTACCAGTAACCTGCCCCTGCGATATTGTAAAATGCAAAATCATAATTATCAGCATGCAAAGATAAAAAACAACTGGAGCAAGCAAGAAAAACAGCAACAGATCAACATGTATCTGCTCAAAACCCAGATAAACAGGATGGATTTCACCAGGTGCTTTAAAGAGAGCACCAGACAAACATCCTTCAGTAGGGTGTCCCTCAAAGGGCATGCAAACATGGGGAAAGCTCCCCCCCCGCCCAGCACTAGTCTAATCTCCAAAGGGGGAGAGAGCTTGGAAAAGGTTCTCCAGTGATCGTTTGTAGGTAAGTGCTGTTAAGCTGCAACTGATTTATGGCGACCTCAGGAAGGGTCTTTAAAGGCAAGTGAGAGGCAGAGGTGGTCTGCCAGTGCCTGCCACTGCAGTCTTCCTTGGTAGTTTTCCTGGCCAAGTTCCAACCCTGCTTAGCTTCCAAGATTTGGCAAGATTGAGCTAGAACCATGACATATTCTCTCCCCAGTGACCATATAGGGTTGTTGAATGTTTGGCCACTCAAGGCAGAATATGTGAACTTATTCCACTGGAAATACTTGAGTTTGAACTGATATTGGGTAATGTGGGAGTCTTGTCTGGAGATTAAATAGACGTCACAGTTGATCATTGTGTATGGTTGAGCCTGTCCTCTCTCAACAGCTTTTAAGAAGAGCTGTGCAAAGTGTTGTTTTAAGACTGATTGTTAATATACTGTATTAACTGTAACTAATGTAACTCGCTTTGTGCAGGCTTGCCCTTGAGGCCGATCCAGAAACTGCAACTAGTGCAAAATGTGGTGGCCCATTTGCTGACTGGGTCGCTTGTGCGGGTACACATTCATCTGGTGCTGCGCAGATTGCACTGGCTTCCGATTGCGCACCAGATCCATTTCAAGGTGTTGGTACCGACCTTCAAAGCCCTGTGCGGCCAGGGACTGGCATATCTGAAGGGACCGCCTTTCCCCATATGTGCCCCGGAGAGCCCTGTGCTCAGCAGATCAACATCTGCTGGTTGTCCCTGGCCCAAGGGAGGTCCACCTAACTTCGACCAGGACCAGGGCTTTTTCTGCCCTGGCCCCAGTCTGGTGGAACATGCTCCCATTGGAGATCAGGGCCCTGCAGGACCTATGACAGTTCTGCAGGGCGTGTGAAATGGAGCTGTTCCACCAGGCCTTTGGGTGGGGTATTGGGCATTCAGTTATTCCGTTCGTTGGCCTCCCCTGCTGCACCTTGCATCTGGCCCATCAGGTGAAGACCCAGAGTCTGGTCTATGGCCTAGCGGCCCCAGTTTTATGACCACCATATCAAACTGCTGTGCCATCTGTTTTATTTATAGCTTATATTTTAATCTGTTTTTAACTATTTATTGTGGAAGATTTATTATGAAATGTTTTAATTATTATTGTGAAATGTTTTAATTCCTGTTGTCGTCCACTCCGAGCCTGTTCACGGGGAGGGCGGAATAGAAGCCGAAATAAATAAATAAATACAAGAAACAGAGTTGTATTTATTTTATCTGGTATTTATTTTTTTGTTATAAGAGGAACACTTGTGCTGCAAAGGGATGTTTTTCCTCTTCTGAAATCCACAGAAATGTGGAGCGTGTGCTTTATTGCAATGGCTGAAACAAATTTTCTACAAACACAAAAATCCATTCATCTCCCTGACAAAATTTGTTTATCAAAATAACATGAATGGAATGTCGGCCCCCACAAGGGTAAACATACTGTTCTGTGTCACATTTGTTCTAAGAGTTAAAAGCAAAAAAATTCTGAGGAAGAGGCACTTTCCCTGTAGCTACAAGGCCACTCTGCAGGGTATGCAGATATTCGCAAGCTCAAAGCTGTGAAATATCATTAGAAGCCTTTTGAAAGAAGGGGAAGAAAATGAGTGTGTGCCAACGAGTGGAACACATTAGTCTGTCGGATACAGTTATCAGTACCAAACTAGCTTCTTCCAATATTACTATGGGGAATTCATCAAGTTTCCCTAATGGTTCCTAAAGAAACAACCTGTCCAGATCTCTTAAGAGACTCCCTGACGGTACCTGATAGTAGAGGACATAAATTGTTTCCTCCTCCTTCCAACAGTTATATTATTTCTCCCTCAGTCCCCAACTGACTTCTCTTGAGATGCTGGGCCACGAGCCAAATTCTGTCTCAACGATATCTCCCCTACTGGCAATTCTGCTTCAGGTGCTCATGCCTCAAAATTTCCAAGGTTTGTTGAATCTCTCAGTTGTTTTCCATATTTGAAGGATTTGAGCAGTTTGAGACTTGTAGGGCTTGGAAGGGAGGGATTTGGACCGTACTAATTTTTCCTTCACATCCATAGACTTTCATGTAAACCCTGAACCACCACTGTGATCCTGATGTGGGTGTTAACATGGGCCTAGGTACTGCATTGATGTATTTGTTGAGAAGGCTTCCAGAATGGAACAGGTAAAAAGCACGCCGTTTAAAGAGGGCTACTCTTGAAAAAAACATTCAGAATAAGAATCTTAACAAGATATATTTGACAAATTACTGATTGCTGTATTTTCAGTTTTCTTCCCAGAAGACCAAGGATACAACCAGATGACCAGTTGCACGCTCAGCACCATTTTCTCAGTTCAACTTGCCAAGCATTCTGTGTAGGATACAGACAAAAGGCCTTAAGTTCAAGATGGAAAACTTCCCCCCCCTTTCTACTCTGTTTTTTTAAAGACATCTAGAAGAAGAGAAGAAAAGATTGGATTTATACCCCACCCTTTACTCGGCGTCTCAGAGCAGCTTACAATCTCCTTTCCCTTCCTCTCCCCACAACAGACACCCCGTGAGCAATGTTCCCTCTAAGCTGTGGAGTCTTGTGAGCAAAAATTCTACTTTGTGAGCTACGGGCCTTAAAGTTGTGAGCGAGCGATTTGGTGACTGCATAAATCAGTTAGCTCTGGAGCCGGCCTTCCTGAGCTAAGACAAAAGTCTGTGAGCTGGAGGCTAAAAAACTGTGAGCTAGCTCACACTAACTCAGCTTAGAGGGAACACTGCCCGTGAGGTAGGTGGGGCTGAGAGAGCTCTTTTGAGGACTGCTCTTGAGAGAACAGCTCTGAAAGAACTTGTGACTGACCCAAGGTCACACCAGCAGCTGCATGTGGAGGAGTGGGGAATTAACCACTACACCAAACTGGCTCTCTAGCCTGATGAAGGGTTCTGAAGAACTCAAAAGCTTGCATGTTTGTCTAGTATTAGTTAACATGGATTTTGTTTTTGTAAATTCCCCCTTTTACCAAAAAAGTGCACAATGTAATTATGGAGATAAATCAAGATCAGTAGCTGTGTTAGTCTATCTGTAGCAGTAGAAATGAACAAGAGTCCAGTAGCACCTTAAAGACTAACAAGATATGTGGCAGAGTATGAGCTTTGAAGAAGTGAGCACTGACTCATGAAAGCTCCTACCCTGCCACAAATTTTGTTAGTCTTTAAGATGCTACCAGACTCTTGCTCTTTGCAGATCTGAAGTGAGCAGTGACTCACGAAAGCTCACACCTTCCCACAAGTTTTGTTAGTCTTGGAGATGCTCCTGGACTCTTGCTCTTTTCAGATCTGAAGAAGTGAGCAGTCACTCACAGAAGCTCCTACCCTGCCACGTTTTGTTAGTCTGTAAGGTTCTACTGGACTCTTTGCTCTTTTCTAATGTAATTATGTTAGTCTCTACTATGAATTGTGTGAGAATTTGAACAGGACTGTTTTAAGGACATTTTCTGCTGCAATGTTTGTTTATTTACAAAATTGATACCCCGCCTTTCTACCCTCATTAGAGCCACCTAGGCAGCTAACGTTAAAAGCATGCATAATAAAAACTATTAAACTATTAAAACCAAAGCTAGAATACAAAAGCATAAGAACAATAACAACAACACAGGGCAGGAATGAAGGATCACCTTGGGAATGCTAGATGAAACAAAAAAGGCTTCACTTGCAGTGGAAGACAGTAACAGAAGCGGACAGGTGGGTCTCCTTGGAGAGAGAATTCCACAGTTTTTTGGCACCACATCTGAGAAAGCCCTCTTCTGGGTTGCTACCCACTTAATCTCAGAAAGTAGGGGCACTTGAAGTAGGGCCTTGGAAGAGAATGGTAGTGGTTGGGTAGGTTTGTAAGGGAGAAGGTGGTCCTTCAGGTATTCTGGTCCCAAGCCAGGAGGACCTGTAAGAACTTGTGTAGTCTGGTAGGCACATTTGCTGGCGAGGAAGTCCCACTGTGTTCCATGGTTCATATTCCTGAGTCTACATGCATAGGATTGAAGTCCTTGGTAGACATTTGGTCCTCGGGAGTAAATATTTGGGTATGTATTTTTTGATGGTTCATGTGTTCTGTTTTAATGACATGTTACGATTTTTAATAGGTATCCTCTTAGTTACAGTCTTTAGACAGCACCCTCCGACAATGATTTGGAACCTGGTTATCTGGAAAACTTGCCTGTATGAACCTACCTCTGTGAGAAGGTCCACTTCATAAGTCGTGCTCTGTGTCCCATCCCTATCTGAAGTACCATGGGTGGATACATGGGCCAGGGCCTTTTCAGCTGTTGTGTGTTCAGCCTTTGGAACTCTTCATCTTGGGAGGGCCAGCTGGCTCCGACCCGACTCTCCTTCAGGTGCCAAAAGAAGACCTTACTGTTTCGGCATGCTTTTGGACAGAGCGGCAGCTGAATTTGTTGTTGTTGTTGCTATATGTGCTGTTAATTGTGTCTTTCTGATGGCTTCTTTTTACCAAATTTTAAAAACATTTGTATTGCTTTACTGATCACCTGACGGTCACCTTCTGCCCCCTATGTTATTTATTTGATTTCTGCCACCATAAAGATCCCCAACGTGGCTTTTACCCAGAATTATGAAATGCAATTAGTGGAGGGTAGTCTGTTTTTGTTTGGTGGGTTTTTTGGCTGCTTTTCTCTGTGTATCTGCATTTAATTGTGTATTGGTTTTAAGTTGCTGGAAACTTACCATGTCTGAGTCCTACAGCTTTTTGCTGGCTGCCTTAAGTTTGCAGAGATGAGATGCAGTATAAATAATTTAAATAAATAAATTTTGGGATGTTTCTGCCTTCTCTGGCATAGGAATGTTCTGGAGTGGCATCTCACCCAACCCCCCAGTTGTCATTATACCCTTCTGGTTGTTCCCGGGTCCTTTAATCCAAGCTCACTCCCCTGCTTGCTGACAACTTGGTCAGTTGCCCACTTGCCCTACTGTAATCCTTTTGTTCCCTTCCTCCAGGACCGGGTCTTTTGACTATGGCTCAATGGCAGAGCATGTGCTTGGCATGCAGAAGGTCCCAGTTTCAACCCCTGGCATGTCCAGTTAAAAGCAACAGGTGATGTGAGATCTCTATATGAGACACTGGAAAGCACCGATCCATCACAGTGGCTGGTATTGACCCTAAGAGACCAAAGGCAGCTTCACATATGTGTTCACTGTCCCCTGAAAGAAGAACCAGATGGAGTGGCCTTGGTTCTGAGGAAGTGTTGAATGGTGGTCAGTTGCTAGGTTATATGTTGAACAAATTTAAGTCCAGTGGCACCTTTAAGACCAACAAGTTTTTATTCAAGGTATGAGCTTTCGTGTGCACACACACCTCCTCAGATACAGTGAAATGAAAGTTAAGTCCATACATATAGGCAGATGGTGAACAGCAAATTAGCATACAACATAATGAAGATCTTTGTATCTGTTAAAACATCTTCATTATGTTGTGTGCTAAACAAGAACAAAATATATGTTTATGTTGCTGGTTACTCCTCTCCCTAGGGCCTGGTCTCTTTACAGTCTCAAGATGGATGGGTGAGAAATGTTCTAATAAATGTAGTACTTGTGTGGGACTGATGTTCTCTGGAACCAGTGGGTAAGCATCTGATGAAGTGAACTCTGCTCATGAACGTTTATGTTTGAATAAGTGTGGTTAGGCTTCAAGGTGCCACTGGATTCCTGTTTTGTATTGGGGCTATAGACTAACATGACTACACAGTCTGAAATTAGCTTTAGTGGGTCCTGTTTTCAGATTAAATGACTTTGGCTGCCAGAGTTTTGTATCTGCATCCTTGCCATTTAGACTCTGTTGATCCTGCTGTTTATCTCCCAAGGATTGTAGGTGTTCTTCCATGTTCACGCAGAGGTCTGCAAAACTTGTAACCCACAGGAAAGTATGCGCTTCACAATCCTCTTTTTTTATGGTGGGGGAAAAAAACCCATAGCAGTTTTTCAGGCTTCTAGTAAGCTGCCAGACATAGCCGGGGGGGCATTGAGCCTGGTGGGGTCCATACATGGTACTGGCACGTGTAGTGTATATCCTGCCTACTTTGAGACAGGGTGTTTTGGCAGTGGATGACGTGTGGGAAGTTTTGTTTCTTCTCAGCACAACAGTGCAGCAAAACCATTTGGAATGTCTGTGTTTGCCACGTAGGGCTATTTTTAATTCGAACTGGATTCTTTCGCTCTGGCAGTTGTGCAGGATACAGACCTTGAGGCTCTTTAGTGTTCAGAACTCTTGATAGCATTCTAAGTGTAAATGCATTTCTTTTGTATGTTGTTTGCAAACAGCCTCTTACTGGCTTTTCTTGCTGGAAATCTCTGTCCGGAGCAAAAGACTCCTGCTAAACGCCAGTTTGGGTTCAGTGGAGATATGGCAAAGACTTCAGGTGCATACCTCGTGGTTCTTTACTCCACTGCAAAAATACACTGTCATGCATTTTTGTTCCCCTCTGGAACTGATGGATCAGCAATACCTACAAAAGGAAAAGCCCTTTCCTAGCTGGTGTAGCTAGCCTCTGGCAGAAAACCTAGCTCCCCGCCTCACTCTGATATTTCAAATAGCCAGGGAGGCACAGAAGTCCCACCCACTGACCTTTCCAAGGGCCCCCTCCCCTTGGGGGAGAGGAGGGTTTTGAAAAGGAGCTTGGCTGAGCTGTTTGGTCATGCAGCCAGGCACTGGGACCATCCTGCCACTACTGGGCCAGTTTATTAATGATACAGCTGACTGTACAGTTAAAGTGTGTGAGCTTTCCAAAGTTCTATCATTAGTCAAGATGCATAAGCAGCGGGTGACTATAGCTGAGACTGGATGTAAGAAAGATCTGTGAACAGCAGTAAATTAGCATGCAAATATAAGAGTTAACAAGCAAATGCGGGAACGAGGCTTGAGTCCAGTGGCACCTACAAGACAAGGTTCTTGTAGGTGCCACTGTACTCTCAAACCTTGTTCCCACATCTCTGTTAAACTCTTGTATTTGTATGCTAAGTGACTGCCATTCACAGATCTTTCTTACATCCAGTCTCAGCTATAAGCACCCAGTGCTTATGCATCTTAACTTTAAATGGCCCTTCCTGATGACAACCCCCACCCCACCCCCTATAAGTAATGGTTGAGGAGGTTCTGTTCTTCTTCGTGTCTTCTGTGCAGTCCCACATGGGACCACCTGAGGGCAGGCCCGCCACAGATAAGTTTCTAACAGCTTCTAGATCTCTAAGACTGAGTGTTCCCCCTCCCCTCAGCACAAGGAGTGGCTGTATTTTCCCTCCAAAAGGTCACGTGCTGAAGGGGAGGGGAGCACCCCTTCCTCAGTCCTTTTTCAGCCACCATGGAAGGACTAGTGACAGCTTTGCTCTCACCACAGGAGACTTTGTGGGACAATTTAACCTCAGACTTACCTCTTCTACTGTCCTTAAGGATGCGTTGTTTAAAATGTGTCTGGATTGTGGCACCAAAATGGCCGCTATTGATGAACATTCTCAATGCCTAATTTGTTCAGGTGAAAGGCATAATCCAGCCACGTGTAAGGCCTGCACCGTTTTTACCCCGAAGGCCTGTGACAAGACCACACCTTAAGATTAAAGGCTGCTCTCTGGGAGAAATCATTAGGGATTCCAAAACAGGATTCTGTCAGCTATGCTGCCATGGGGATTGGGATGGTCAGACAGGGTCAGTGTAATTGCTCTTGCATTCCTTTCTGTGCTTCGCACTGAAACGCTTATCTGTAAAGATGTGCAGGTGGGAGTTGTGGTGTCTGCCTTTTCCAGGGAGCCGTGGGAGAGTGTGAGTTCCCAGCTTCGGCTAGCAATGGTTTGCAAGCTTTATCCCGCGCACGGGAGGGTGCCTAATTGGCCAGCGCAGTGGGGGGGGGGGCATACGAATACCCTATATCTTATTATGCCCAAGGGGCAACTGCCATTCTTAACAATGCTTATGTTAATGCATCTATAGCTCTTTAATAAAGTATTACCTTTCCTGGAAAGTGTGTACTACGTTGCTGGCTGTGGGTTCTGACAGATTCCCCTCTTAAACGAGCCAGTGCCCCCCCCTGAGACACTCCCTGATGACCACTTGAGGCCCGTCCCCTCATCACCAGCCAAGAGCCTCAGGGTGAAGAGCAAGGACCTTCGCCTTTATTCTGAGCAGCTCATCTGCATAATTTCCTTCACTTCTCCAGAACAAAAAGTAATGGACATACTATACACATCTGAACCTGGTCCCATTGCTATCCCAATGATGAAAGGGATACGTGATATCATTAAAAATGCTTGGTCACAACCAGCCTCTATACAATCTTCCATCAAAAAGTTGGAAAACTTTTACAAGGTCCAAGCGACTCATTGTGAGTTTTTCTATCACCATCCCACTCCCTCAATGTTCCCTTTTAAGCTGAGTTAGTGTGAGCTAGCTCACAGTTCGTTAGCCCCCGGCTCACACATTTTTGTCTCAGCTCAGGAAGGATGGCTCCAAAGCAAACTAATTTACACAGTAGCCAAATCGCTCAGAGCTTTAATGACAGGAGCTCACAAAGTAGAATTTTTGCTCGCAAGACTCCACAGCTTAGTGGGAGCACTGCTCCCAGTTCCTTAGTTGCAGAGGTGCTGCCTTCCAGATACCAAAGGGGTATTAGATCATCCACCACGAATAGGGAGGGCAGCAAGTTAGATCTGTTGGGGAGGAAATTATATACTCCTGCCGCCCGGCGTCTGCGTGTCACCAGTTTCAAGGCAATAATGGCACACTATCATGTATACCTCTGGCAGGAAATGACACAGCATATTGAGACTATGACAGAAGAAAAAAAGGGTTTGGCCAATTCCCTCCAAGCAGAGGGGATTAAGCTTGCCAAGCAAGAGCCGAAGGCCTCTTGACATGCAGCAGATGCTAGTGCCTGTTCTATGGCATCAGCTGTTACCCTCCATAGGCATGCTTGGTTAAGGGTTTCTGCACTCCCCTTGGATGCAAGAGCCTGGGTTGAGGATCTCCTCTTCGAGGAGAAGACCTTGTTTTGCCATCAGACTGACAAGGTCCTAGAAAAGATTCACAAGAACAAGGTGACTGTGAAATCCCTGAGTACCACCTCCCAATAGAAGAAGAAGAGATTGGATTTATACCCCGCCCTTCACTTGGAGTCTCAGAGCGGCTTACAAATGCCTTTCCCTTCCCCTCCCCACAACAGACACCCTGTGAGGTAGGTGGGGCTGAGAGAGCTCTGACACAAACGGCTCTTTTTCAAGGACAGCTGTGCCAGAGCTTGTGACTGACCCAAGGTCACATCAGCAGGTGCAAGTGGAGGAGTGGGGAATCAAACCCGGTTCTCCCAGATTAGAGTCTGCACACTTAACCACTACACCAAAGCCTGCTAAGGTACTTTTCCTGTCATTCCCAGCAGTCATCCTGGGGGAGAGGATATAGATTTCAGCCACCACCTTATCATCCGTCGTATAATCCACAATTTCAGCCTAGGAAACAACAATACAGGCAGAAGGGTCGGTCCATTCAGCCCCTTCGTGATCCTCCTGCTAAGAATGCCCCTCAACAGTGATCAGGGATTCCTATGTTCGCTGACAGGCTTTCTTCCTTTGCGCCTCGTTGGGCCATGGTTAATAATGGCAATTGGGTGTTGAAGATAATAAGCGATGGTTATTGTTTGGGATTCTTATCTATACCCTCTTCTCATCACTCACTTCTGGTAACCACTAACACTAACCCAATGTTGCAACAGGAGGTTTTGACTTTGTTGCCAAAAGGGGCAATTCAACCTGTTTCCCTTCAAGAAGGTGGAGAAGGGATTCTATTCTAATTACTTTCTGGTCAAGAAGAGAACTGGTGGCTTACGTCCCATTCTAGATTTAAGGGAACTGAATAAGCACCTACACATATGAAAGTCTAGGATGCTGACCCTGGAGGATACGTTTCCATCCACAGGTAGGGGTTCTCGGTTTGCTGTCTTGGGCTTACTGGATGCATACATTCACATTTCCATCGACGTGAGTCACAGAAAATATATCTGCTTTCAACTAGCTGATTACATTGACCAATGCACTGTACATCCCGTTTGTGCTGGCTACGGCACTGAGGGTCTTCACCAAGTGTTTCTTGGCTGTTGTTGCGTTCCTCAGATTAAAGGGTTGCTCTGTATTCCCTTCTCTAGATGACTGGCTATTAGTCGCCCCGTCAAAGGAACAACTGTCAAAACATATCTAGCTCACTGTGGACACTTAAGAGTGGCTGGGTGTCCTGATTAACAGAGAAAAGTCTAGTCTCTGTCCTACCCAGGAGGTTAACTTTATAGAATCCAGGCTGAATTCAATCTGCTACAGGGCTTTTTTGCCACAAGCCAGGGCTAATTCAATTAAAAAGTGGATCACTCATTTTTCTGCAAACAGGTTTCAAACTGCCCGTCATGTTCAGAGGTTGCTAGGTTTAATGGCTTTGACTACTTCTACCATACAGCATGCACAGCTGCATATATGTTCATTGTAAACTGATTTTTACAAGTAGATTCTCAGTGGAAATGTTTTTCCATTCCCAGGCCAATCCTTAAGTCCCTGCGTTGGTGGTCATAGGACACCAATCTACTGCAGGGTATCTCACCTGCTCCTATAGTCCCTGACCTCCATATGTACACGGATGCTTCCCTGCTGGACTGGGGGGGAGGCACATTGTGACTCACTTCGTGTTAGCGGCCTATGGTCTCCGGCTGAGACTAAGCTTCATATTAACAATCTAGAGATGAGCACAGTGAGACATGCTCTTTCTTCCTTTGCAGGATTGGCTTCTCAGTATCCACTGACAACCTGGCCACAAAAATTTATTTGAACAAACAGGGAAGCCACCCTGCTGTGGGACTTTGCAATTCACAACCAGACTCCTTTGGTGGCTATACACATCCCAGGTCGGGAGAACACCCCAGCAGACCAATTAAGCCGGGATCCCTACACCTCCCATGAGTGGTCGATAACCAACAGGTACCTCCTCCCAATTTTCCAGGCTTGGAGGTTTCCCAGCATCGCTCTCTTTGCCTCACACAGGAATGCGAAGTGCTCCAGTTATTGCTCCAGGGTATGAGATCGCAAGGATTCCCTTTCTCCTCAATTGGTCTCAGAGGCTTTGCGATGTCTTCCTGCCACTTCCTGTCACAGATCCTAGCCAAGCTCAAAGCAGACAAGGCTATCTGTATCCTTATTGCCCCATTGTGGGCCTGGAGGCGCTGGTTCCCTACTCTCTGGTCTCTGTCCAAGGGCAGGAGAATTCCCCTGCCTGCCACTCATGACCTCTTGACCATAGGGCATGTTCAGCACCACAACCTGTGGAGGCTTTGCCTGCATGTTTGGTTCGTTTCAATGTAGATCACTATTCTGAACATGTCACTCGGGTTCTGTTGTCTTCCCATCAGCCAGCCACGTGGAAGTCCCATAATGCCAAATGGGATCAGTTTGCTTCTTGGGCTAGAGAGAGAAAAAATAGTGCCTGAATCCCGCCCATTGGCAGAGGTATTACTCTCTCTGCTTGATGCTGGTTTATCTCCCTCCTGAATTAAAGTCCATTTGGCTGCCTTGTCACCCTTTCATGTTGGTACAGTAGGTACCACCATTTTTTCAAACCTTTAAGGTGTTTTTTTTAAATGTAATTTAATCTGTATCCTCTGGTTAAACCTCCCTTACCAGCATGGAGCCTACTGTTAGCCCTCTCTCAATTAATAAAACAACCTTTCGAACCACTGATCTCCTCTGATTTTTCACTACTATCCTACAAGACTGCATTTCTTATCACCATCACCTCTGTTTGCAGAGTCGGGGAATTAAAAGCCCTGCAGTGTGATCCCCCTTTCTCAGGGTACACAGGGATAAGGTCGTACTTCGCCCCAGCCTGGAGTTCACTCCCAAAGTGGTCTCCCCCTTTCATTTGAACAGGGATATAATCCTGCCAGTGTACTTCTCAGATCCACAATCCCCAGCAGACAGGGTCATGCACACATTAGATCAGGGGTGTCAAACATGTGGCCCGGGGGCTGGATCAGGCCCCTGGAGGGCTTCCAGCAGGCACGCAGTGGAACTGGCCATCTCCTGCTTCCAGTTCTGCTGCTGCTGCATCATAGCTTGCTTCGCCAGATTCTCTTAATCACTCAGCCATTTCATGTTTTAACCTGGGTCCTAGACTCAGAACTCTGAGCATGAGATTTCTCTGGCGAATGTCAATAAATCAAAAGTAGGTTTGCAGCTTACAGAGCTAATGTTTTAAGCATGTTTCTATTTTAAGTAAAAAAAAAAATCTTTGTGTTTGTGTCCTTTATAAAGTTTATATCTCCGCTGCCTGGCATTACATTTTATGGCACACGTGGCCTGGCCCAACAAGGTCACATTTATGTCAGATCCGGCCCTCATAACAAATGAGTTCAACACCCCTGCATTAGATGTTAGGAGGACTATTTTGTTTTATTTAGACTGTACTCATTTGTTCCGAACAGATAACAATTTTACCAATAATACAATCCAAAAGAAATTATAAAATAGATAGTTGTGGCTATGTCAGGCCTAACTCAAGTTGTCACAAGCTAGATTTGACCATACAAAAGATGCCTGAATCATAAAATAAAATAAAGTAAAATAAACCTGATTGGAAGTCCTATTAAAGCCACTTGGGCCTGTTGACGGCCACGTCCAGATCAGTCAACTCAAATGTCCGGCCAGGTGCCCCTGCGAGAAGAGTCGGACGGGGGCGGAGGTCAAGACAAAGAGGAGCTGAACTGGAAGATTAAGGAGCAGAAAGTTGTCATTGATGAACTTTCCAACTTGAAGAAAAACCGGAAAGTATACAAACAGCAGCCCAACAGCTACATATGTTTTCTAGCAGATCGGACCCAGACACTCTCAGAGAGTAGAAATGCATTGGATGAACTGAGGAAGGCGTACCAGGAAATAGAAAATTCAGAGAAAGCCAAAATCAAGAAATAGATCAACCGAGCAATAGTTTTGCAATGTGTGGCATTTGTTGTGTGGTCAGCCTGTCCCATTGTCCTCCCGTCAGTTGGCTCTTGAAAGAGGGGATCCTGCGTAGTCTCAAAAGGAGAGGGCCAGACAGCAGCCAACAGTTAATCAAATCCGTCCTCGATCTGCCGTATCAATGCTTGTTTTCTGGCCACGTACTTCACTTAAGGGGACTAATGACTCCTCAGCCCCTGGAAGATACCGTGACTGGAAACGTCTTCCTTTGGAATGGAGAAATCTTTGGTGGCGTCCATGTTGAGGCTGAAGAGAATGACGCTCAAGTCCTGTTCCGCCATCTTTGTTCTTGTGGAAGCAAACTGGACGTCCTGTCGGTCTTGTCTTCCGTTCGGGGTCCCTGGTCGTTTGTGTTTTATGAGGCATCCAGACATCGCTTATGGTTTGGAAGAGATTACTTTGGCCATCACAGTCTGTTGTGGCAGTTTAACGAGGACCGTGGCAGCGTCCTTGCTCTCTCTTCTGTGAGTGCGATTCCCGAAACGGGCAACCTGTGGCTAGAGGTTCCGGCAGCTGGAATCTTCAAACTGGGATCTCCGGGTCTGTGCCGCATCCCAAGGTGTGGTTTTAACATTGCATCCGTGGCAGTGTTCTCCCAGTGAGAACAGAACTGAAGAAGCAATCATCGGGGACCAAATCTGGTTTTGAAAGATTTGCCAAGTTACGTGTCTCTTGAAGTGAACAAGGGCCACTCATTGGTCACGCCTGTCGTTCCTTTAAATGCGAAGGTTCTTGAAGTGCCGGAGGAATCCCAGTTCTCCAGTTTTGCCGACAGTGTAGTCGATGTTGGATCGCGTCCTTGGGAGATCCCGAGAGACGCATCCACCATTAGAGCACCTAAACCGGAAGCTCAGCTGTGCTAAATTTTCTTCAGGAGCTTGTAGAATTCATTGTGAAATTTTATGTACAGATTTCAAATTTTAGAGATTTCCAATGATTGGTATTTAGTCAGACCACTATTATTTTCCAGTGATTTTATTACATAGCTTTACTTCTAATATGTACTCGTCATTCGCCAAATAAATAAATTGATTGACTTCCCAGTCAAGGGCCAGCAAGAAAGGCCCACCCGCAGACAAGGTAGGAGTTTCTGCATACATAAGAAACTCCCAAGGTGTGCAGGAATATTAGAGAACCAAAAAAACCATCTGTTCCTGAAAAACAACCTGCTGGGAACTGAGCATATTCACTGTCCTCAGAATGTTGAGAACACTTGAATGTTCTTAAGGAAAAAGAAAATATAAAGCAGGGGGTGATGGGGAAATCACCCTGCTGAAGACCCTGAGACGTTACTGCATCACAGAAGAAGGGAAATTTCCAGACTGTTTATCCCCTCCCCAGTCCTTGTGGGCCCCAGCAACACTATCTAGAACCACCTGGAGCAAAACTGTGCCACCCTTCATGGGATGCTATTTACCTTTGTGCCATGGAAAGCTTCAGCTGCTCATGGACACCCAGTAAGTTTCTGTTAAAGGGGCATTTTTCTCCAGTCCTGTTGGCAACCTTAGATCTGCTCAATGGGGTGATTTTGCAGTACATGTCCAGTTAGGCATACATCATTGACTCCACAAGAGGCTTGGCTGGCACAAAACATTAGCGCTTTATGCAGCTTTTCACCAATGCTTAAACAACATTTACTATTTTGCGATTGTTACCATCCTTTGTACAAAACTAAGTTCAAAAGTAACCGTGCAATGGGCGAAAGATTTATGTGATCTGAAGAGAAACCAGAGTATTTTACCACATGTGGTGGACCTGTAATAAAGTTCAGGGCTTTTGGAAAATGGTGCGGACACTAATTCAAGAAATAATGGAGAAGAATTTAGCGTTAAGACCAGAAATATATTTATTAAATATGCTACCTAAGGAGTATAGTCAGCAGGACAGATACGTATTGGTATATATAATAACTGCCGCGCGATTTGTTATTGGCCCAAAAGTGGAAATCAGATATGATACCGTCAAGGGAAGAGTTAGTGGTGAAAGTGCTAGATGTAGCACAAATGGATAATCTGAGCCTGATGTTGCAAAATAAAAATGAGAAAGTATTTAATAAAAGATGGGCTAAGGTATATGAACGGATGAATAGGTTAAATGTGTAAGACTCCTTAATATATGTTAATTTTGGCTTGGAAAGCAAACAATGTAAAATGTAAGACAACATTTGTTAACGTTTATGGAATGTAAATTATCTAAAAATCAATTAAAATATTTTTTTAAAAAAGTCACCATGCAATAACTTGCAGCTAGAAACACAAACTATAGAGCACAGAAGTTTTTGCAAAGGATGCTAGGGCATTAACAGAGAAATGCATATGTTGTGACCTTTTAAAGATGTTGGGGGGGGAAAGAAAGCAAGACTGCAAGAAAAATGTGCTGACAAGTTGTTACAGAATCCCAAACCCGAGGGTTATAGCTCACCAGCACGGCTCATCAGATATCTTTTAAATGGCTCATGGGGTGTGTGCACTGGCTATATTACTTCACATAAGCGTGCGGCTGCTGCCAGTGCAAATCAGCTCAAGGTGTCTTTTGTATGCTAAGAAGCAACGACTGTTAGAATAACACAGTTGGGAGGTAATGTCCTGCTTGTACCCATGATTGCTGTAAAGCTGTAAATTTGGAGGAAGATGTTACACACACACACACACACACACACACACACACACACACACACACACACACACTCCAGCTCTCCAATACAACTTTCTCCCCCTTGCAGCTATTTTTATAAAACATCAAGAGATCCAGTAGATCTGCTGCATAAGGTATAGTTTGGCCATCAGGTACATTCTCCCCTTTTTTATAATTTTTGTACAGTTCACTTAATAAACCTTTTCAAGTTCTGCAACCCAAAGAGGCTATGAAATAGGATGACAACTAATTTCCTGTATGTGACTATCCAAACTCTGGACTACACATTGTTATGGGGCGTTAATGTAACTGATCTCAAATGTCAGGAAGGGTTGCTAGTGGTTGTATTTGGCTTTGTTTCAGGAGGTGGGTGGTGGAGTTAGGGTTGCCAGCCTCCAGGTGGGGCCTGGAGATCTCCTGCTTTTAAAACTGATCTCCATGAACAAGACATACCCAAGAATTCTGCAATACATACAGTCATCCTCCAAAGAAGCCATTTTCTCTTGGGGACCTGTTCTTTGTCATCTGGCACAGGCAGTTGGCACACAGACCTGTCTAGGGAGAGATGGTCCCTCAGCTCAGTGAGCCCAGGTAGTCCACGTGAGGCTTAAAAACCAGCATTTTCAGTGGAGGTCTCCAGCTCCAGAACAGCTGCCAATGTCAGGTATTGTACAGGAAGCATCATCAACTAGCCATGTGTGTTTAGTGGACCCTTTTAGCAAAGAAGAAACCAAAAACACTGAACATATTAAAGAAGGATGGAGAATCACAAGCATTGCCATTCAGCAATGACACTACGAACAATAAAAACTATAAAAAAACAGCAACGGTCTATTCCATCTATTGGCACTTCACTCCTATGGATTTATTATTCGTCATCTGGAACAGGCTTATATTGCCATTGATTGGATTCATATATCGTTTTTCATGTTTTAATTTTATACTGATATGAATGTATTGTGGAATGTCGTACACCACCCTGAGCCCTGTACACAGGGGAGGGCGGTTTAGACATCTAATGAAATAAATAACTAAATTTTACACAGAAGTTGCCGCCGGAGACTCACAACTGCAGTAAGGCTGTAAGTCCTTGTGGTGAACTCATATAAAGTGTAATGTGTAGCTTGGCTATAAGAGTCTACATCGATCATATGGAACTGTCTTATAACAAATCAGGCCATTGGTCCGGCTTAGCTTACTATTGTCTGCTCTGACTGGCAGCAAGTCTCCCTTTCTCAGTTTGGTGTAGTGGTTAGGTGTGCGGACTCTAATCTGGGAGAACTGGGTTTGATTTCCCACAGCTGCTGGTGTGACCTTGAGTCAGTCACAAGTTCTTTCAGAGCTGTTCTCTCAAGGGCAGTCCTTGAAAGAGCCCTCTCAGCCCCACCTACCTCACAGGGTGTCTGTTGTGGGGAGGGGAAGGGAAAGGAGATTGTAAGCCAGTCTGAGACTCCTTTGGGTAGTGAAGGGTGGGGTATAAATGCAATCTCTTCATCTCTTCTTCTTCATCTCAAGACTTTATGGCACCTACAATTTCACAAATGCGGCCAGAAATAAATTGTAAGTTAAGGCTACCACCTTATCTTCTGCACCATAGGAATAGTACAGACCGTCTCCCAAGTAGCTACACTTTTCTCTGATTGGCTCTTTGGGGTGGCGTGATGACGGGGAGGCTCTTGTACTACCAGAGTCCAGGTCACTTCCCGCTTTTGTGGATGTGAGAGGCAGGGGTCATTTCCTGCAGGAGCGCACGGGAGCAGAGCTCCGGCAGTAAAGAGCCCAGGGGGCGGGCACATGCAACAAGCCCCACCCCCTGCTCCCAGCAGCCCTCAGTCAGAGCAAGAAGCAGCCAGGTAAGCTGCAGAGCCCCTCCTGGCCCCCCGGTCCAAAACAGTCCAGTGGCACCTTTAAGGCCAAGTTTTATTCAGGGGCTCTCCCTCCTTTGCGAGGACAGATCTGCACATTCCGCCCCCCCAATAGCTAGCAATCCAAAACAGTCCAGCGGAGCCTGAGCAGTGGGTGTTGCCTTCTGACACACTTCCGGTGATGTCAGGGGGCGTGGCATATGCAAATGAGCTATGCTAATGAGTTACGCTAATGAGCTCCTGCACCTCTTTCTCTACGAAATGACCTCTGGTGAGAGGCGATGAGAGGTCACAAGACTGTAGAGAACTGGCACTCTGCGAGAGGCCCAGCTTGCTCTTGGCTACTGGTGGCATGGGGGGGGGATGAGGGGACTGGCTGTGCCAACAGTTGCTTCTCAGGTGCCAGGTGGGTCTGAGCCAAGGCCTTGCAGCGCTGCTGGGCTTAGCTAACTCCCGTCTCTGAAGAAGTGTGCCTGCCTGCATACATGAAAGCTTATATACCCAGAATTAAACTTTGTTGGTCTTAAAGGTGCCACCGGGCTCAAATTCTGTTCCCAGATGCCAGTGGCTCAGGAATGGCGTACTTTTGCTAGGGGTGATAAAATACTTTCAGCTTGCCCCACTTAAGGATTGGTGCTATATAAAGGGTTAAAAAGGAAGCTGGGTGACATGTTGGAATTAGGGATGTGGAATGCTCTTGGAAAGGAATGGATGTAATCCCAATGCTAAATTTTTTTTTTTGGGGGGGGGAGTTTAAAAGAGAATGGGGCCTATATTGTAAATGAGCACTGAAAGGCCAGACCGTACAACAGCTGTAGTGGCACACGTGGCACGGAACTTAAAATGCCAGCCTTACTGCAGAATTTCTGTTATTTTTTTTCCCTATGAACGAAAATTATTTTAAAAAACAGTTATTAGCCAACTTTCTTGCTTAACAGAGCTCAAGACAACTTACAACACAGATAAAACACATAAAATAAAATACGTTAAAAACATAAAAATCAAAACATCAAATCACAGTGCAGGACTATTAACTCAACCAAATGGGAACCTAAATAAAACTGTCTTCTCCTGCCCCCTAAACATCGAAGGTGAGGGGACCAGGTGCAGTTCCCTGAGGTTGTTTCATATATATATATATGGGGCTGTCACTGAAAAGGCCCTGTCTTGCATACCCACCAAATGAGCTTATTCGATTGATGGGCAGTCAGGAGGGCCTCTCCCTGTGATCTTAATTCCCGGGCAAGGACATTTGAAGAAGACAGTCTTTAAGATACCCCAGGCTCAAGCCATGCAGGGGTTTAAAAGTAAAAACCAACATCTTAAATAGGTACCTCTTCGGTGGGAAGGTAACAGCGTTCCGTGTGCCTTGGTGTTTAGTCATGCCGGCCACATAACCACGGAGACGTCTTCGGACAGCGCTAGCTCTTCGGCTTGGAAACAGAGATGAGCACTGCCCCCTAGAATCGGATTCAACTGGCTTTTGAGCAAGGGAAACCTTTACCTTTATAATGTTGGAAGTGAATGAACCTGAAATTGTATGTCTGGCATTGTTAGGTCTAGTTACTGTGTTGTCAGAGTGGATATGGGGACAGAGTTTCTTGCAGGCCCTGGCCCCAGAGTTTGTGTCCATGTTTAGGAAGTGTACTGTTGTGAATGAGAAGTTGTTTAAGGTTAGGTGGCTCTCGGTGGGCAAAAAAAGGTTTGCCTCCTAGTACCTGTGTGAGAGGAGTATCATTGTCCAGCAGATGCTGTACGTTGTTAATGATGCACTGAACTGGTTTGAGCTGAGAGCAGTATGTGACCTGACCACCAGTGGTGTTCTATTGTTTTGTCTGGGCTGATCTTGTAGCAGTTTGTCCCTTAGTATCATTCTGGTGTTGTCAGTCGGCTTATTATATCAGCTGGGTACTGTAATTCCAAAAAAGTCTGTTGCAGGTCCTACAGGTGGTTCTGAACGTGTATCTAAGCAAGGAGTCCTAACAGGGCAAACCTGGGCAGAGTTACTATTATCTAAGCCTGTTAATTTTGGAGGTTTTAAATTGCAGTATCTTCTGCAAAGGCCTGTGCAGTAAGACAACTAATTCTTGCATTGGCTGCAACATACTATCAGTTTATTCCAAATGAATACTGGTTGGTTGTTTTTTTAAATAGGAGGGTGCACAGAAATCTTACTGAGTTCAGGTTCAACTCATTTTGGTTGGATTCTTTGTCTTGTACTTGGGATAATTCCATTTTTGAACCATTTTTGAACCAACTCAGCTTCCTGCTTAGGATACAGTACACATAATATTCTAGATTTTTTAGCAGCTGTTGGGAGATTCCTGCAGCCATTTTTCTTTCCTAGGTGAATTCTCCCCTTCCGCTAAGAGAAATGTCAGTGTTTCTCTTCACTGCAGTTCAAGCTATCCACTTTTCTGTGTACTCACAATTTAAAACCAGGGTTTAAAGCTGACCAGCAACCCCCTGACTGAGAGGGACCCTAAATTCCCAACTTAACACAGTAAACGCAAGACAAGAAAACTTTGCTCGGTGGGGGCAAGAAGGCACAATCCTTTAGGCTGTTCCCTTAACAGCGATTAAGAGACTGGAGCCATTAAAACCTGCAGTGACCCCTCTTCCTTTACAGTCTGTGGGTTAACTTGTTGACTGTAGGACAAAACTCACCACCCTTCTATGCAGTCCAAGATGATGCCATTTTTAAATAGTGGAAGAATTTGATGTTAACCTCCCTCACCCTTCTAAGTAATTGTTGGCTCTTTTCTGTTTGGGGCCTCTCGATACTATTGAATCTAAGACATTAGGAATTTGTCCAATGACTTCTGAGGACTGACATTAGACAAAAGTGAGTTATGTGATTTCTGTGTTGAAGTCTTGATCTCACGGGACAGAGCTCAATACACTTCTAGGCCCCTAAATAAGGGTGGGAACTCACAAATGTTAACTATCTGCTGTAAATGAATGTTTTGTTCTGTGAGTGACATAATTGGGCCAGACTAGGGTTTTCCATAATCCCAAAGTGAAACCACCTAGAGGCTCGTTTGTCCACATGTGAGATTGTTCACCACGAGTAACAGCAATCAGTGACTCCCTGGGGCAGAGACTTGTATTTTTGCATATGTGGTTATATGAACATGCCATGTATGCTAATGATTCTGTATCATCCTCTTAAACAATTTGGGAATGATTCAGCCAAGTTTAAGCATTTTTAAATCCTTTTTTTTTTCCTAATGGGAGAGTATGTGCTGAAATCTCTAAGAGTGGTGGGACATTAAAATGTTGTAATGGTAGGTGGACTGTGCCTAAATTTGTATTCTGCCCAGAAGCTCAGAGTGCCATTTTATGCTCTCAAACTCACTATGAAAGAGATCACGTTGAGAAATAAGGATTAGAATGGAAGTTTTTAGTCTTATGCACCTAGGTGGAAGATACACTAAAGCCAGTGGTGCTTACTATTTTTTGCATTTTTGCATTTGTGTGTGTGTGTGTGCCTGTGCCTGGAAGTCATGGCGACCTCTGGGGCATGGAGGATGGTCAGAGAAGTGGCTTGATAGCCTGCCTCTGCCTCCTGGCCCTGGTATTCTTTGAAGGTCTCCCATCGAAATACTTGCCAGGTTCTATCCTGTTTAGCTTCCGAGATCTGAATTGGGCTTGCCTGGGCTATCCAGGTCAGGGCACCAGTGGAGCTTACTTTTGAGTAAGCATTCATACAGGTGGGCTGTCAGGTATTAAACGATAAAAAATAGAATCCTTATTTCATTCCAAATGAAGAATGTGGAAACTTTGTGGTTTAATTTAAATACATTAATACCCTTTTCTACGTATTTTGAAAGCTTCATCCATGACAACAAAAACTTATAGCTGGTCTATATTTTTTCAAAAGAAACAAAATCTCACCAGTAAATGGTAAATTTCTCAAAAAAGACACACAATATATATACAAAAATACTAAACCCCTGTGGGGGAGATGTTAGCCGGCGAACAGAAGGTCCAGCTCGGAAGCCTGGAAAAAAGACCTCTTCGGCATTAAGAAGCCTGTGATGGGCCAATCCGGCCAGGCAGTGGCAGTGTGGCACTATGACTCAAAGCAGTCCTGGAAGAACTGACGTCATCCAGCCAAGCCGAAAGTGAATGCCGTCTGGAACATGCCTGAAGCTTACAGCTGAACAAAATCCCCGTCGGCTGTAAAAGTGTGCGATTTAAATAATTATATGTTGTCCTCCCTTACCCTATGAATCATTGTTAGTCCCGTGTGAAAACTTGAGTAACTGTAAATTGCTCAGAGCCAGCAGCTTTGCAGGATGAGCGATCAATAAATCGAAAGGTATTTATTATTATTATTATTATTATTATTGTTATTATTATTATTATTATTATTTTCAACCTTAAAAAATAACAAAACATACCTTTTGTAGTAGTTGGATGTGATGTATGCCATCAGCATCCTCTTCTTTCTTTGATGTTGGACAGGAAATAAGAGGACAAAGTTCCATAAAAGAGGGAAAAGATGTATTTTCAAGATTTAGGATATCGACATGTGTCTTTTCCAGATTATATTATCATTATGTATGGTCTGTTATGTATGGTCTGTTATGGTCTGGTCCATTCCAGTGTATGGTCTGTTAGCTATATTTCACCTCATGCATCTGGTAAATTGGGCTCTAGTCTCTTATGCTACAATAAAATGCTTGGTCTTTTAGGTGCCCAAAGTTCATAGAATCAAAGAATCACAGAGTTGGAAGGGGTCAGACAGGCCATCTAGTCTAACCCCACCCCCTGCTCAATGCAGGATCAGCCTTCAGCATCTCCGACAAGTGCTTGTCCAGACGCTGCCTCCCTGGGCAGCTGATTCCACTGTTTCACAACTCTGACTGTAAAAAAGTTTTTTCTACTATCCAGCCGATATCTTCCTGCCCTTAATTTAAACCCATTATTGCAAGTCCTTTCCTCTGCTGCCAACAGGAGCAGCTCCTTGCCCTCCTCTACGTGGCACCCCGTCTGATACTTCAAATACTTACAGAGATCAGTCATGTCCCCCCTTAACCTACTCTTCTCCAGCCTGAACATTCCCCAGTCCCTCAACTTTTCCTCGCAGGGCTTGGTCTCCAGGCCCCCAATCACCCTCGTTGCTCTCCTCTGCTCCATTCTGTCCACATCCTTTTTGAAGTAAAACCTCCAGAACTGTACACTATACTCCAGGTGTGGCCTGACCAATGCAGTGTACAGTGGGACTGTGACATCTTGGGATTTGGATATTATTCCTCTGTTGATACACCCCAAGATCGCATTAGCCTTTTTTGTTGTGGCATCACACTGGCTGCTCATATTTAACTTCAGTCCACCTGTACCCCAAGAACACACTGCTACTCAGAACTGTATCCCCCATCCAGTTCTTTCTCTTTTCTTTGACTCTTGGTTTTGGGATTTCAGTGGCCATAATTTGTCATTTTCTAGAGGGACAGATGTGTTTTGCTGTTTAAAAAAGTCTTGTATCACATAAACGCTGCAAGATTTGTTGTGGTATTTATACTGGGGTCCAGAGAGCCCCCTTCATCACATCTGTTGGCAGATATTTCTCATCCACACACCCACACACATGTGTACCAAAAGGCTGTGAGTTTGATGTGAAGATATCTAAGGACAGTGATCATTTCACAACTGCAGGGAGAAGGTTCCTCTGAGCCTCACTATTCTAATTTATTGGCAGGAGGGGAAAACCCTGATCCCCACTGAGTCCTAAATTAACAGAACTGAACTTGTTGATAAGTTCAATGATTTCATATTGGACTCCCAAGTCCACTGAAGAAGTGTCATTGAAAACAATTAGGCTGTGGCTCAATGGCAGAGCCTCTGCTTGGCATGCAGAAGGTCCCCAGTTCAATCCCCAGCATCTCCAGTTAAAAGGACCCGGAGGAGTCTGAGTAGACAATACTGATGCATTGGTGCATCGATGGTCTGATTCAGTATAAGGCAGCTTCATGTGTTCAAAACTGGGAAGGGGAGGGGGGATGTGCCAGGGTGCAAGGTGGAAGTCCCCTCTCCCCGCAATGTGCTGTGACAAGGTTGTGTGTGCCCGCCTGTCAAAGTGTAATATTTGTGTATCAAGTGAGCAACGGCCTATCCCACTCCCCGCCTTTGCCCCTCTGGAGGGCCCTGAGGCCTCCCCCTCCCACCCTTCTGCACCCGCCGGCTTAGAACCCGCTGCCAGCTTGGCTTCCCTGCTGGGGCCACCGCGCCCAGCTGCCAGCCCCGCGGGCACCTCGGCCTTGGCACAGGAGTTCTCCCCCTCCCCCCCCCCGCCCCTTGGGATAGGTCAGCCTTTCGGGATCACGGCAAAAGGTTAACGAGCCGTCTAGACGGCTGCCAAGCGCGGGGTGCCCCTCTGACCTGTTCCCGGCAGCGGTGCCAAGGCGCGCTGGCTCTCCGGCGACCTGCCCGCCGTGCCCCCGCCTCGTCCTCCCTCCGCCTGGCTCTGCTCTCGGGGGCGCGTTTTCGCGCGAGGGGCGGCTTTCTCCCCCCCCCCCAACTGTCTTTCTCGCGAGAGAAAAGCGGCGGCGCAGACGAGCCTGGGGGGGGGGGGGGGGGGGGAGAGAATTAAAACCTATTCTTGTGGATTGCGTGTGACACCAACCACTTACGTTGAAATCAACATTTTATTGATAATTCAAACACACAACCCCCCCCCCAACCGACTCGCAAATTAGGTAAGGCGGAGCTGAAATTAGGGACAAGACGTAATCACATTTTCATCTGCTGTTATTTATTGCTAGAAACAATTTCAATAATTGATGGGCTCCATTCAAAACAAAGAGGAAAGGGGAGGTGGATCGACTGCTTCGGTGGCTGCGCTGATGAGCAGAAAATTAATGAGAATGTACCCTCTGCTGCATTTAAGGGAAATCAGGGGAAATGGACACTTATGTTAATGACTGGTGATATGAAAATGAGGGGGAGGGAGAGACTCTACTAGTTTCATCCATTTGGAATGCTAGACCACTCTAGTCCTATGCCTTGCAGCAGACGGCCAGTTCAAATAGAGATAAAAACACCCAGTACAAGCAGACTGGCACTAAAGCCTCTCACCCATGGAAAACTTAATCTTAAAAAAAGCCATGCTGGATTAGGCTGGTGGCCCATCTAGTCCAGCATCCTGTCTCACACAGTGGCCAACCAGTTCCTCTGGAGGGCCAACAACAGGGCAGAGAGGCCGAGGCCTTCCCCTGGATGTTGCCTCCTGGCTCTGGGATTCAGAGGCTTGGTGACTCTGACTGGTCGTCCCCGCCGCGAAGGAAGCCGCCGCCGCCGGCAGCAGCAGCAGCAGCCGGGCCAGCCGGGCCAAGAGGCGAGGGCAGGCGGGCGGCGCGGTGGGCCACGATGCGCTCAAAGGGTAATGGTCGCGCTGCCGGGGGAGACGGGGGCTGAGCCGGCTCGGGCTGACTTGCGAGTAAGCACGTGCCAGCTGGCCGCTCGCCGAAGGGTCCGGGCTGGGAAGGCAGCGGCTGAAGGCGGGCTCCCTTGGGCGCAGCTCCTCCGCTCTCCGCTCAAGACCCGCAAGGAGGGGATGACCCCGAAGGAGCTCTGCGCCTGGGACTGCAGAGCGGGGGGGGGGGGGGGAGCCCCTTCGCGGTGCAAAGCGCCGAGGTGACTACCTGGAGCGTTAGGAGGGGAGAGCCCGTTGGGGAGGGGGGCTGCTAGCCAGGTCCTGGCTGTCCCAGAGCGGCTGGGGATGAGGTGCCTTCCTGCGCTTCTACGACCTGCTCCCGATGCCGAGGGCTCCTGTCCTGGGAGGTGGCCTGGTAAAAGGAGAGGGAATTACCCGGGACCATGTGTGGGAGTGACATTTGGAACCAAGGATGGAGAGTCCGGACAGATCTGAACTGCAGCATCTTTGCTTCTAAAAACTAAATGCAGGATGGGGGGGGGGGGAAACAGGTGAAGTGAGGGCTTGATGCACCTTCTGAGTCGTTTGGAGAGAAGCTAGCTGGGACCTGGATTAACTGTCATGTCACAAACTGGAAGAGACCCCAAGGGTCATCTAGTCCAACCCCCCTGCATCATGCAGGAAATGCACAGCTGCCTCCACCCCCACTCCCCCGGTGATCCTTGTTGTATGCCCAGTTATCTGTCCTTTGCTTTTCTGCCTTGCTGTTTCTTGAATTTAGTTAGTCCACAGGGTTTAAAGCAAAGATACCACTCTCATGTTGCATCTGCCCCTGGGTTTGGACAGGGCCAGTCTGGTTTTGATACCAGCAATGCCAGCAAGTAGTTCTAGGAAGGGGACAGGAATGCTGTCTTTGGGTGTTTACCACTGGCCCCAGTACATTTAATATAAATTGTGATGCTGCATTAACAAATTGGCACAGAAGCTTACCGCTGGCGTGTTAGGCATGCAAAAATGGCATTCCCTTTAAGTAGCTTTAAGGATGTCAGGTTTCAACCTTTTCTCTGCCTTTGGATATGCACCTTAGCACATCTTGCAAGAGAATTGGCAGGAGGATTGTGCTTTGGGGCTGGGGATGTGGTTTTCTCCAGATCAGATTAGCTAAGGATCCTGCAGGGATGTCTCATCACCGTTTTCTTCTGTAGAGTGTGGCTGGGCTCACTTGCCCTAATCCTCTTGGCTCTCTGCATCTGTCCTGCTGACAGCTTGGCGTGGAACTTCTCGTCCGGCCAGTTTCTCATCTTGTTGTCTTTCTTGACAGTATTTCTTAATGTACAGAATGGCTTGTTTCAGGGGAGCTAATTAGATTTTTCATAACTTCGGGGGCCGTGCTGCTCCACCTTTCTTTCTTTGGAGGGGAGATCAGGAAGATTGACTTCTGAGAGCTTGGTGGCGGTGCCAGAAAAGTGTGTTCCTGCAGAGTCTCTGTGGGCACTAATTGGATATTTTTTCCCGAATTGTCAAGCAAACTTTGAGTTGAGATTGCAGTGGAGCACACTGCTGCCTTGTCCTTAGCTGGCCTTCAGCGGCTTTCAGAAGAGGGAAGGTTTGTGTGTGTGAATGAGAGAGCAAAGCTGTGTAGCTTGCCACTGGGTAGGCTGCAGTCGGTATGCATAGGCATTCATTAGCATTGTGCTTTTTCTGACCGTGCCTGTTGCTGTCTTCTGGGCACTGCTTCTGCTCTTCTCGATCTCCAGTGAAAATGATTCTTGGATCACTTTGACATTTTCCCTTCTTCTGGGTTCACGGGCTTATGACGGCTGCATGGAGTTATGTACTTCTAGCAGGGTTCCCCGGCGCTTTGGTTTTGCGTTACTAATTGCTTTGCAAATAACCTGCCGCTGCTGTTGCTCAGTTGGTACCTCTGTGGCGCATGATGTTTCACATCAAGCTCTTGGGCTGTCTTCCCAGGGCCATTCTTTCAGACTCCAGAGATGTCAAACTTTTGGCAAGAGGAGGGCAGCTTAAGTGAACATGAAAAATTGTTTAAGCCTTCCTTAAGCGTAGCTAAGATGGAAACAAAGGCAGGAAAGTGATATTCTTATTGTAAAGAGACAACTGTAAATAGTAATAATGATCTCAAGAAAAGGAAGCTCTTGCATGACTTAATTCAAGTCTGAATTTTACAAATAGCTTTTTTCATGGGGCTTGGTGGTATTGTTGATAAGATGTAACTGGCTTGTGGTTTTAGGTGTGTGTGTGTGTGTGTTTTTAAATGACATTCCAGCGTCTTTGTAAATATTCTGTCTTTCATTTTTTTGCTCTTTTTCTGTTTTGTCTCTTCGCATTTCTCTCGTCTTTTGTGGGCTCCTTCAGATGATTTCAAGACATCTTGTAGTCATTAAGCAAGGTCAGGGAACCTTTGAAGGAAGTACCACTGTCAAGATGCGGTTCTGATGTCTCTGGAGCAAATTCCACATTTTTTCCCTACAGATTCACAGTTCCATCTTATACTGGGCATAACCCTGCATGGGATTGTACTGCGTGCATGCATGTGTTGAATGTTTAATACAATTTGATCTTGGCTCTCCAGGGCTCATGTGGTGTAGTGGTTAGAGCAGGGGCGTCAAACATAAGGCCTGGGTGCTGGATCCGGCCTGTCCAGGGCTCTTGTGCAGCCTGCAAGCAACTGGTGCAAGGGGTGGGAGTGCTGGGGGGAGTGGGTGGAGCCACCCCATTGTGGCTTCAGCATAGCAGAACAACCTCGTCTGCAGCAGTCAGGCATCGTTGGGGGCATCTGCCCAGCACTGCCCAGCTGCCTCTCCAGTCTGCCTCTGTGGGTTTTCCTCTGCACCCCCCTCTCAGCCCATGGGGCTTTGCAGTGAGGACACACCAACTCAGAGCTTACCAGCTGCTGTCCTTTATACAGTTTGTATCTCCAGTACCTGGCAATATGTTTTATGGCACACATGGCCCAGCCCAACAAAGTGACATTTATGTCAGAGCTGGCCCTCGTAACAAATGAGTTTGACACCTGTGGGTTAGAGTGTTTGACTGGGATTGGGGAGGCCTGAGTTCCAGTCTCCGCTCGGCTGAGCAGCTCACTGGGTGACTTTGGGCCAGTCAATCTCTTTGTCTGTCTTATATCACAGGGTTGTTGTGAGGGCAGAGTGGAGGAGCGGAGTACTGCATCCAGTGTCCTGAGTTCCTTGGGGGAAGGGTGGGATAAAAACGTGATAGGCGTGTGCTGAAGCTGGCACCAGTACTGTTTTCCCCTCCCAAGCCATCTCCCAGCAGGACTTCCACAGCTGAGTCCCAGTGGTTGCAGATGTTTGCTAAGCAAGTGCATGGCACCAAATGGCGGAGGACACAGTGACCCTTGGCTGGTGCCCTGTTTTGGTGAAGTATGATTTAGCGCAGGGATCCCCAACGTTTTTTTGAGCCTCTGGGGACCACTGGGATTCTGACGCAGTGTGGTGGGTGCAGCCACAAAATGACTGCTACAGAATGGCTGCCATAGCTAACCTTCAGCCACACAGTAAAGATCCTTTTGCTGCGTTGGCAGCCCCTGCCAAACCAACACTTTTGAAAAATCTGCACAGCCAATCAGGTCTTCAGTGGTCCTTCAGCAACCTTGCTGGGCAAAAGCCCACCTGGCCCTGCCCACTTTCTAGAAGCACTTGGCCAACAGGAATGGTGTCAGCGGGCAGCCTGGCACCCATGGGCACCATGTTGGAGACCCCTAATTTAGTGGGTTCAGTGTTGCTGCTTGGCATCAAAGAACCTTGGATTGTGTGCCGATGCCAGCAATGCTGACTGAACCTTTCTGGTCCCTAGAGGCGGTGGGCAAAACAAACAAGGGGACACGTTTGGTGGGTGGAAGGCAGGGGTAGTCTGCTCACTTGTCCCCTAAGTGTGTCTATCCAACCTTCTCACTCTCTAAGGTAGTGGAGACCGTAGCCTCCTCTGCCAGGAGAACTAGCTATGGGGGTTTTATGAGCAGTTTTGGGAAGAGAGATTGACCTCTGTAACAAGGTGATGGTAAAGGCTTCTTTAGGTTAATATAATTTGCCTATTGGTGCAGTTTGGAGTTTGTGCATTCACCATTCGAGTACTTATATTGTATTCAACATGTATGAAGTTTGGACTTCCATAGCAAGAAAGGGTTAGCATTCTAAATCACAAATCAATAAAGACAGAGGACTTGTGTTTAAATTGTTAGGCCTCATCTCTTCTCTATATAATAATTATGTTTTGGAGTGGCAACATTCCATGCACTCCCTCAGCCATTGGCCCATCAACCGCCACTCAACAGTACTCGCGTGCCATTGGCCGGGTGCTGGGTCTGCTCCTCTTCCCCACCCACTCCCCCTTTAGCCACTGCGCCCTGTCAGAATTACTGGCAAATGGCTTTCTCTCTTGACGAAGACGCTTCTCCGGCTTGCCCCCCGTGTGGGACTAACTGTTCCCTCAGTGGCTGTTGGTAGGTGTCACAAAATGGCAGTTATCTGTGTATTGTGTGTAG